>NC_056522.1:27162538-27372222 GCF_019175285.1 Sceloporus undulatus | reverse complement strand
GAGTAAAAACAAGATACGGATGTAAGAAAAACCATGTGTTACAAATACATGCTTTACCAGTCGAGAGACCACCTCTTAATGCACACTAAATATTGCGTACTATGGTCTTTCCTGAGGATATGGTGAGTGAAACTCCAAGAGACACTGAAAGTTGATCAAGGTAACTGGTTGACTATCATCATGTAGTTGGGAAACAGTAAACAAACCAGGGATGTAGCCAACAGGGAGAGCAAATGAGAGCTTTGCTTCTGCACAAGAATTCTTCTCTCCAAAATAAAATTTTCTTGCAGTCTCCAAATTTCTAGCATTGCAGTAACTTATAATTTCAGTTGAACATCTAGAAATAAACTTTAGGCATCCAAAGGAAAGGGGCAGGCACAGTTACCAAGGGCATGCAAACACAACAAATATGAGCTCCAGTTGTGAACAATTTTCAGTATCTCACTCTATGCAATCAGGGTGACCAGATGTCTTAACCGCAAAGGAGGCGAAAGCACCTCAAAATGTAGGACATTCAAGAAAAATTGAGGGCATTGCAAAATAAATGCTAAGAACACTATTATAAATATAAATTCACTTCATATGGTTTGTTTACAGCTATACTATATATACAGTATTTTATTATATACTCAACCGTATTTTACAGATAAACTTAAGTTTGTCAAAATGCCTTGTTGGCTTGCAGTATACTTATAGAACTCTGAACAAGTCACATGCATAAAATGGTAGTTTACTAGCAACAAACACTTGACCCTTAAATTTACTTTTAAATTATCCCTTTCATTTGTCTATTGTGTTGAAAGTAAGGATAAAACCCTTTCAACATTTGCATTGTGTCCTCAAACAGCCCATTGCCTAACACATTTGCTGCCCTTTTCCCTGCAAAGAAACAAATGTACCTTGAGATCTGGGGTCAAGTCTTGTCTGCTGCTGCTCCTAGGAAAAAAGAATTTTGGAAGGAACTATCCTATCCCCCCATTTTTAGCTGCCAAGTAGATAAATTTCTCGAAGGGGAACAGCAAACGTATTGATACTCAATGGGCTTCTCAGGCATGCTCAAAATGGAGAGCATTTTGGATTTCCTCCTGGATTGAAGGTTGAAATGTAGGACATGTCCTAGAAAAGAAAGGCATCTGGTCACCCTATGTACAATACCAGGAATTTGGGGGCTGAAGGAAAATATTATTGGGGAGAGGAATTCTTATTTAGGTGTGTGTGTGCACGCAATACTCTCATTTTGTTCCCAACCCCCTAGCTACATTCTTGACATAACGCCATCTTCTCCTCCCCCTCCCACAAAAACCAAACAAACAAAAAACCAAGCATTTTGACCATGAGGATTGTGTTTGCTAACCGATGCTGTCATCAGAGAGTTGGTTGACAGGCTTGTACAAACCATCAGATCCTGTAAAAACAATAATATCATGTAGTAAACTCATTGCATTGCAATAAATGTTATTAGTCTCCCTTTCCAAGCATGTGGGCTAAAGTAAGGTATCTTACAGCAATGTAAAGCCTCATCTTGGAAGCTCATCCATTGTGCATTGTATAATATGTGTGAGGTTACATGTCAGCCATGGGAGATATCAGATTGCCATTGAGCAGTGAAGTGGTTTCCATCCAAGTGGTCTCATGTTGTTCAGTTGTAACTCTCATCATCCTTAGCAAGCAGATGAACAAATGGGATGGCAGAATTTTAAGCAGGATTGTGCCTGTCATATCATGAAAGTTGAAGGGTATGATATACAAGCTGAACCACTACCCCTTATTTCCGTAATGCAAGAATAAAATCCATTAAATCAAAAGCAGAAAACTAGTATAATGAGAGAATTTGTCAAAATATTATCTATTTAAATATTGAATATTCATGAGAATGCAGGCTAGAAATGAATTGTTAATTTGAGTTGAGAATCTCAATATAAGCTTTTTAATGTATATAATGTGATAATAGCAGCACATCTGCTCTAGGAAGAAGCCATTTTGCTTCCCGTCCTCCCCATATGTTTAGACAGGAGCGTTCTGACTGGTTGCAGTCCAGCAATACTACTGTGATCATCTGCAGTGCTCCAGAATTTATCTTTCAAGACACTGCATAATGCATGAATGTCACAAGGAGTAGATGCTTTTATGGACAGAAAGCAGATTGTATTCCTAGGAAGGGGGTTATTTTGTGTTTGCTGCTACTGTGGTGTTGAGGTTCATTTCAATTTATGGCTCCCCATAGATAATGATCAGAGACTCTCACAAACACAGTAACACACCATCTTTCATTAGCAGCACAATGTATTTTTATTTTAGGGCTGCAAGTTTTAAACTACAATTTAATTAACAAAACTGCTAATTCCAGATTGGACTCCCATCTTTGGTTTTTCAGGGGGTGGGGCTGGATATACAGAAGAATCTTGTTTTCTTTACATTTGGGGAGGGAAAATCATTTAACATAGTTCTGATAAGATTTTGATTTTCTTCAGAAGTTTTATTTCAGTTTAGTAAGATAAGTTAGAACAATCCTGACTTTGGTATTTGATGCTATATATCTCTACACTTGAGGATCTTGTCTATTTCCTTCATAACTGCCCTTTCAAGTCCCAGTCTGTTTTTTTTGTTTTTTTACTGCAGTCTCCATTCTGATTGATGGCTGAGCCAAGGTATAAGAAATCTTTGATTATCTCAGTGTCTTCATTGTCTCTGTTAAAGTTACTGTATGTAAATCATAAAGTTTACATAACTTTATGTGGATGGAGCCAGCTTGGATGGCTGTGGATGGAGCCAACTTGGTGTAGTGGTTTCTGCATTGGACCAGGACTCTGAAGAACAGGGTTAGTTTCTTGGCTCGGCCCGGGAAGCCCCCTGGGTGACCTTGGGCAAGTCACAGTCTCTCAGCCTCAGAGGATGGCAATGGCAAACCTCCTGTGAAGAAATTTGCCAAAAAAACAAAACCAAAACCATGATAGGGTCACTTTAGCATCGCCACAAGTCTGAAACAACTTGAAGGCACACAACTGTTAGGTAGATTAGTAATTGGTTGACTGGCCAGACCCAAAGGGTGCTCAACAATGGCTCTTTTTCATGCTGGAGAGAAGTGGCCAGCGGGGTCCCACAGGGTTCTATCTTGGGTCCAGTGATATTCAACATTTTTATCAATGACTTGGATGACAGAATATAGGGCTTCTTATCAAATTTGCAGATGACACCAAATTAGGAGGAATAGCTAATACCCAGAGGAGAGGATCAAAATTCAAGATGACCTTAATAGATTAGAAAGCTGGCCCAAAACTAACAAAATGAACTTCAACAGAGAGAAATGTAAGGTACTACACCTAGGCAGAAAAAATGGAATGCATAGATATACAATGAGGGACATCTGGCTTAATGAGTCTTAATAGACCACAATTTGAACATGAGTCAACAGTGATGTGGCAGCTAAAAATGTGATGTTAGGCTGCATCAATAGAAGTATAGTGTCTAGATCAAGGGAAATATCAGTGCCACTCTATTCTGCCTTTGTCACACCCCACCTGGAATACTATGTCCAATTCTGGGCATTACAATTCAAAGAGTTTTGACAATCTGGAGTGTGTCCAGAGAAGCATGACCAAAATGGTGAAGGGTCTGGAAACCATGCCTTATGAGGAGAGATTTAGGGAACTTGATATGTTTAGCCTGGAGAAAAGACAATTAAGAGGTGATATGATAGCCCTGTTTAAGTATTTGAAGGAGTGTAATAGTGAGGATGGACCAAGCTTGTTTTCTGCTGCTCTAGAGAATAGGACCTGGAATAATAGATGTGAGCTACAGGAAAAGAGATTCCACCGAAACATTAGGATGAACTTCCTGACAGTAAGAGATGTTCAACAGTGGAACACAATCCCTCAGACAGTGGTGGAGTCTTCTTCTTTTAAACAGAGTTTGGATGGCCATCTGTCAAGAGTGCCTTCATTGTGTCTTCCTGCATGGCAGGGGATGGACTGGATGGCCCTTGAGGTCACTTCCAACTCTGTGATTCTGTGATTCTATGAGCACACACAAACAGAAACCATCTGTGGACATTTTTTTCTTACTGTTCAACTGTAAACTTGCCTTTGCACTTTTTTCTTTAACTGTCTTCCATAGTTGTTCCAAGTCTTTGTTATTTTCTGCTGTTAATATAACACCATCTGCTGGTTAGCGCTGTGTAGAAGGCAGTGATAAGCCACTCTTGAAGTCTTTTACCTTGAAATCCCTATAACAAGAAGGTTCAAACTGAAGCTCATTTGATAAAGACCATTAATTGTTGCTTATCTCACATTACAGGAATGGCCAAAAGGAGCCACTTGGGATGTTATCTACCACACCATTAGCTCCATCTTCATCAGCCTTCCATGGTTACCCATTTTGTGGCACATTTCAAGTCAGTCTGTGTGCATAATATCCATTGTGCATTTGATTCCCCAGAAATATCTCTGGAGATTGACAATAAAATTGAGCCTTCACACATCCTCACTCCATCCCATACAGTGGTCCTGACTTGCCTAAAAATATTATCTGAACCAACCCATATCTTTAGTGTGTGTGTGTGTGTTACGATCAACTGATCAAACATATCTTTAGTATAGATATGTTCAGAGAAAGGAGAACATAGACAGAAGAATCTTTCTAGGTTCTCCTGTGCCCTCTTTCTGTGTCACAAAATGTATCCTTCCAAAAAAAGAGGGAGGGGGTGTCTATTGGATCAAGGTTACATGTGGATGCAATGCCATTTGTAGGCTGGCTATATGTAAGGAATCTAACATTGCATAAGGTACTCAGAGTAAACACTGTGTGTATAAACAGATTAGATTGAGTAGCTAGGAGTACTGTTTCTTTTCCTTTTAGGGGGCCATCTGCAGAATATTACAGACCTGGCTCAAAGGCATGCATCTACTCTGACTTCAAAACATTTACCTAGCACCCTGTTCTTCTGATCTCCTAACAGACTGCACTTTAAACGTTTACAAAAGAGACTGACTGAGCATTTCAACATTACCTCTGTCTGTTTTCGTTCTGCAGAAAATGCTGATATTTTGTTGAATGTTACTGGCAGGGACTCACCAATACAGCTGTCTTCATTTTCTAAAAACGATCTTTCTAGCCTCCCCTTCTCCCTCTATGTGTGTATGTTGTATGCCTTCAAGTTCTTTCCAATTTATGGTGACCCTGAGATGAACCTGTCACAGGGGTTTTGGGGGGTTTTTTTGGGCAAGATTTGTTCAGAGGAAGTTCGGCATTACCTTCCTTTGTGGCTGAGAGAGTGTGGTTCCCCTAAGGCAGTGGTTCCCAATCTTCCTAATGCTGCGACCCTTTAATACAGTTCCTCATGTTGTGGTGACCCAAACCCATGAAATTATTTTTGTTGCTACTTCATAACTGTAATTAAATAGGTGTTTTCCAATGGACTTAGGCGACCCCCATGAAAGGGTCATTCGACCCCCAAAGGGGTCCCGACCCACAGGTTGGGAACCACTGCCCTAAGGTCACCGAGTGAATTTCCATGGCTGAGCTGAAGGTCCCAGAGTCTCAGACCAGCATTCAAACTACTACTGTATGGCTGTAATGTAATATAGTGCAAGACCCAAGTTGGCTTACAATTGAAACAATGCACCTGAAACCCATTGCAGTACAATTTAAAAAGCAATGAAAAAAGTGTATCACATTAAAACCAACACTTGTCTTGAGTCGTCATGACATCAGTACAGTTTGCAATTCTGTACTGCAAGAGGAAGTACAAAAACAATGACATCATGAGGATGCAGGGTGGATGCTGTCTTATACAGAGAAGAAAGGGAGACCTTTATAGACTGAGGAATCTCAGTTTTGGTGATAGTTCCTTTCAAATACTGTCTTTATTCTAACTCATGTTTCATTTTTGCATTTTGAAAAAAAATCTCTATGAGCTGATTCACAGGGTATGTTTTTGGACCAGTGAGAATCAATGGTTATTTTATTGACAGCCTTATGTCAAGCACGAGAGGGATTCTGTGACCCCTCTAGAGAATCAGGGCCACTTGGGGGCAAGTGAAGGGTATGTATATATCTCTGCAGAGTTGGGCCTCTTTGGACATGCTTTTGGGCTGTGGTTTCTGATTAAAAAATAAAGCTAAATTTTAGGGAGGCAGGCAACCAGACATGAGTTCATTAAAAACAGCCGAAGCAAGCAAGAAAGATACAATTGGAGAGAGAAGTAGGAGGGAAGGCTGAGGAAATAGGTGAATTTCTGATGTCTGAGATATGAACCTGGAAGAGCAAATGAGATGCAGAGACTGAGGGGCAAGCAGTGTCTGTCTCATTTATTAATATATGCCGTAGGTGTTGTGATACTCATACATAGGCTGGAATCTTGTTTATATCATACATATGTGCCATCTCTTACATACACAGTTGTACTTTTTTGGCTGTTGTGCATTAGTCATATTAATTTTATGTATTACATAAGTGGAGTTCCACAAGTATAACCTGTTCACATGAGCCTAAATCTTATTGGCTAACTGGAGTTGTTGTGTATCATGAAGTTGGACTCTTTCACACGGAGGAGGCAAGCATCATTAAAATGTGACTCAATTGTTGTAATAGTGTGGTTGGGGGGGGAGATTATCACACTCCCGCACACTTCTCCTGTTCATGTCCTGTGAATAAACTGTAATGGATGCATCATTGAGTGATAACCAGAGTTACCATTATTACCCAAAGACACATCCATTACAATTTACGCATGGGAAATGAATAAGAGAAGCCCATCTGATAATCTTCCTCCTGATTGTGCTATTACCATGATATAATCTTGTTTTAATGACACTTACTTCCTGTATGAAAAGTCTGTTGTTCCTAACTTATGGCAATTCTAAGGTCAACCTATCACAGGGCTTTCTTAGCAAAATTTGTTCGGGGTGGGTGGGTTGTGTTTGCCTTTCTCTGAGCTGAGAGAGTGTGACTTGCCCAAGTAGGTTTCCATAGCTGAGCAAGGATTAAAGTACTGGTCTTCAGAATCTAGTTTAACACCGAAACAAATGCAACATGCTGGCTCTCCATAGCTGGAGTAGAACCAGTGTATCAGTTTAAATTTGCCTGTGACGAGCATATCCTGGTGAAATTCCCTCTTCTAAACAACCATTAAAGTACTGTACAGGAACAATCTCCAGTTTTTTGTCTGGTAATCCTATTTAGATTCACATATGTATTTACTCCATCCAGTTCAACAGTTGACTCAGTGGGTCTACTGTAGTTGAGACTAAGAAACCAGCCATGCGGCTGTGCATTCTTGAGTGCTGTAAGTGTTCAACTGCGTATCACATTGGTCTCACAGCAATGTATGATGTAAATTTACACCTCACAAGCATGATGTTGGATCTTGGCCATTGTCTGCTAAGGGGAAAGGGGTAGAGGCTGTAGGGGCACAGATCTTGTAGCACCTTTGAGACTAACTGAAAGAAAGAAATTGGCAGCATGAGCTTTTGTAGACTTCAGTCTATTTCCTCAGATGCGTGGCTATCTGTCAGGAGTGCTTAGATTGTGTATTCCTGCATAGCAGGGGGTTGGACTTGATGGCCCTTGGGGTTTCTTCTAACTAGGATTTCATGATTCTTAGATCTTTATAAGAAATTAGAAGAGATAGTGATTAAATGCAGGAAGGAAGGAAGTCAAAGAGCTTTATATAATAATAATAAAAACTTTATATACCGCCTTTCCAAGTGATCAAAGTGGTTCACAACATCAAATATTCATTACAATACAGGGAAAAATACAAAACAAAGTAAAATAGCATCTTAAATACATCATATCTAATCGAGATCCAGCATCTTGAAGTAACTTCTGTGAGGAGATAGTTTTCTCAAGAAGTGTCAGGAGGGTATGCTAAATGCAAGAGATATGTTTTCAAAGATTTTTTTAACATGTCCAAGGTGGAACTAAGGCGAATCTATTCCGGAAGTTTATTCCAGTAATTTGGAGCAACCGCTGTGAAGGATCTTTGGTGAGTTGATTCAAGTCTCACCTTAGGGTACTCCAATATATACTTCCCCGAAGTTGTGAGGGTGCGAGGCGAATTGTGTAGGGAGAGGCGTTCCCTCAAGTAACTCGGGCCCAAGCCATATAGGGCTTTATAGGTAATAACCAACACATTGTATTAAGCACAGAAGCTAATTGGCAGCCAGTGAAGAGATCTTTAAACAGTTGTTATATGGTCTGACCATAAGGTTCCGGCGACCAATTTGGCTGCAGCATTTTGAATTAATTGAAGCTTCCGAGCCTGGTACAAAGGTAGCCTCATGTAGAGCGCATTACAGAAATCTAAGCAAGAGGTTATCAGTGCATGTACTACTGTTTCAAGGTCCTTTCGGTCCAGACAGGGACGCAGTTGGCGTATCAGCCAAAGCTGGTACAGTACCAAGCACTCCTGGCCATTGCATCTACTTGAGATGATAACTGTAGAGATGATTCCAGGAGTACTCCCAAACTGCGTACTTCATCCTTTAGGGGGAGCGTAACCCCGTCCAGGACAGGATGGCAAATTTCCCTGTCTGGACTTGGGGAACCTATCACGAGTACCTCTGTTTTCTCTGGATTCAACCTGAATTTGTTTTCCCTCATCCAGCCCATTACTGACTCCAAGCAGACATCCAGAGGAGAGGTGCCATCCTTAGTCACTGTATCAGTTGGAGATATGGAGAGATAGATCTGGGTGTCATCTGCGTACTGATAACACCGAGCTCCATGGTTCCGGATGATCTCTCCCAGCGGCTTCATGTAAATGTTAAACAGCATGGGGGACAAAATGGCGCCTTGAGGGATGCCAGATGTCAGCTCTCTTTTACGAGAGCAACAGTCCCCCAGCCTTACCATCTGGAATCTTCCTGAGAGGTAGGACCGGAGCCACTGGAGCGCAATGCCACCCATGCCTAACTCTCCCAGGTGTTCCAGAAGGATACCATGGTCGATGGTATCGAAGGCCACTGAGATGTCCAAGAGCACCAACAGGGTCACATTTCCCCTGTCGATGCTCAGACGGAGATCATCGACTTAGGCAACCATGGCAGTCTCTACTCCATATCCCGCTCGGAAGCCAGTTTGAAATGGGTCTAGATAATCGGTTTCATCCAAGACAACATGGAGTTGGAAGGCCACCGCCCTCTTGATCACCTTGCCCAAGAATGGTAAAAGGGAGACTGGTCTATAGTTGCTCATCTGCAGGGGATCTAGGGAGGGTTTCTTCAAGAGTGGCTTCACTATAGCCGGTTTTAAGGCAGATAGAAATTTTCCCTCCCAGAGGGATGTATTAATTATGAGCTGTAATGAAGATGTTATTATATCCCCTCCCTGAGCGGTCAACCAAGATGGGCAAGGGTCAAGAGGACAGGTTGTCCTTCTCACACAGGCAAGGAGCTTGTCCATGTCCTCGGTACTCACAAACTCAAAGCGATCCAGTATAACCTTGTTTCCAGAGACACTGAATACCACTTCTCGTGATTCTGGCACAAGCCCAGCATCGAGAGCAGCCCTTATCTGAGAGATTTTATCAGCAAAAAAGTCATTAAAGGTGTCACAGCAGGCTAGCGTTGGTTCTAGTAAAGGGTTCAGGGTGGCCGGTGATTGAGTTAACTCCCTAACCACCCTGAACAGCTCTGCTGGATGAGACTCTGCTGATGCAATCCGTGCAGCACAGAAAGAATTCTTTGCTGCATCGATTGCCACTCCGTAGGAACGTAACGTTCTCATGGAGTGTCTTGTCAGATATGCGCTGATGTTTCCGCCAGTAGCGCTCTAGTCGTTGCGCTGCCCGCTTCATCTGGCATAGATCTTTTGTATACCAGGGTCTTCTATTTGAAGTGGGCTGGCAAGGACGCTCGGGAGTGATGCTGTGTATTGCCCCGGTGAGGTTCTTATTCCAGTAATTAACCAGGGTTTTGACAGAGTCGCCATCGTTCCCAAACATAGAACCCTCTAGGGCTTCTTGGAACCTTTTGGGTTCCATCAGCCTTCGAGGGCGGACCATTCTAAGAGGTCCTCCAACCCCGAGGGGTTTTTGGATTATGGCCGTCAGTCCTACCTTGACCAGGAAATGGCCCGTCCATGACAAGGGGGAAATAGCACTTATTTCCGCCGACGGACACTCTTGGTCTGTACTGAAAACCACATAAAGTGTATTACCCACACAATGTGTAGGACCCTGAACCAGTTGTGACAGGCCCATGACTGTCATGGAATCCATGAACTGCTGAGCTGCACCTGTTAGATCTGATAAGCCAGCCTCGAAGAGGATGTTGAGGTCCCCCAGGACAAGAAGCCTAGGGGACTCCAACACCAGCTCCGAGACCAGCTGCGTCAGCTCGGCCAGGGAGTCTGTTAGGCTATGGGGTGGACGGTAGACCAACAGAATCCCCAGACTGTCCTTGGCCTTTAGGGTCAGGTAAATGCACTCGTTGTGTCTTAGTTTTGGAACCGAGTTCCTGGTCAAGGTGATGTGACTTTTATGGACAACAGCCACTCCTCCCCCTCGCCCACTTTCCTTAACCTGCTCCTTCACTACATAGCCAGCCGTGAGTGTTTTAGCCCAGGTGAAACAACTTTCCTCTCCCAGCCAGGTCTCTGTGATGCAGGCTAAGTTGGCGTCTTTTTCCTCCAAAAGATCGTACATTATATGGGATTTATTTTTCACCGACCTAGCATTACACAGGAGCAAGGTAAGGGTCTGTGGTATGTTTGGGACGATCCTTGGTTCTATCGGGTTAACAGGATGACTGGAAGACGGGATAGGTATTAGGCATCGATCATGTCTTCCTCTTGATATTCTGTTCAGCCTGTTAACGCTGTATCTCCCCATGCCCCGCACCACTCTTATTGGTGCTCCTTGAGCAATTTCAGTTGTTACATCAGTGTCAATGTCCTCCTTTCTCATAACAACAGTCTCCTCTACAATGTACTTGAGTTGTAACTCTGGTAAGTTTGCCATTCTGAAATATACCAGGATGAGGCAATAGATATAAAACAGAAAAAAATCCTAATATTGCCACTTTACATAATGTCATTAGTTAAATAGGGTTAATGCTGTTAATCAACAGTTCTGTATATCTTCTATAACTAGCAGCCTTGGCAAACCAATAAAATGAATAATAATCCAGTAAAATTTGGAAAATTCAAGTAAGTACAAGTACAATGGAATAGAGGTGAATAAGGCGATATTATAACCTTATCTAAGCTGGACACCCCGATGTTACCAACACTGGCTCCTCCAACCTTCAAGATGTCACGAGATCTCATCAATCTCTAACTGTAAAAAGTTACTCAAACTAAGCACCGGGCTTTGTATCCTTGCGCGGGTGCAGCTGAGAGTCCTCCGTGCTCTCTCCTCCTTTTGCCCCAGGCGCTGGTGTGTTCTCGGGGCCAGTGGGCCGGCTTTTGAGGGGCCGCTCCCACCATCACCCTCCCCTTTCAGACGCTGCACAGGCACAGCTGACAGTCCTCCGCGCACTCTCCTCCTTTCGCCTCAGGTGCTGGCATGTTCCCCAGGCAGGCTGGCCAGCTTTTGAGGGGCCGCTCCCACCAGCATCCTCCCCTTTGAGACGCTGCGCGGGCGCAGCTGACAATCCTACGCGCGCCCTCCTCCTTTCGCCGCAGGCACTGGCGTGTTCCCCGGGCCAGCGGGCCGGCTTTTGAGGGGCCGCATCCACCATCACCCTCCCCTTTCAGACGCTGCGTGGGCGCAGCTGACAGTCCTCTGTGCACTCTCCTCCTTTCGCCCCAAGAGCTGGCGTGTTCTGGGGGCTGGCAGGCCGGCTTTTGAGGGGCCGCTCCCACCGGCACTCTCCCCTTTCAGATGCTGTACAGGCACAGCTGACAGTCTTCTCCATGCTCTCCTCCTTTCGCCCCAGGCGCTGGCATCTTCTCAGGGCTGGTGGGCCGGCTTTTAAGGGGCTGCTCCCACCGGCACCCTCCCCTTTCAGATGCTACCCATTTGAACCTGTTTTGTGCTTTTTCATAGCCACCAAATGGCTCTCAACAGCTGTAGCCCAACTGATGAGGGCTTGTTGACCCTAAAGCAAAGGGTCTTCAAATATTTTAATTTGATTTTCTCAATTAATTTAAGCTTTATTGCAGATTAAATCTTACTGCCAACTAACTGATGTCGGGCACGAATTGAAGAACATATGACCGGACTGTACTTCACATTTTCCTATCCAGAATTTGATGAGTGCAGTATGATTGAGCATGATACTTGTTCTTCTCACCCCTTAGAGTGTGTTTAGGAAGGGGTGATCAGATCATTTGAAATTCATTTATTTATTAATAAGCCACCTTTCAGGATCTGATCCACCAACTATTGTGGTAAACAAAATATAGGTACAAAAATAAAAGTGATTGTTGTTGTTGCTGTGTGCCTTCCAGTTTGTTTCTGACTTATGGTGACTTATAATGGGGTTTTCTTGGCAAGATTTGTTCAGAGAGGGTTTGCCTTTGCCTTCCTCTGAGGCTGAGAGAGAGTGACTTGCTTAAGGTCACCCAGCGGGTTTACATGTCCAAGCCAGTATTAGAACGCCTGGTCTCCTGAGTTCTAGTTCAGTGCTCAAACCACTACACCACAGTGGCTCTACAAAAATAAGGTATCACATTATAATAGCATGTGAAAATTATAATAAACAAATTACCAAAGGTGGGAAAGTCTAAATGGGACTTAGAATAACAGAATCTTAGAATTGGAAGGGGTCACAAGGGTCATCTAGTTCAAGTCCCTGCCATGCAGAAATACACAGTTTAAATACACCTGAAAGATTTCCATCAATCCTCTGTTTAATGATATCCAAAGAAGAAGAGTCCCTCAACCTTTGAGACAGCCTATTCCACTGTTGAATAGCTCTTAAAGATGTTCTTCATAATGTTTAGGTGTTTAGGTTGTCCGAACCTAAAGCAGTCCCAAAGTAGCTCTCCAGATGTTGCCATACTCCCACTCTCATCAGCCTGGTCAGTGGTGGGGAAGTAGTGAACTTATCAACATCTGGCAGGCTGAAGGTTTCTCACTGTGGTCTAAGTCCAAAAAACCCAAGAGCATTCACCAAGATGTGGTGCAGAATTATGCCTAGCCCATGCCGTATAAGGATTGTTCTTCCCGTCTTCCCAGCAATGATATCATCGTGGCACAACCCGCTGAGTTCTCGCATTACTGAGACATTATCATAAATAATTAAAAAGTAAACTCTGCTTGTCGGAACTAATGACTAAAGTGCAGTTTGCAAGACATTTGTGCTCACTTGTGTGTCTCTGTGTATGTACTCCATTTCTGTTAATAATTGGCATAGACTAAGCGTCTTCCCTGTAAATTAATATGATGCTTACGATATGTCATTTTTCAGCAATGTTGGAATCTTTGTCTTATTGTAACAACTGTGGTGTGAATTTACAGGGAAATGGTTTGGAAGCTGCTTTCACACATATCAGATGTCCTTCCTTGTTTTTAGAATTGATGCTGTTCCTTGGTAAATATTCCTTTTATTCTGCAAAGCCTGGATGCTTCCTTTGTGGCATAAATCTGCTAAGGATACATGGGAACTACTTGTCAGAACTTGGAAAGTCACTTTTTCAAAGGAATTGTTATTATTGTTACTTTTTCAGAAAATAACTCATTACTGCTTAGTTGTTTTTTCTACGTGTCCTGTTAAGTGGTTTTACTACTTTTACATTCGGGGAGGGGGTGATCTGTCATAGCAAATGGCCTTAAATATGAAAAAATGACCCCCTAGAGCATTTTTACTCTCCCAAAGTAGAAAAAAAATACTGATTAAATGTTACTTGGCATGTCAAAAAAGTAACAACATTACCAGTTGTTCCATTACTTTCAAAAGGACTGCTTATTCCTCTTGCCCCCCAAAACTAAGGTGTTACAGATATTGTAATTGCAGGTAATGTATAGAAAGGAGGGGAGGAAGGAGGGGAATGAGTTGTGGTATCTTTAAGACTAACTGATTTGTTTTAACATGAATATTTCTAGATTACAACCTGCTCTCTCGGTGCTAAAGTGTTGGTTCCACCCTCTGTTACTTCTAAACAAACACATATTGGATCAGTATACAGTTTAATTTTTAAATTAAGGTCATCAGGAGTATATTGATGAGTAGATCAGTAATGACAGACAGTCTTGACCCCATCTACCATTTAAGAATCTTACCCTACAACATGCAGTTGCAGAAGAGCTTTGGTTGTATTTCAAGAGTAGGGTAATTTTCATCTTTTTCAGAATGGGATACACCTTTTGATCTCAACTTTTTACATAGGACTTGATTCTTTCCCCTAAAGTTCACACATAAGACTTTTCTCACCAGCTGAAGTTGAAATGGTATCTTTAGGGATTACAAGGTCAGTCCCTGCTTGAATCAGAGCAGCAAAAGTTCCCCAAGTCCACCAAGGTGCCACTTTCTATACCACAAGGCACTATCTCAAGTGCATAATGCCCAAGGCAGATGGATTTATTTTGTCTCCTAATACAAGCCCCTGTCTCCACTAAACATACAATATTTATAATAAATGAACTAGCCAACTCTTTGCTGCTCTTTCATGACTTAGAAAACTTCTCAGAAGCAACTACCTCACCTTGTAAAATGGTCAGACCAGCCTTTTTACAGAAACTCAAAGTAGACCAAATCAAAATATCCCACCCCAACACTGTTATTAGAGCTGTGTTTTTAAAAGAACGTTCCTGTTTTATTTGGTCCATTACTGTTTTGTTGGAACATATTTCCTAATTAAGTTGTAGATCTTGAGAAGAATGCCAGTGTGTATTGAACTGATATTTTGGCAAGTAATGCAGCAAGGATATTGCACTCCTAAGAAACTCTTTTTTCCTTGGAAGGTACTCAGGAGTATATTGGTGAGAAGATCAGTAAGGACAGATAGCTTTGACTACATCTACCATTGAAGAATCTTACCCTACAATATGCATTTGCAGAAGAGTATTAGGTGTATTTCAAGAGCAGGGTAATCTTCATCATTTTCAGACTGGGATGCACGTTTTAATCTCAACTTCTTACACAAGGGTTACTTTCAATTTTTCACCATACACACACACACACAATTGTTCCTTCCTTTTCGTGGCCTTGGGATCATGACCTCGCTCTTTGCAGATGGCGAGCAGGGAGGGAACAAAATGGTGTACATGTGGGGCTGCATGCAGGAGTGTGCAGCCACTGAAATAAATGGGAACCAAATATTGACGAGTTTTCAGATTTGCTGGGGTGGGTGGGTCCGGAACAGATTCCCAGCGAATCGGAAGGGACAACTGTGCTTCTCTGTCATCTTTTGTCCAGTCTCCACATATATGCACATACTTTCTCTTTCCATGATTCTCCTTTCTGCTTTATCCTCTCATTTCCTGCCTTTCCTTCAGATGTGGGTAGAACACATGTGTTCTGGGGTGTCATCACACTACAGAATTAAAGCAGCTTGACGCCACTTTTAATTGTCCTTAGTCCATCCTGTGGAATCCTGGGATTTGTAGTTCGGTGAGGTATTCAGCCTGATCTATCAGAGCGCTCTAGTTTCTCACTAAACTGCACATTCCAAGATTCCACAGGGGAGAGTCATAACAGTTAAGATGATGTCATGTTACATGCTTTAAAAAACTTTACTTTGTTTACATTGTCATAGAGATGGAAATGGTATTAAAATATTTGAAGAATGGCTGAAAAACATTTTTCTTGTGCACTTCTGCCCTGAAGAGCAGAATCCCAAATGGCCAAGAATTTTCACAGCTCAGGACTTACTCTGTGTGAAAAAGACCGTGGTGATACAGAAAATGATGTTTTCTGTGCATAAAATACCATTTTCTGGAGAGAGAAAAGTATTTTAAAATGGTAACAAATTTGTCCCAAATTGTGAATAGTCTTTGAGAACTGATTTCCCCCCTTGGTGTTTTACATTATTGTGTGTTGGAATTTTTGGTCCCCCTCTTTTGTCTTTGGCTCCAACCACTTCCATCAAGACCTTCTCTGAATCTGAATTGGTTCATTGGGTTCCCCGCTGATGGTCTAGCCCCACAACCATTATTTGCACTTGGTTCTGATTGATGGATGATGGGGTTTTAGTACACAAAGTGAAAGAAGAAGAAGAAAAAGTAGACCTTAGAACACCAAAATCTGCCCATTCCAAAATCTATGCATTCTCAATACACAATTGTAATGGTATGACCATGGCAACATCCTATGGAATCCTGGGGTTGGCACTTTGGAGAGAAGAATTTATAATTCTCAGGCAGTGAACTCTAGTACCTCACCAAACTACAAACCCAGGTGCAGCCATGTTAGTTAAAGTGGAATCCTAACACTATGATTACGTAGTACAAAAGTACTGTATAAAAGTAGACAGAATTTCCAAGATTACTAGCAACACTAAGCAGGGACTTGCATTGGTGCCAAACATACATATGCATTATATTAACAGCCTCAACTATAGCTACAGCATATGTAAGAAATCACCTCCCTCTGAACATCCTACCAAAACCTCCAAAACAGGAATGTGATTTTGAAACTACCATCCATGTGTGCCAACACAAGGTAGGGAAGGGCAATTGAGGGATATGGTATCCTTGCCTGCTCCATCCATATGAAACTTCCTGGAGATTTGCTTTCCAGATGTCCTCCAGATGTTGCTGGATAGCAGCTCTCACTAGCCCCTATCAAGCATAGGCAGTGGTGAAGAATGATGGGAGATGTAGCCCAACAATGTTTGGAGAGCTACGTGTTCCTCACTGCTGCTGTACCTTGAGAACCTCTACTCTTCATGTGTGGCAACTAGTGACTTAAAGAGAATATGTGAGTAGTACAATTTTTTCCAGGTAAGCATTCTCTGAAGATGCCAGCCACAGATGCTGGTGAAACGTCAGGAAGAAACTCTTCTAGAACATGGCCACATAGCCCGAAAAATCCACCAAAAATATACATGTTTCTGTTTTTTGCTCTTTTGCTGTGTCATCTGAACACGAAATGTGCACATCTATTTGGTAAGAAAGAAAAAGAAAGAAAGAAAACCAGGAGCCAGCACAATGTAGTGGTCTGAGTGTTGGACAATGACTCTGGAGATGAGGATTCGATCCCTGCTTGGCCATGAGGTGATATGATAGCCCTGTTTAAATATTTGAAAGGATGTCATATTGAGGAGGGAGCAAACTTGTTTTCTGCTGCTCCAGAGAACATGACCCGGAACAATGGATGCAAGCTACAGGAAAAGAGATTCCACCTCAACATTAGGAAGAACTTCCTGACAGTAAGGGCTGGTCGACAGTGGAACACACTCCTTCCTCGGAGTGTAGTGGAGTCTCCTTCCTTGGAGGTCTTTAAGCAGAGGCTAGATGGCCATCTGTCAGGAATGCTTTGATTTGGATTTCCTGCATGGCAGGGAGTTGGACTGGATGGCCCATGCGGTCTCTTCCAACTCTATGATTCTATGATTCTATGAAACCCACTGGCATACCTTGGGCAAGTCACTCTCTCTAAGCCTCAGAGGAAAGGCAATAACAAACTTCCTCTGAACAAGAAAACCCCATGATAGGTTTGCCTTAGGCTCATCATAAGTCGGAAACAACATGAAGCATACATTGAATAAAAATGATGTAGGGTGGAAGCCAAAGATGCGTACTTGTCACAGATGGGTCTGAAAGTTCTCTTACCATGATATGCCAGAAGCTTGCCATAGGATGTTCCTGTGAAATGTACATGCACGATGGGCCAGAAGCTTGCCAGTGGATATACAAAGCACTTGCATATCAATTTTCTGACCACACCTAATGCATTGATATATTTAAAAAATCCTTCTTGTTTGAGTAGGAAGTTGGAAACCAGTGTTGAGGCTGGCAGAGCTCTGAAAGGTTCTAACATCTGTAATGATTTAGTAGTTTTAAAATAGTGTTAACTGGATGTGTTATATTTTGTTTTAAGCTCTGTTTACCTACCCCATCTCCAGGCTGAGGAATAAATTCAAGAATAAGCTAAAGCCCTCTCTTTCCTTCTTTTTTATTGAAAGGAGTAAGGGGTCTTTTGAGCTCCATATTAGAAGCAGATAACCAAATACAGTCATCCCTCCATATTTGCAGCTTCGATATTTGCGGATTTGATCATTCACGGATTTCATTAATATGTTCTCTCTAGGACTGTCTAGGTCCTCCAGTGCAACTCTGTGCTCAACTTTAACTAAAAGTTGCACTGAAAGACCAATTGTAGCTACTCCAGTGCCATTCTGTGGTCAGTGTATGTTGGACATTGACCACAGAGTTGCACTGGAGGACCTAGAGATTCCTAGAGAGGTGTCCTCTCAGGTAAAAACAGTGTTTTTGTTATTTGCGGTTTTTCCATATTCATGGGGGTCTTGTTCCCCTGACCCTAGCGAATATGGAGGGACAACTGTATTTCCAATAATCCTTCATGCCTAATATTGAGTTCTATTAAGGTGGTGCATCTGATTCAGCCAGCCTTTTCAAGGCTTTAAGACCATTGACTGTCATGATCATATTGAGTATGTAGTAGGGATTCACAGAATGACATTTAAAAAAAATAAAATAAACATGCCCTATGAAAGGAACACAATGGAATTCAAATAATAAATATTTGTTTCCTTTAACTACAGATTGATCTGGAGCCAGAAGGAAGAGTGTATGTCATCATAGACCTTTCAGGTTCATCAGGTGAAGGTAAGAATGCTTGATTTTATGACATTTGTTCATAAATACCACATTTTAAAAAGTATATTTCCATCATCTGTGTCTTTCATATGTGCCACAGGATGTTCCTGTGAAATGTAAATGCATCAAACACATATTTATAACAGCTATGGGCTATCATTTAAGTTTGGGATTTTCTGCAGAGCACCTGATGCTTTACTATTGGTGTAACTAAGTGGATATAGAGCCTTACCTGAATAGGAAAATTTGGAAGTTTCATATAAGCAGCTCTGAGCTTTTTCAAAGCAGGAACAAGAAATAAGCATAATAAATATCAGTTAACAGGTCTCCCTTATCCAGAATTCTAAAATCCAAAATATTCCAAAATCCAAAATTGTCTACATGGATGACTGAGATAATGGCCCTGTACAGACGGGCTATTTCGTACGTACTCCATATGTACTAGGGTTGCCTGGGGGCGTCTCTTTTAGACGCCCACAACCCTAGAACGTACAGAGTACATACAAAATGGTGGCGCCCTGTTCACATGGCCGTCGCTATTTTGACGTAATGGTCACGTGATCGCATCACGTCCAAATGGCGCAGTGCAGCCATTACGTCATGGCGCCAGAAGGCGCTCCATTTTGGAGCTCCTTTGGCTGCGTGTATCGCTGGCACGGACTTTAAACAGCCACGCCAGCAATACCATGAGAAAGGGGCCGAGCGGCCCTTTTCTCCCTTCCCTGCTGCTGTCGAGTGTCCTTGGGGGCATGAAGCCCCAAGGACATCCCTTTCCAGGCTGCAGGGAAGCGACGTTTTGCTGCTTCCCCGCAGCCTGGAAAAGCGGCGGATCGGGGCCTCTGGGGCTGCCGCTGTGACAGCTGAGGCCCCGATCCATCGGAGAAAGGGGCAGGTGCAGGCTGCCCCAAAGGGGCGGTCTGTATCCCGCCTATGACACCTTTGCTTTCTGATGGTTGGGTGTACACAAACTTTGTTTTGTACACAAATTTATTTAACATATCCTGTATAAAATTACCATCAGACAATATATATAAGGTATATATGAAACATAAATGAATTTCATATTTAGATTTAGGTCTCATCGTCAAGATATTTCATTATGTGTATGCAAATATTCTGAAATCCAAAATACTAAAGGTCCCAAGCACATTGGATAAGGGAGGTTCAACCAGTACCTGAAACAGTTACATGGTGAAATATGTATATATGCTTATAAAAATGGTTGCACCGTGGTATAGAATTAGTTTATTACCATTGGTAGGCTTTTGAGATGAAATGGGAAGTTTGAAAGCATAAATAGGTTTGGCGAGTCTTGAATTGATTTTTCCATTCATGTGTCCACTCCTTCCTCCTTCCACTCCTCCCTACAAAATAAGAGATGATTTTCAGCCATTTTGAAGAGGGTGGGGAACTCTTAAAATTAAAGGGAGGAGGTTTACCAAGGGACAGGTTGCTAGCTGTCTCTTCATTACATTTTTAATGGCCATTGTTCCACCGTTACAAATAGTGTCTCTCCCACATTGCTTATTTTGATGATGTTATCTTCATCTCCACCCATCCTGTCCCCTGTGTGCCAAATGATGTTGCACCATGACAGAATGAAATTACAAAAAAGATACTTGGTGGAACAAAGCAGCCCAGTGATATCCTCTGAGGCTTTTAGATCCCCCCACCTGCTTTCACTGCCATTTTCAGTTTTAAAATATAGCTTTGCTGTATTCTGAACCATGTGTGGCTTTCAAAATAGATAGATAGATAGATAGATAGATAGATAGATAGATAGATAGATAGATTTGAAAGAAAGGCTTTTAGTTTAACATCTCAGTGCACTCTAATACCAAGGGCAGATAATTTAAAACACAAAATCTGGGAGAAATCTTGAAAAATGCAAGCAACTTTTACTTTGCTTATCTAAGACTTGACACTTTACAATCTGGGAGTGTGGCTAGCACTTTAGTGTATTCATACATTAATTTAAGCAAATGGCAGCACCTTTATTTTAACATGTTTTACATTGAGGGAATTGGCATAGAGATTTAATGCATTTATTGTATTCCTGTTCCCTTAGTACTTTTGGTTGAATACCACCCTTTTCTCTCCACTCCTTTCTCTGTCAGAGCATTTGTGTATGAGCTGCAAATTGATGTACCCCGCCTCAGCTTTCTGCCAATCTTTAACTTTTAAAAACGTAATGTGTTGTATTTGGATACAAATCAATGATATTCTATTTTTGAACATGGAGGCATCTACAGAGCAGGAAATCACAGGGGCTGAGAATTTAAGAAGAGATTACATCCCCCCCCCCCTTTTTTTTTAAATAAATGGAATCTGCAATTTTCAGACTTTCAGGGAGACCCCATGGTTTCCAAGTAATAGGTAACTTCTGCAAGCCTTTTTGAATGCCCACAATTATTCTTAATTATCTTTTTAATCTTTGAAGCCTTAAACTTTTTTACATCATAGATTGCTTATGCCAACTTTGAATCTGAGACATGGTGTTGTAGTGTGAATGAAGAGACTATACCAGAATGGTAATAAAATCTGTAGCAGATACACACAAGCTGTGATTCACCAAGCCCACCAGAACATAGATTATATTTCAGCAGTTCCTAGTTCACCCATCCACTCTTTTTTTCTGTTCTTTTTCCTTTGCTGTCCCAGGCAAGCAGCAAAACCCAGAGAGCTTTATTGAGCCCCACCTTGAAAACAAGAGTGCTTTTATCTTAGACTGTGTAAGATGTGCAAGTTTAATACAGTATGCAATAGTTTAACAGGAGCTATTGTTTTGTAAAGTTGCCTTTTGAAAAAAGATGCCTTTGCTAAACTAAGAAATTTCCAGAACTTTTAACTGTATAATCCTCCTGTACCCAAACTATATTAGTAGTCAATATACTAAGGAAAAGTATGCACAAGATTACAAACCTTAGTTATAATCAGGGTTGCCAGGTGTCCCTTATAACAAGTGATGTCCCTTATTTGAGGGACAAAAAACTTGTCACCTCTTGGACTGGTAGGTGTCACTTATTATAAGGAATGTCCTCTACTGTACGATTAGAAAGTGTTTTCATCTAGACTAGCGGTTCTCAACCTGTGGGTCACGACCTCTTTGGAGGTGAAATGACCTTTTCACAGGGGTCGCCTAAGACCATCGGAAAACACCTATTTCTGATGGTCTTAGGAACTGAGACACATGATTGGGGGTCACCACAACATGAGGAACTGTATTAAAGGGTGGCGGCATCAGGAAGATTGAGAACCACTGCTCTAGACTAAATAAGAAGTAAAAGAATTCCTGTATGTTAGAGTGTGGTATTACAGACCCATGCTGATTTGGTTGCAAACTTTGAGGCCTTAAAATGTTAATAATAGGTTCATAGACATGAGATACTGTATATAAAATATAAAGTAGAAAGCTCTCTGAATTGTAGAATGTGTGTGTGTGTTACCAAGAGCCTAGACATAGAATGTGAACCCAATTGCAAGTAAAGACACGAGCGTGTCAACAATGAATTGATTGATAATAAACTTAGAACAGGTGCTTTGGTAGAGAGCAGTGGCTGATGCAATCAGTTGGCTGATGTAATCCAATGGCAGTTAAGTGTATGTCATGCACTTAGGTGACTTCAAGAACATTTTTGGAGGAGAGTAATGTTTATATAAAGTAGTACACTATGAGTCTCTTATTTCATTGGGTCAGATATGTCAGCTGATAGGGCTAAGAAAGATATAAAAAAGATGAGAGTAGACAGAAGACTGTTCACCAGTCCCCAGTGTAGAAGAATGCTGTGGATAATAGCTTCAGTGTTTTAAACTGATAGCCCAGATCGAGATAAGATGATGTTAGAACGGGGGGGGGGGGATTCTGTCAGTCCAGGCTAAATTGATATACAGTGCACCCGCGTCATACATGGGCACACTATATGCAGTTTCCTGCTTACATGGAAGCCGTGCAACAATGTTTCCTATGGGGCGCAAGCATACGTGGATTTTCCCTTATGCGGCAGGGGGGGTCCAGAACGGATCCCCGCGTAAGAGGAGGGCCCACAGTATTTCCCACTGTGACTGTAATGGATGCTGCTAGATAGAGAATGCTCAAGGACACAAACCCCTTGGATGCCTGTTTAGAGATGTATAGCTCCTCAGTAGATGAGATGGTATTCCTCAGTGGATAACTGGCTAAATTATATGGCTTACGATGATAATGTGTTTGTTAACCATAGAGAAGCCTGCTAAAGGAATGGAGATTATATCAAGCTTCAGTCCTTATGAAAACATTGCATCTGACTTGCCATAAGCAAACTCTCCTTTCTTGTACTGTATTGTTTTTTTATATGCTTTTTGATAAGCTCATTTTGTCATGGCCTTCAGCTAGTACAATAAATGTTAACTTGAAATATTGGGGAGAGAGATTTAAAACAGTGTGCACTGGGCCATAGGCCATAGGCCATAGGCTGTAATGCAATTGATTTATGATGCCTTAAATGCCATGCAACATAATGAAATAATATGCTGAGATATTGGCATGTCTGTGTTTCTCCTGAAGGAGAGTGTATATGTGTATACACATCTTTGATTGTCCATAATAAATAGTCTAAAAGATTAAAAGGGAGCCTGCTCATTCTCCCATATAAATATCCTGAGTTTCCAATACTTATGAATCTTTAAGTGGAGTGTTGGTTGTAATTCTGCCTGTCTGGATTTTATCGTGGTCATTTCTTGGATGCCTAGGCAGGCAGAAGGTGATAAAAGGAACCACAGTCTAATACAGATTAGCTATGAATGGCAAAGGGCCCCCACTCAGTATGAGGAAATGCCTGTTTCACTGGGTCCTTCATAAAGAGCAATGGCATCACTAGGGGAATGCGGACCACACCAGGTGACACCCTAAAAGGGAGGGGAGTAACACTAATGATCCTCAAACATCTGCCTTTGGGCAGAAACAGGCTGTGGCATTCACCTATGTCCCTTTAAAATGCTGAAGAGATGGGGCGAGTGAGGTGAGGCTCAGTGGGAGGAGAAAAGAGAGGCTCCAAGTTCTTAAAATTTATATTTAAATTGATTTATTTTTGAAAAATTAAAAAATATTTTTTTATTCTTGTAAAATTTTCTTTAAAAACATAATCTTTTACCACATTTTTACTTCAACCACATGAAACTATGTACAGTCGTTCCTGCATTTTTGCGGGGGATCCGTTCCACCACCCCCGAGCAAAAATGGAAATTCACATATATTCAAACCCCATTGGCTTGAATGACCATGGGTGTGTGCACCATTTTAACCCTCTCCTCTTGCCAGTCTGTGAAGGACCAAGACTGTGGACTAGAAGTCCACAAAAATAGAGTGAAGACTGTATATGTAAATACAGTTAGGCTGTGCAAACACTATTGTAATTTAAAGTTATAATTTTAATTTATGACATTACATTTAATAATATATGGGGATTATGATTTATGGATAACATCAGTACAAAAAACATTACTAAGGATTCTGTATGTTGTGGTATGGGAGGAGGTTAATGTGGGAGTGCACCATGAGTTACTGCAGCAGGTGACACCGACCCTAGTGATGCCACTGATAAACTGAGAAATGTGTATGTGATGTAATTTATGAACGTGGACAGTAATTTACATGGCTAAGGCGCTCCACAGACTGTCCCAAAAAGGCAGTCTGGAGCTGCCCATTTTTGCTCCTGAGTGAGCCCGCAGCAACCAAACTGTGCGGGCTCCCTCCGCACCAAATAGAACCCACTAAAAGCGGGTTATTTTTGATGCGTGTGGGCACTGCCATAAGTGTGCCTTTAGTGCACTGTGGCACGTCAGTGTTGCAAGTGCGGTGCCCTGACATGCAGATGCTGTGCTGTGCTTGCGTGATCATGGCAGCAGCCGTGTGGACGAGTGGACGCCATGATGGTGCTGCTGCCACGCGCTGGGGCTTGGTAGCGTGCCATCACTGCATGCTCCCAAACCCTAATTTTGGCCCGAGGGTGGTGCTTCCCACCCGTCTGTATTGGGCCTAAGTTAACTGAAACCACCACCCTCATTTGGAATTTAGGAAAAGAACAAGTTAATAGCTAGCTCCTGGTTGTCAACTCTCCATCTCTTGAATTTCAACTGTCCCTTATTGCTGTTTTGAAAACCTGTCAATATTAGGTGTAAGTGAGAGTTGATTGTGTTCTCCAGTGATCGTGTCACTTGAGGTTATGACATGAAAGAGTAGTGCTTATCTTTCTTGTAGTATCAAATGGAACGTGGTCTCCAATTTTTTAATTCTCACTGTAGGCCCTAATCCTTTATATTTTCAAAGCTTTGAGCAGGCTTTGAAATGAAATCTTGAAATGTCATAGTAACAGGAGCCTCACAGTCAGGTTTTCTCTTGCTGTTCTGTAAATTAAAGAGAGGCCCATCACAAAGGGGAAGTGAGATGATAAATCTACTGAACACATCATGTGAAAATTAAACGTGTGAGACCCCAAAGTCTGGAGTATTTATTCTGACCCTGTGTAATCTCTATGGTCTAAAAAGGTTTCTCAGTGTACAGGTTTGAATACAGGGGAGAAGAGGTGACTAAAAAATAACAAACAAGTGGCAGAAGCTGTATTTTTTTTAACCCATCTTGTTGTGTATTTTTTAATTGGCAGCTCATCCTTCAGGAGAAATCCAGTCAATGCATTCCAATCCAATTCTAACGTGATTATTTCTAAATGTACAAGTTCCAACTTCAGAGAGTGATATAATATGACAAATTGTTTCTGTCCTAATTGATCCTCTGTTGTTCCACTTTCAGCTTTTTCAATTTTTATCGTCCTCCGAGCCCCTGGGAGTCAGTCTGTTTTTATAGTTTCAGTCAAAGAAACTGATGTCTCAGCAGTGCCATTCTAACCGAATACTTTTAATGGTATAGGTCAGGAGAAGGCAACTAGCTGCTCTCCAGATGTTTTGGACTACATTTCCCACTAGCCCTACTACCATAGGTAATGGTTATGGGAGCTGTAGTCAGGAAATGAACAGGTTGCCTACCCCTGCTCCAGGGACTCCAGTTACATACTGGAGGTGAAAAGGTGTGTCGTTGATAAATCATCTGTATAGGAGGCATTTTATGTTCTTCTTGTTGTGTGCCTTCAAGTAATTTCTGGTTTATGGTGAACCTAAGACAATCCTATCACAGGGTTATCTTGGCCATAGAAGGTGTTTTATCAGACTTCTAGAGCCTAATCAGTTAGGCTTTTAAAAAAACTTTTGAGGTATAATTGATTTATTCCAAAATGTTCATGCACAAGGTTTTTAATATGTTTTAACTTTTTAAATGTGTGTCAAATAGTTTATTATTTAATATTTTTCATTTGTTTGAATTATTTTACTTCGTTGAATTTTCAATCATAGATTATTTTAAAGTGCTGAAATTGATTTCACTTGTACAATAGAGATCATATGGTTTAAGGCAGGACACAAATTGGCTATAATCCAAATAACAGCAATCCAACAAACTACAAACATGCTACAGTCCAAATATTTGGCTACAATCCAAATACCTGGTATGGTATCTTCCCATATCATAGTATGGTGCTTTGCCTATATTCTGGTAAGACCCTACTCAGAGGGCCTTTCTTAGGGCAGAGGTGGGCCAACCTCAAGGTTGTGGGTACTAACTTTCCCCCTATAACCTCTAGATCCACCAACCAATACCAGGTGTAAATGACATAACACCTAGAATCAAATAATTCTGACCCCAGGACCTTTGATCTGAGTACCAGAATTGAATGTGAGAGCCAATGTGGTGTAGTGGTTTGAGTGTTGGACTAGGGAGATGATCACACGGAGACTAACCGTGGCTAAAATGTGGCTAAATCATCCTTAAAGTGTGATGATGTGATCACCAGTTCTGCTTGTTTCCTTTTATTAAATCGTAATGGAGGCGTCTCACTCCTCTCCCACCATCAAAGCGTTTACGGAGTAGTTATTTCTTCAATAATGGGAACTTCCATTACTGAAGAAATGGCTGCTCCGTGAATGTTTTGATAACAAGAGAGGAGCGGGACGCCTTCCTGACGATTTAATAATGGGAAACAGGCATGACTAGCAATCACACTGTCTTGGTTTATGAACGATTTAGCCATGTTTTAGACACGGTAAGCCTCTGTGTGATTATCTCCTAGGACTCTGAGAGAACAGGCAGGGTTTCTGCCTTTTTCTTCATCTTATTAATGTGCATGTTGTTATCTTCTTGTGTTGCACTGTTGTGCAAATAATTATGCTCTACTTTCTGTACATTTGCTGTGAATCTTGTTTGAAGGGGCAATAACAGAAAATACATTTATTAAGTGAATGTAAAAAAAATGTAAAAAAAAAAAACCCCAAACAAACCAAGAAAAACCCAAAACAAAGCCCAGAAACTCAACTTTTTTTTTTTTTTTTGGAGGTTTATTAGTCCTCACGGGCCTTCAACAGAAATCAAATGCTGAGAGCTCGCCTGGTAAACACAGAATCAAAGACTTGTTTATCCAATAATTAAATCTGTTCCTGTAGTAAAGTCCCTGCAAACATCTGTTTCCAATTTGTGTGTGTGTGTGTGGAAAGAGAGAGGAATAAAAATAACAATAATGATAAGATCTTAGTTTTGAAGTTAAAAGAAAGGAGGGGAATAATCTAAAAGCACCTTTAAGATGATTTATTTTAGCTGAGCTTTCTTGGATTTTGGTCCACTTCCTCAGATACCCTGATGGAGTACAATATTAAAGCTACAGGTATTTAAACAATAATTTTGAAGTTGCAAATAAAATAAGCAAATAAAAAATAACCATTTTGCACATAGGTACTGTATGCATAGAATGCTTCAATACTCTGAAAGCACCAGATCTTGTCTGATCTTGGAAACTAAACAGGGTCAGCCCTGGTTAGTACTTGGATGAGAGACTGTCAAGAAATCTCAGGTGCTGTACGCAATATTTCAGAGGAAGGAACTGCCAAAAACACCTCTGAATACACCTTGCCTAAGAACAAAAGGTAAAAGTATTCCCCGTTGACAAGGTTGGTAAGTTGTGTCCGACCACAGGCGGTGGTGCTCATCTCCGTTACTAAGCCAAAGAGCTAGCATTGTCAGAGACTATTCTGGATCATGTGGTCAGCATGACTGCACAGAACACTGTTTACTTTCCCACCAGAGTGGTACCTATTTGTCTACTTACATTCACATGCTTTCAAACTGCTAGGTTGGCAGAAGCTGGGACTAGTGATGGGAGCTCACCTGATCATGAAACACCCAGGCATTGAACTGCCAACCTGCTAGTCTTGCAGTGAACAGAGTCAGCATCTGAACCACCTAAGAATACCATAGGAAATTCATGGGGTCACCATAAGTCGACAGATGACTTGAAGACACATACACACCCACACCCCATATGCATGGTCAGTGATAGCAAGTTTCTTTTAAAAGCCTTATACAGTAACAGCCCTTCCCAAAGTGATGTCCTCCAGATAACTTGGATGATAATGCCCATCATCCTCTGTGGCCATAGTTCCTTGGGATGCTGGGATATGTAGTTGATGACTCAGTAAGAGAGCAACAGGTTGGGGGTAGCTGCTTTATAAATCCCTCTATTGATTGTTGGTCCCATCGTACTTTATAAAGATGAGCACTGAAATGTGCCCTCTAGATTTCCACACTGATGTATATGTGTTTTTGCTGTTGCTAGCCAGACATACTGCAGTGGTAATTCGGTCAATAAAGCTGAGGAGAGGAAAAAAGAAACACAGAGTTGGTTCCAACTGTTCCATTAACTGTTCTAGCAATGCTGTCATCCCCCCCCCCCCCCCGCGCTCTCTTTTTCATTGCTTCTAAGTTTTGGCACCAGCCTCTTGTCTTATTTCATCTCAGCACATCTCCTCCTGGAAGCTGCTTTTCTCAGACTATACACCCTGCTGATATTAGCTTGGGCCAAAGCAGCCTACTTTGTAATCTTCAGCTCTGGTTATCGCTGAGTCAGCAGTTTGGGGAAGAAAGCATTTCTCCTTTCTCTTCTCTTTTGATGGAAGAGGATAGTCTGAACAGTGTAACATTCCTCCTTCCTTGGCTCCTTCTTTTACGCTGGCAGTTGTCCCAAAAGCACATTGATTTTCCATAGTAAGCTGACTTTCCTCTTTGGTAAGCATTTTTGTTTTTGCAGACTGCATCCATAAGACTGCTTCCCTTCCCCCTTGTGTTCTTAGAGCAGTGCCTTTTTGACACTTCCTGGATGTATGATGACACTTTCTTTTTAAATGTGATATTGAAAATGTGATGGATGCACTTTAAAAAAAGAGAGAGTAAAATAATATCATCTTATTCTGCTCTCTTGGTGAACCTTGCTCCATTGTTTCTGATGCTCAGTTCTGCCTAGAGCTGACAAAATCTCTCTATTTTACTTGCTACACTTGTAATTTTTTAAAAAGCCCTCAAATTCCTTTAACCTCAGATATGAAGAAATATATACGACTTTTTGTAAATTGAATAACTTTAGCAAACTGAGTTCTCCACCATTTGCACCAGCAGTATTCAGTGGTGTAAATCTGTTAGTCAAAACTAATGTAACATGCCATCCAACTGTCCTGATTTGGCAGGGATAGTCCCAATTAATCCTATGTTATCCCACTTTTTTGGCTATTTTTAAAATGCGCCGGTTTCACTCTCCTTTTCTGACTTCCCCACTTTAGTCCTTGCCTTACTTCATTTGCTGCAAACTGAGTTCAAAATGCAGAAGTAGTTTGCATTCAATTAACTCAGCAGGGGGAGAAGACAGGAGGAGGCAGAATCATGCCCTTCCCTGTAAGAACAGACAAAGTCAACTGCTGCAGCCTCCTTAAAGAGGCAACTTTACTGTAGACACAATGCAGTTTGATGGCACCTTAACTGCTGTGGCTCCATCCTACAGAATCATGGGATATGTAATTTCGTGAGGTGTCAGCACTCTTTGGAAGATAAGGTTAAAGACTTTGTAAAATGACAAATCCCAGGATTCCATAGGAATCCTACAGCAATTAAAGTTGTGTCAAATTGTGCTATTTCTAATTATGTAGATGCATCCCTAAATTATGTGTTCTTCCTTATTAATAATGTTTGCCATATTGAACATACTCTGATGTTAGTTGTCTACTTGCGTCTTGGTTTTCATCTCTGAGATATTGGTGGGTATGGCAAGTCAACAGTCACTTAAATTCATTGATTCAATGGGTCAGCTCTGGTTGGGACTAATTGGTTTTAGACTTACAGTGGTACCCCGGGATACGAATTGATCACGTTATGAAATTTCCGGGATACGAAAAAGTTAGATTGGAAAAAACTGTTCCGGGATACGATGTTTTTTTCGGGTTACGAAATTTATTTCGGCGCGAAATTCAAACGCAAAGCGCGACTAGCGGCTTTCCAGCGCTAACGGAAAGCCTTTTCGGGTTGCGAAATTACTCGGGTTACGAACGGAGCGGCGGAACGAATTAATTTCGTAACCCGAGGTAGCACTGTATTTATTTATTTCAGACTTATTTATTTATTTATCCTGCCTTACTCCCAATATGGGAACCAAGGAAAACTCAATGCTACAACTATTTCCATCCGAGAGATAACCATATTGCAGCTGCCTGCCAACAGAATTAATAACCACAGATGATTATGTAACTTTAAAGCAGTTGATGAAGGCATTGAAATAGTTAAAAAGATTCCACATGACTTATCTCAATCGTAAATAAGAATGGAGACTTCAGCCAAGAAATCAGAAGACCTGGGTTGCATCCGCACTGCAGAAATAATCCAGTTTGACATTCCAAAATCTGAAAAAATCCAAAATCCAAAACACTTCTCATCCCAAGCATTTTGCATAAGGGATATTCAACCTGTAATATTAAACCAATCGTCATATTAAAATATCAGGTGAAAAGCAAATTCTGAAGCACACCAGGAAGAGAAAAGGGAAAAATACCTGCCTACTGAATAAGATAGTCTTACCTGCAAGCTCAGGGATCCTGGGAGAGGGCCAACCTAGCTTCAGACAAAAGTATTTGACATACTTTCTGTTTAATTGCAGAAGTCTTTTGTGTGGTGCTTTGATGAGGCCTGGTCCAAATTCAACTCTTGTCACCAATTTGGCTTCTTGTTCTTCCTTCTAAAATTTGACAAGACAGTAGTCAAGAAGAATTCTTGCTTTTCATATCTTTTTTTATTGATGGGTGTGCCTCTGGCTGTGATGGCTGTGAATTCTGGCAGAGAACTCACTTTTCTTTTTCAAGCAATTCATAGATTCTCATTCATGCTCTACCAGTTGCAATCTGTTCTCTGCAAGATCTGGGTGTAGATCCAGGTCTCCCATTTCTTTTCATACTGAACACTGACATGCATTATTGCCATAACAGTATTATCATTGGTGGTGAATGATGGATCAGATGGTATACAGCAGAGAAGCTTTTCTGCCCTTTCTCTGATGTGATCTAGCATTCCCTCACAGCCAATGGTAGAATTGGACTCCCAAACTAATTCTGTGACAGTCCACTGTCAGTCAAATTTGTGGATCCGGAGCCTGAGGATCTAGAAGGCCCATTGTGTAGTGTAGAAGCAGACAAAGAAAATCAAAGTGCCTGACCCATATACCAGAAATACCTGTGAGAACTGTGCATGCAAGTTAGCAACAGAGGAAGATTCAGGCACGCCATCCCATTTCCATCCTTCATATTTTCTCCTTAACCTCAAACTGCAAAGCGAATGCAAAAAGTATTGTGTGTTGTGTTCCCTCAAGTCATTTCTGACTGATGGTCATCCAAAGGCATGGGTTTTCTTGGCAAAATTTGTTCAGAGGAGGTTTGCCATTTCCTTTCACTGAGGTTGAGAGCATGTGACTTGGCCAAGTTCATCCAGTGGGTTTCATAGCCAAGCGGGGAATTGAACCCTGGTCTTCAGAATCATAGTCAAACACTAACCACTAAGCCACACTGGCTGTCTGAAAAGAAAAAATATTTTACAAGGTCACAAATGCAAATGACTCTTTATTGCCACTGGACAGCTGTGTTGCCTACATGGATTCCAAAACTCATCTGCCTAGTGGCCAAGGGCCAACTCAGGACTAAACCTAACTTGTCAGTTTCCCATAAAAATGCACTTCACACTTATTCTGGATGGCAAACTATCCTGTTTGTTTTAGGAAGTGAGGCACCGTCAGTTTCTGCTCTTCCAGTACTGGATGAAAAACGACATAATGATTCACAATTGTGTCCTCCACCTCCCCATGTCCTTTTGCAGTGCTTTCCTGAACCATATCTGTTTGCACTGAGCACAGGGAACTGGGGTGGTTAATTACAAGTGCCTGCACTTCACTGAAAATACCAGTTTGGCTTTTCAGCACATGAGTAGGAAGATGAAGCTGTAATAAAATATCACAAGGCTTGGGTGTAGGTGGGATACCTGTGTGTCACCAGGAGCAGCACACTGAGGTTTCCTGATTTCCAGGCTTGCAAATCATGGCTTCACCCCAGCCTTTTCATTTCTGATTGTGCTTACTGAAGCATTGACTATCTACCACCACAGTCACTACAGGATGCTAAATACCTACGTCATGTCACAGTGAAGATCAAATTCTTATGCCAGCTATTGGGGAAACTCTCACAAGCACATATTAATGGAAAGACCTTTTAATGGGTTCCACATGTCACTACATGGTACATTTCCTTTGTTACAACAGCCTTCTGCCTATTCTGTTTCCCCCCTCCTCACCATAGTGCACTTAGCATAATTATTATATTGTGTGGTTTTTGATGAAAGGTTGCCTACTTGTTTTCAGCCCATGCAGTTAGCATCCAATGGCTGAAGAATGGGCCAAAACATCACAGGAGCAGTCCCTTTCTAAAATGTATAATAGAAACATAAAATGATTTATTGTAAAGGCTGTAGTTGAAACAAGTGGGGCAATACTCTGCAGCAGACTCAACTAATGTTTCAGATGCAGGAAACAAACTTTTGTGTGCCGTAAAATTCCTCTTCTTTAATTAAATATGAAATTCTGAGTCACTCAAAAAGAAAAAAGGGATAGTGGTGCTATCCAGTTCTCTACTTCCAAAACAAAATAATTAGCATCACACTGGACATAGCACTAGTACTCCCAGTGTCCATGATCCGCTGTGCCCATGACACTTACATGGGAAACAAAATGTGACTGAACTTTATGCATACAGTCTTCTTGCTCCTTTCTAGTGAGGAGCTAAGGGGGGAAAGTAAGGCGGGATACATACCTCCATTTTGTAGCGTGGCGGCAGTGGCAGTAGGGTTAGGGAGCGCACACCATTCACATGCTCCCTAATCCTAGTGCGTACTAGGCTAACCCTAGTATGTACTGGGAGCGAAAAATGATGGCGCCCTGTCTACATGGATGCCGCCATTTTGACATGATGGATGCCTAGCGTCCGCACATCCCGGTGTGCTTGTGATGCCGCAAGTGTGCCATTGGCGCATTGCAGCATCACAAGCGCGCCACAAGAAGGACCCGCTTTTTGTGGGTTCTTTTTGTTCCACGATGGAGTCACGTGGTTTGGCCGCTGCAGCTCCCTCGCAGAGCAAACTTTTTGGGCAGTCTGTATCCTGCCTAAGTTTCTAAGGGGGGAAAGTAGCATAGGAACATAGAATTTGGCCTCTCCTGTATCAGATAGAAACATAGAATTTGGCCTATCCTATATCAGATAGTTGGTTTTTCTATGCTGGTATTGTCTTCTCTGACTAGCAGCAGATTTCCAGATGGAGATCTTTTTCTTCAGCTATCCAGTCCTTTTTAACAGGTATGAGTTGATAACAGTTTGATCCTAATTAGGTTAATGAAAGCGCTTACTTTCATTCTCAAAGGACACAACAGGTTATTTTGGCCATTTCTTCCCACTGCAAGAAAATCTTCAAAAACTGTGCAGTTTTTGAAAGCTATATGGAGTTTGGGACTTAAATTTATACCTGGTGTTTTTATTCTGGAAAAAAATTTGCTTTGGACTTATTGTTTGCCAAATTGCCACTGTTTTTGCACAAAATTTCATTTTCCACACAAGATCATAAAGAGTAAAGATATACAACTGAACACGAAAGTTGCAATTGTCCAATCCATTGTATTCCCCATCACTATGTATGAATGTGAGAGCTGAACAATGTATTTATATGTGTTTACTTGGGTAATCATTAGCAACTTTGAGCAAGGTGACAGTCAGGTGTAGGGCCGTCTTATTGTTGGTACCCCGTTGCAGAACCAATCCATCCACACTTGCTATTTGCCATGGAAGGAAAGCTATCACTGGCAGTGAGAGCCTTCCTTCATTCTGCTGAATGTTTGATGTGATGTGATCTGCTTTTATATTTGATGTTTTTAATTTGTCTTTTCTTTTCTACATGGTAATTTTATCTATTCCTCTATTTAATTGTTATTATCTTAGAGTGTACGCCTTGGGCAGGCTTTTATATACTCCTTAATTTTACCGACTTTGTACAGCGCTGTGTATAATTACAGCACTCTAGAAATAAAGTTTAATAATAATAGTAATAATAATAATAATGCTGAAGGGAGGACTGATTCCTATCAAGACTTTGTTAGAGCAAAAGATTTTTTAAAAATACCATGCTTCCATTTCAACCTTTCTCTGAACTAGCTGTTTATTTTTTAAAAGCCAGTTACACATGGCCATCTGATGTGATGAATGTCCTATCTAGTTTGGCCTTTAGCCAGTACAACAGTTGATTATTGTTTCAGGATTAAAGGTGATCCAAGTTCAAATGTTTTGGACTCCATGGAGGCCCTACTGTAGGTGCTATTTAGAAACACAGGGTCTTGTCATTGATGGCACCCCAGGTGTTATAATTCTTTCTCCAAAGTCATTTACATGGTACCTTCTTTGTTATCTTTCAGGCAGAAAGTAAAGATGATTTTATTTGTTTAGGCTTTTGGAACTAGTTCTGTCTTTATACTTTCATTTTTAGATTTTCTAAAAATATTTTTTTAGGAATTAATTCTCTCAGTATGGTTAGTGGGGTGATTTTTTCTCTCTTGTTAGCTGGCTTTGAAAAGGCAAGATATAAATATTTCAGATCTCTGGAAAGAGATTGAAGTACACTTTTCTCTCTAGTTATGTATTACACAGCTTGGATCCTTCTTGCACATCTAGTCTATACTGCGTTAGGAACAGTTTAATTGAACCCCTGATAAATGAGAAACCCGTTTAATTGGCACAATTACTAAGAAGCCTTTTCAGAAAACTGTACATTGAATGAGGGAAGCAAAACACAGCCAAGCCAAGCTTACCAATTCCTGATTCTTGTTCAGAGCAGTTTGCTGGCTGTTGCCTAAAATCATTGCCTCCCTTTCGTATAGGTTTCCTGCTCTGCTTTGTGGGAAATCACCTGTTTCCCATACATACTATTTTGTAAGACCAAGGCAGTGCTAATTAATGATTTTCAAAATCTATTAATAGAATCATTTTGAGAATACTTACATTCCATAGCATATTTGGTGTTTCTTTTGGTATGTTAACTCTGTAAAGTAAAGCTCTCCTAAGGTGTGTTCATACTTTATTTGAAGGAGTGAAAAAAAGAGATGTGGTCCAATCCCACACTACTTCTGTTATGATGGGAGAAAGGAATATTTTGATGTGGTCTCTCCCCTTAGAGGTGGCCTAGATGTGGGTAGAAACCACATATTTGGACCCACCCATGTAGCCTCCCTGTGTTTTAATTCCTATTCAAGCCTCTAGAATGTTGCTGATGCTACCAAAATAACAATAGCCACTCACAAGAAAAAAAAGTATCGACAGACTCAAGGTAACCCTAAGGTTTTCAAAAGTCAAAAAACAAAACAGCAACAAAAAATCTTGTGTAAAGTATGAACCAATGAGGGGACCCCAAAACCATTCCAACATGGTTCATTGCTCATGGATCATAGACTGGTGGCTGAGACAGAAACATCTGAAAAACAGAATGTGGAAGGAATGGAATGGAGGGGTTGGAAAAGAAGGATGGAGGAAAAGGCACAAAGGTATAAAAGTCTGCACCCAATTCCATTTCTCTGAGCAGTCTTGTTCATAAGATGTGACTGTGTTGAACGCCCCCCCCCCCCCCCCCAAAAACCCCTCACATTATCTTGATGTGTTTCCTCTGTTTCCAGTATCAGGCATGAGGGACAATACTTTGTGTTGCTATGTGTTTTAAAGTTATTTCTGATTTACTTGAACCTAAGGGGAACCTATCAAGGGTTTTTCTTGATATGTTCAGAGGGCATTTGTCATTGTCTTTCTCTGAGGCTGAGAAAGTGCGCCTTTCTCAAGGTCACCTAGAGTTGGTTTCCGTGCTCAAGCAGGGATTCAAGTCCTGGTCTCCCAAGGTCCTAGTCCAAGACTGAAGCAAGTACAATAGCCTGCACATAATACTTACATAGATAAAATGTCACCACTTTCTTATCAGACAGGGAGTATCAGCAGGCTTGGTGGGACCCACATATTTGCAGATGTACAAAAAGTCAGGATCCCATCAAAATTTTCAGAATGTTCTGCTTCTTTCAAAGAAATCAAAGGACACATTTATTTTTCATTTTCTATCACGAAAAGCAAAAATCGCATAAGTAGAGTAGCTTACTTTAATTCAAACATATTTGGAAGGAAGGGAAGAAAATGCAGAAGCAAAAATAGAATACAGAAATGTCACAACACATTAAAAATACAAAACACTCATGTAGATGAGGGATAAGAAAGAAATAAGTTTGTCAAAGATGGTAGGGCATGAACCAGCCACCATTAAGCATGTTAAATCCCCAGCTGTGTTACAGTTGGTTAATTTGAAAGCACTTTACAGAATGATAGTGGAAAAGGCATGGATTAATATATTTCTCTTTTATCACATTTTTAGTACTGTCGTATCTATGATATATAGAGAAATACAGTATTTCAGAGAGCAGGTGTCTTTAATATTAGAGACTGGGTGAAATTTGCTCTCCTGTGTATGTAGATAGTCTTCCTACACAGACTAACTGGTCCTATTTTTTATTTTTTTTAAAAAATTTACGTGCAAAAACAGTTTGCATACAGAACCAATGTAATAAATACAATGTAATATAAAATAAAAATAAATGTGATTGTTGGAGGAAATGTTGTAGAGTAGTCCATGATATCACTCGCTGATCATTTTTATACTGGGCAATGGTATTGTCCCAAATCATCTGTGAGAAGCTGCAGCTTGTTTTCTAGGATCCTTGTTTTTATTCATATGACAGATGAAAATAAACCAAGCTTCCATGAAATTGTCCACATCTGTTTCATTTCTTAAATTCCAAATTCTTTGTGTTAATTTTTCAGATTAGACTATTCCCCATATTTTTGCTTATCATGCAGACAAATCCAGTGAGTTGCCAGTTTTCCACTGGCATTCTATCACTTGTCTGACTGCTAACAACAAAAAAGAAATGAGTTCTTCATGTATTGTGTCTGGGAAAATGCTCAGTAATGCAAAGACTGAGGATTGTTGTATATTTTGTTTTTTTTATCTCAAATAGTTCTTGAAATACCTTTCTGCAAAATGTTGAAACCATTGAGCAAGTCATATGGAAATAAGGCCTATTTAAGTTACATTTTCCCCACTTCACTGAATTCTTTAAAGAGATTTTGAAGGGGTTAAATATCATCTGAATAGAATTTTGTGTGTAGTTTCTCTTGATTGTGCCGAGATGAGTTTTATTTCCATATGTGGTTCCAGTCATTTTCTTCTTTCAAGAGACCCAAGTCCTTTTCCTACATTAGTTTTAAAATGTTCATTTTAGAATTATCAATAGAATTCAACAGTTTTTTTTAATCTATGAGATACAAGACCCTTGGAATGAACATTGTATACATTTATTGATAATTCAAATGAGGTAAATGCAGATGTAACTTGTTTAATTGTTAAAGTTTAAAGATTAAACTAAAATAAATTAAAATTTAAAAAATTCTGTACCACACTCCTACCCTATTTGGGATTCTTTCTTGGATTTCTCACCCTGTTAGATAGATAAATAGGACAGCCTCTTACCAGCCTCCCAATTCATTCTTTTTTTCATTATGATAGAAGTGCAGAAATAATTTTCACTCAGTTAACTCATTGGGGGGAGGAGGAGATGGTGTGGAATTTTGTCCTTTCCAGTAGGCTTAGGCAAAAGCAAATTGCTGTAGCCTCTCCAAGTTTGGCTGTTCTTGCGCATTAATGACTTTTGCCATTTTGATCACACTCTGATGTTGCTGGGCCGCACATAATCTAACCCTCATTTGTGAAGTGTTGGAGAGTATGCAGACATGCTTTTTTCAATGGGGAACATGTGTACAAAAATCCCTACAATAGGGAAAGTATGTGCATACTTTACAGAAAAGGCATTTGGAAAATGCAGACAAATTTCCATGTGGTAAGAGTGGGGGTGGAGAACAACAACAAATCTTTCAGCCTGATGTGAACCAAGGATGGAATGAGAACGTTAGTAGCATTTGAAGAAATGCAATTAAATTGAGAAATTTTCATATTCCTCAACTCTTCTGATGTATGTTTACTCAGAAATAAGTCTTGCTGTGCTCCTTAGCAACTATGCATAGGACTGAAACAATTGACAGATAAGCCTCTGGGATACCCTTTTCCTTGAAATGTCATTTTTTATGACCATTTGACTAGACCATTTGATTCTTCCATCTTACCCACCCCTTTTTGAGGGACTAGTTTATTAGAACCATTTAATAACTGATAGCCTATTCTTACTGCTCGGAAAGTATTATCACAGGTGAATCTTCAAATAGCTTTCAGTTCATTATTATTTTCCATTCTACTATGGCAGGGATCAGCTATTGTTGACACAATCTGGAAGGAATTAGCACCTTGTGATTGCTTGCAGGCTTTCAGCTCAATGAGGAAAAGTAAGGCTCAGTACAATATAACCATGCAGTCTTGTTGTAAAACCCAGGTGGTTCCTATTTCTCATTTTCTGCCCCCTTTCCACTTGCTGCTGGAGCCAAAGGCAGAGCTCAGAGTAATTTCAATAAGAAGACTTTCACCTGTAATTTCTTCCTATTAACTTCTAATGGCTAAGGTCTCTTTCTTTCAAAGGTTCTTTGGATAGCCGGCTTCTGGTTCCTTTGCTAAGTATTGCCTATAATACAATAGAGTGCAATGTAGTACAATGCAGTGAAGTTCCGGGCTGTCTTTTTTGTGTCATTGGGACAATTTGTGTAATGTCATGCATGAGCTTGATATCGACAAGGTCGCTACTCACCATACCAGAATTTATAAATGTTTATTATTATTATTACAGTATTATTTAACAATAATCTCCCAAAGTCAACATGGCCACTGTGGAATTCTGGAATTTTCAGTCAAAAGCAATGGCATCCAAACCCTTGGGATCATGTGATGCGGGGGGAGGCTTCCGGGGACAGGGCTTCTGGTATAAGGGCGTGGCTTCCATAGGCACCATGCGCCTTCTCCTCTCGAGGTGAATGAGGTAGCGGCACTAAGGTGGGGGTCTGGCCAGGTGTCAACCCTCTTCTGGTTTGGGCCACACACTCCGCACCCCCTAGTGACATTGCTGGTCAAAGTTAGCAACGTTTCCAAGCTTTAGATCTAATCAGCCCAATTCTGAATTCAACTATGACTGCATTCCAGAGTCTCAAAGGATAGGTTGTCCGTTATGATTGCCCAAAAGAAAAAAAGGTAAGGCATCCCAAGACCCAGCATGAAATAGTGATTTGAGTGTTGGACTATGACTCTGGAGACCAAGGTTCGATTTCCAGCTAAACCATGAAACCCACTGGGTGATTTTGTGCAAGTGACATGCTCTCAGCCTCAGAGGAAGACAATGGCAAACCACCTCTGGACAAATCTTCCCAAGAAAACCCCATGATAGGTACATCTTAGAGTTGCTGTAAGTCAGAAATGACTTCAGGCACAGAACAACAGACCATAAAGAGAAGGGGAGAGGGAGAGAGAAGAGAAAAGAAATTAATCCCTGTGATAATTTGTATTTATAGATGCACATTTACAATTAAGGAGTATAATTCTAACAGAAAAATAGTAGTTTTTTGTGGGCTTTTCGGGCTATGTGGCCATGTTCTAGCAGAGTTTCTTTCTGACGTTTCACCAGCATCTGTGGCTGGCATCTTCAGAGAGTGCTTTGCCTGGAAAAATTGGATGTATATATACTGTGTGAGCCTGGGAATGCAGGAGTGATTTGCATGTGTATTGTTCTGTGTTGATGGCTGGCCTCAGCCTGGGAGGCTAATGCAAACGAGGATTAATGTCTGCTAACTGGTGATCAATTATCTGCTGGGAAAGCCCCTGACTCTGAATGGTTTCCCATTTGCATTTGCTGAGTCCTGTTTTTGCTGTTCTTCAGGACTGGTAGCCAAATTTTGTTCACTTTAAGGGTTTATTCTTTCCACTTGAAATTATCCAGATGTTTGTGGATCTCAATGGCCTCCCTGTGCATCCTGACATGGTAGTGGTTGGCATGATCCAGAACTTCAGTGTTTTCAAACAGTATTTTATGCCCAGGATGTTTTGTGGCATGTTTTGCTACTGCTGATTTTTCTGGCTGACCCAGTCTGCAGTGTCTCTCATGTTCCTTGATTCTTGTTTGCACGCTGCGTTTGGTGGTCCCTATGTAGACTTTTCTGCAGCTGCGTGGTATGCGGTAAACTCCTGTGGCTGTGAGAGCGTCTCTCTGGTCCTTGGCTGAGCGAAGCATTTTCTGGATTTTCTTCATCGGTTTGTAAACCATTTGAAGGTTGTGCTTCCTCACCACTTTGCCTATTCTGTCTGTGACTCCTTTGATGTATGGTAAAAATACCTTCCCTTTGGGTGGCTGCTTGTCTTCACTTCTCTGGGTATTCCTGGGCCTGGCAGCCCTTCTGATGTCTGAGCTGGAATAACCATTAGCCTATAGAGCCCGATCCAAGTTCTTCAGTTCATCTTCCAAGATGTGGGGTTCACAGATGCGTTTTGCTCGGTCTACCAGTGTTTTGATTGTGCTTCTTTTTTGTCCTGGGTGATGGTTGGAGTTCTTGTGCAGGTATCAGTCTGTATGTGTGGGTTTTCGGTATACTGTGTGACCCAAGCGTAGGCTCGGTTTGCGGATGACAAGGACATCCAAAAATGGCAGTGTTCCTTCCTTTTCTTTTTCCATAGTGAATTGGATGTTGGGGTGGACGTTGTTCAGATGGTTCAGGAATACCGCTAGGTCTTCTTCTCCATGGCTCCAGATGGTGAAAGTGTCATCCATGTATCGGAACCAAGTTGTGGGCTTTTTCGGTGCTGTTTCCAGGGCTTGCTTTTCAAAGTTTGCTATCACCGGGCTTAGAGGGCTTCCCATTGCTACTCCATCTCTCTGTTCGTAGAATCTATTGTCCCACTGGAAATAACTTGTAGTGAGGCAATGTTTGAACAGGGCTGTGATGTCTTCTGGAAAAATCTGTTCGATGAGTGTCATGGTGTCTTTTATGGGGACTTTGGTGAAGAGGGAGACCACATCAAAGCTGATTAAAATGTCTCCAGGTTTTAGTTCCAGGTTCTTGATTTTTCCTATGAAGTGAGCTGAGTCCTTGATGTAGTGGGGGGTCTGCCCTATATGGGTTTGTAATTGTGTGGCCAGAAATTTGGTCAAGTCATATGTGGGGGATCCAATGGCACTCACTATGGGTCGGAGTGGAATGGAATCCTTGTGGATCTTGGGAAGTCCATAGAGTCTTGGTGGGCAAGCCTCAGATTTGCACAAACTTTGTCTTGTGGTTGGCTGAACTGAGGAGTTTTTGATCAGGGTGTTCGTTTTTCTGGTGATTTTGCTGGTTGGGTCGTGTTTCAGCTTTTTATATGTTGTAGGATCCAGGAGTTCCTTGATTTTTTGTTTGTATTGTTCTGTATCCATGATTACTGTGGCATTGCCTTTGTCCGCTGGCAGAATGATGATTTCTGGATCCAAATTGAGGTCCTTGATGGCTATTCTTTCCTTTTTGGTTATGTTGCTGGGAGGTGGTTTTGCCTTGTGTAGAATCCTTGCTGTTTCCCCTCTTATCTCTTCTGCTTCCTCCTCTGGGAGATGGTAGAGGGCAGATTCCACCTGGGCAATGATGTCTTCAACAGGGATTCTGGTGGTGGTTACTGCAAAGCTGCCTCCTTTGGCCAGGATGAATGTTTCCTCATTTGAGAGTTGCCGCTGTGTGAGATTGATGATGGTCCGTGATGTATCCAATGCGGGTTTCAGCTGTTTTTGTGGCATTTGTTGAATTTTTGTTTTTGTCTTTCGGTGTGACCTGCCATATTTCTTTCCATTTTCCTGTAGGTAAGGCTGTCAATTTTGTCCCAGTCTTGGGTGTTCATCTTTTGGCTGAGGCTGAGGTGGAGTGGAAGCAGTTCCTTGTCTATGTTGTCCAGTTCTTTGCAGGTGGTGTGTATTCTCTCCCGTAACAGAGCCTGTTCAATCCTGTTGTAGATGCGGTTGGCCTGTGGTGATTTGAAGGTCCTTTTTGCTGTGAGAAATTGTGTTATGGTGTCTGCGTCTCTGCAGCGTAGCAGGAAAGTTAGTGAGCAGAGTAGATGTGCTTTCCTGGTCCGGAGTTTTTCCAGTCTCTGAGTGTCTTGGAACAATTTCTCCCCAGCCATGAAAGCCTTCGACTTTACATTGGAAATCTCTATGCTGACGAAACGTTCTCTGCTAGAACATGGCCACATAGCCCGAAAAGCCCACAAAAAACTATGGATGCCGGCCATGAAAGCCTTCGGCTTTACATTAGAAAAATAGTATATCTCACCATAGCAAGGGAAGGTGAACTGTGTGATTGATTGCTGAGACTGATGTGCAGGTGCTAACTTGCTGGTGTTGATGGGCAACCTCACTTGCCCATATGAATGGACAATTTCTCATCTGCTTTATTTTTAATTTTGTTTTTAAAAACAGTCTCCAAATTGAACATGGACTGGACAGCCATTACAGGAGACCTTCTCATAGGGCCCTCCTCTTTATAAATTAGCTTATGTGGCCACCCTAGACAGGGATCTTTCCCAGGGATATTTGGATTCATTTAGCCAGCCTCTTTTAAAAGATTTCTCCTGGCCATAAAATGGTGAGAATAGGGACAAGAATGTGGCAAAAATGTCTTCCACATCTTCCATATCATGATGATATTCCTTCCTCCTATTTTCACTCTTCCTCCTGTGCCCAAGACTGCTTCCAGTAGAATACGTTCTGCATATAGGTTGAACAGATAGAGTGAAAGATGCATCCTTGCCTGACTCCTTTGCCAGCTGGGAACCGTTCTGTATAAAATTACCTTCAAGTTATGTTAGAGGTTCCCAGCCTACATCCCCAGGGAATGTGAGATGGAATTTCAGGGGATGTGACAAAGATACATGAGTGAATCTAGATTGAATTCTCTTTTGTTAGTCCAGAAAAAAATCTAATTTTAGAAGTTCAGTTTGTTCACCCATAGTATTGTATGTGGTCCAATTTGTGTCTCAAAAATTATAAATTAGACCTCTTCATCTTCAATTGTGATGGTATGTGCTGAGGTTTGGTTCCAGGAAATGTGCTGAGGTTTGTTATCACCGAGGATAATAAAATCTGTGGATGCTCAAGTCCCATTAAATAAAATGGGATAGCAAAATGATGTCCTTTATATAAAATGACAAAATCAAGCCAAGTTATTTGGAATTTATACTTAAAAAAATATATTTTCAAGCCATGGATGCTTGAATCCATGGATAAGGAGGGCTGACTGTATTACTTTTGTAGGAGGCAGAAACATTAATCAAAGGGATTGTGTGGCATAGAAAAGGTTGGGCGTATGTGTATAACGTTTATATGAAACATAAATGAATGCTGTGTTTAGACCCAGGGCCCATCTCCACAATATCTCACAATGTATGTATATGCAAACACAGGTACACTGGTCCCCCGGGTTACGAAATACCCAGGTTACGAAATTTTCGGGATACGAATAAATCCCATAGGGATTTATTGTTTCGGCTTACGAAGGTTTTTTCGGGTTACGAAAAAACCCCGGCGCTGTTTTAAATGGAGCCGCGGCGCAGCCGCGGCTTTTTCCCCATTAGCGCCTATGGGCTATTCGGCTTACGAAGTATCCCGGGTTACGAAAGCGGCGGCGGAACGAATTAATTTTGTAACCCGGGGTACCAGTGTATCTCAAAATAAAATAAAAAATCCAAAATCCAAAGCACTTCTGCTCCCAAACATTTCATACAAGGAAGACTCAACCTGGAATACAAAGGGAATGAAACAGAGAGTACTGATTATATAGCATGGTCAATCTTGATTGCCACTGTATTCTGCAAAATTGAGAGATTCACACAGCATTGTCTATCCCTGCATGCTTTCCTCCCTCTCTGGCTTGCTCTTGAAGAGGTTTGGCAAAAATGGTAGGTTTTCAGAGGGAGGACTGGGGGCAGGGCAGGAGAGCCCAATAGCTGTTAACTACTATATCTGTTTTCATTTACACCTGTGGTTCCCAAACTTTGGTCCTCCAAGTGTTTTGAAATTTCAGCTCCCAGAATTCCTGACTGTTGGCCAAGCTGACAGGGGCTTCTGGGAGTTGAAATCCAAAACATTTAGAGGACCAAAGTTCGAGACTCACTAGTTTGGACACAAAGGCTTTCCAAAAAATGTAGACTTCTAGTGTAAGGTGTCACAGCACATTGGTTTGTATTGTTATAAACTACCTGACTTCTCATCTTGATGCAAACAAGTTCGAATCAGAGCTTGGAGAAGTAACTGTTTGGACTAGAAGTCCCAGAATTCCCTGGATACTGTGGGGTATTATAGGGGCTGTATTTCTCCCCATGCTGTGAGTGAGGGAATAAAGTCTCCCCATGCTGTGAGTGGGTAGAAAGTTGGTGTGTAACAGGTGCTTACAGTGCTTACAGGCCTTAAACTGTAGAGCAGAATGTCACAATCTGTGTTGGCCAGATGTGCTGCCAACACACCACCCTCTTGAAGAATCACCTCTACACAACAGCCATCTCATAGCCACCTCTGTCTGGCAGGCACCCTTTCTCCAACTTCTGTTTTACATGAAGTTTCTTTTTAGTCCCAAATGTATTCATTTGAAACTAATTGCACCCCAAAGCCTAGCAAAATAGTAGGTGTAGCAAACATTGTCTGATGCAACAACCTTGTAATGGGACTTAACAGACCAAAGTGGGACCCTGGTATCCGCTGGGATTTGGTTCCGTGGATACTAACATCCATGGATGCTCAAGTGCTATTAAATACAGTGTCATAGTAAAATGGTGTTCCTTATAGAAATTGACAAAATCACAGTTTGCTTATTGGAATATTTTCCAAGTATTTTCCAGGTCATGAATGGTTAAATCTGTGGATAAAAAAATAAGTGGCTATGAAAGGCCAACTATATTTGTTCACAGAAATCATGTACAGTCAGCCCTCTGTATCTGCAGACGTTTTATCCACAGAATCAAACATCCATGGTTTGAAAATATTGAAAAAATGTATAAATTCCAAATAGCAAACCTTGACTTTGCCATTTTATATATGGGTCACATTTTACTATGCCACTATATTTAATGGGCCTTCAGCATCCACGGATTTTGTTATCCACAGAGAGTCCTGGAACCAAACCACAGTGGATACCAAGAACCCTGTCCTGGGCCCAGTGTTATTCAACATCTTTATCAATGACCTGGATGACAGAATTGGGAGCATACTTATCAAATTTGCAGATGACACCAAATTAGGAGGAATAGCTAATACCCCAGAGGACAGGATCAAGATTCAAAATGACCTGAAGAGACTAGAAAGCTGGGCCACAGCTAACAAAATGAAATTCAACACAGAGAAATGTAAGGTATTGCACTTAGGGCGGAAAAATAAAATGCACAAATATAGGATGGCGGACACCTGGCTGAATGAAACTACGTGTGAAAGGGATCTAGGAGTCCAAATAGACCACAAGTTGAACATGAGTCAACAGTGTGATGCGGCAGCTAAAAAGGCCAATGCAATTTTAGGCTGCATCAATAGAAGTATAGTGTCTAGATCAAGAGAAGTAATAGTGCCACTGTATTCTGCTTTGGTCAGGCCCCACCTAGAATATTGTGTCCAGTTCTGGGCACCACAATTCAAAAAGGACATTGAGAAACTGGAGCATGTCCAAAGGAGAGCAACAAAAATGGTGAAGGGTCTGGAAACCATGTCCTATGAGGAACGACTTAGGGAGCTGGGGATGTTTAGCTTGGAGAAAAGAAGGTTAAGAGGTGATATGATAGCGCTATTTAAATATTTGAAGGGATGTCATATTGAGGAGGGAAGAAGCTTGTTTTCTTCTGCTCCAGAGAACAGAACCTGGAATAATGGATGCAAGCTACAGGAAAAGAGATTCCATCTCAACATTAGGAGGAACTTCCTGACAGTAAGGGCTGTTCGACAGTGGAATACGCTCCCTCGGAGGGTGATAGCGTCTCCTTCCTTGGAGGTCTTTAAACAGAGGCTGGATGGCCATCTGTCAGGGATGCTTTGATTTGGATTTCCTGCATGGCAGGGGGTTGGACTGGATAGCCCTTGCGGTCTCTTCCAACTCTATGATTCTATGAAATTCATTCATTCCATTGCACTATACACTATGCAACTGGTGATAGTGGCAAGATGGGTTCATATTCTGATGTGGCAACAGCATCCTTATTATGTCTTCAGTTTACCATGCCTACCTGTTGAGATGTCCAGCACATGTTCCTTTCTGTTCTTTTCTCTTCTCAGGGATCCTTGCCTCCTCTCATTTCAGATATGCAAACACACACTCTGCAAACACACACTCTCTCTCTCCCCCCCCCCCTCTCTCTCACACACACACACACACTGTAATTGCTCCACTGTTCTAGGATTGCCAGATCAGAATCATCCAAGAACTTGAGATTTCATGGAGAAAACATAAGACTTAGGCTACAGACCTAATGCAGTTTGACACTGCTTTAGTTGTCATGGCTCTGGCTCCATCCTGTGGAATCTGGGATTTGTAGTTTATTGTGACACCAGAGCTCCCTGACAGAGAAGACTAAATATATAAAAACAAAAACAAACAAACAACAAACCCAAAACAAAACCCTAGAGATAGCATTGAGCCATGGTGATTAAAGTGATGTCAAACAGCATTATTTCTGCAGTGTAGATGCAGCTCTAGGGATTGCCTATGGTGAGAGGGATCAGAGGGAGGGTTTGATGAATTCATGAAACATACTTTAAACATCAACCATAATTACTCAGAACATGTCATTTAATTATTATTACTTTTTTTAAAAAAAAAAAACCTCAGAAAGTCAAGCAAATGAGACAAGTGAGGCAGAGAAGAAGATATCTGGAGAGTATATAGCAGCTGCTCCAAAACAGGCTGAAACGGAGCAAGGCTGGGGAGAAGCACACAGTTAATCATTCCCCTATTAGTTAGAGGAGCAGAATTCCTATTTGGGAACTATCCTTAGGCTGGCTATAGATACCATTTTAAATGGGACAGTACCGTGTTTTTTTTTCTCCATATAGCCAGACCATTTCATCATTTTAATATAAATGTCAATTTTGTCCCATTTTTGAGAAAAAAATGCCTTGTTATGTTGTGAAAGTGGTTGCAAGAACTCTGATTGAAATTGTGGTTGTCCAAAAAAAAATTTGTGTTACTGAGTGTGAGACGTTTTATGATAAGGTGTTGAAAGAGTGAAATTTGCTATGTAAGATTACTTCATCGGAGAAATATTCATAGTACAATTGTGATGCAATGCAGTGCCCCTCTTCGTCTACCTAAATTTTTGTATGAGTTCTGTGGCTCAAGAATAATTGTTAGCTCAGTGTGTTCATGTAATATAATTTTTGTTATCATTTTACTGTTTCATGAATATGCAATATTGGATAACCCTTCCTGTTTTTGCCGTCCCACTGTCCCGTTTTGGTCTTGATGAAATATGGTCAGCCTATTCTTAAAGCACTGTCTTTGTTGGGTTGGTATTTTTGTATCTAACAATCTTTTGAGGGTGTTGTTTTTAAAGCCATATTTTAGATTCAGTGCAGAAAATTGCAAATCCACCCCCCTTTTCACTCTGTTTTTTTGTCATGAGCACCTGCCAGGACATCAGATTTTTCCCCCCAGATAGAAGCTTTCTGTATCTTGGATAAAAAGGTTGGCTGTTTTTATAGGTGTGATATCGTGTCAGATGATGAAAGGTCACATCAGAAATTATAAGTTCTCCTGCTAAGTATTTTATACCCCTAAGTGCTTTTGGAAAATAGCCAGCTCACCTTCATCTCACCAGCTTGCCTTGTGAGACATCTTTATTTACTTGGTGGTGGTGGTGGGGATTTTAGTACAAAAGATTGAATGAAGGGGAAAGAAGCTCCATCAGGCCTACATGGCATTGTTCAGGAATTGTGGGAACTACAGTCCAAGAAGGTGTGAAAGGCCACATGGTGCCTGTCTCTGCCTTAGGGATAAAGGTAGGAAATTAAGATAGAAAATACAGGGAAGCTGAATTTAAAAGAGAGGCAATATGGTTGTAGTGGTTTGAACACTGGACCACGAGTCTGAAGACCAGGGGTTGAATCCCCGCTCAGCAGTGGAAACTCACTTGGTGACCTTGGGCAAATCACACTCTCTCAGCTTCAGATGGCAAAGGCAACCCTCTTCTGAATAAATCTTTACAAGAAAACCCCATGATAAGTTCATCTTAGAATTACCATAAGTCAGGAGAAACTTGAAGGCCCACAGCAAGAAGAATTTTAAAACTAAGCTGTATTATCCTTTTCCAGTTGTTCTCAGTTCCTTCTCGTTCCCGCTCATTTCAACTATGCATAATTCTCATGAGCAAGTGGTGATAATAATGTGATGCAAACCAGGAATTAAAGGTGAGAACAAATAGCACTGATGAGAGAGAGTATTGTTATTATTTTTATCTCTAGAGAATTCATGGTTTGCTTTACCTTCATCGAGGCAGATGGGGCACATTTTGTGCCAGAGAGTCGCATTTTATGCCAGAATTCATACAGAACTAGACTGACAAAGAAGGCATTGCATGGCATTGTCACCTGGACACTTGTAAAAAAATATTACTGAGTTTCAATCACCTGAACTGTATTTTTTTAAAGAGACAAAGAAAAATATTATTAGCAACAAAAATTGTCCCAACAGATCAATTGCATTTGTGATGGTTACACTATGTTTTTTTGTATATGTGCAAAAAAGGAAATATTTGTTTCTGACAATAAATATTCCACTTCATATGAACATACATTATCTAACTTTTGGCATATAGACATTGTGGAATGTCCTTGATTCTGTACCCACGATGACTCCTACGTATTTAAGGGCAATACTTTGGATTCTCACTGTGGTCAGAAAATAACTCAGGTTAAGACAATCAATGTTGTTGTTTTTTAATGCCTCTGGATAAAGGTTAAATATGGGGCAGAAGGAGGACTCTCTAAATGGCATAATGGAGCATCACTACAAGTTGAGTCTCCCTTATCTAGAATTCTGAAATCACAAATAATCCAAAATCCAAAGATATAGCCGTGTTAGTTTTTAGAATCAGTATATAGAGTGATCTTGTAGCAACTTTGAGATTAATTAAACACTAACTCAGGGGTGGTACAGACTGGCACCTTGTGCCAGCCTGATCTCAAACTAGGCTGCAGTAGGGCTGAGCGTACACACACTCCCAAAACCTACCATGTGCCTCAGGCGCCATCTTGGCGCACACCCATCCAGACGGCATATGCCATGATGACATCCGTCATGCTCAGTGTCCAAATGGTGCTGCGCACGAGGGGCTTCATACGTCCGCATTTTTCAGCTTCTGTTTGCACTGGGTTGGGGGCATGACATGCGGCTGCCATGTCCCCAACCCAGAGCTTCCAGAGGCGGCACAGAGCTGCCCCTGAATTGGCTGTTTGCACAGCACCTCAGTCTCAGGGAGCGATCTTTTCCCCCATGCTATTCAACATTTACATGAAGCCGCTGGGAGAGATCATCCGGAGACACGGGGCGCGATGTTATCAGTACGCTGATGACACCCAAATATGTTTCTCTGTGTCTCTGACTGATGCAGTGACTAGGGATGGCATCTCTCCTCTAAATGCCTGTCTGGAGTCGGTAATGGGCTGGATGAGGGAAAACAGACTCAGTTTGAATCCAGAGAAAACAGAAGTACTAGTGATAGGCTCTCCTGGCCCGGGGAAGGAAATTTTTCCACCTGTCCTGAATGGGGTCACACTCCCTGTAAAGGACTCTGTTCACAGTCTGGGGGTGCTTCTGGACTCGTTGCTCCACTTTACATCTCAGGTGGATGTGACGGTCAGGAGCACCTGTTATCAGCTTTGGCTGATATGCCAACTGCGACCCTTCCTGGGCCAGGGGGACCTTGAAACCGTGGTACACGCTCTGGTAACCTCTCGGTTGGATTTCTGTAACACGCTTTACATGGGGCAACCCTTGTACCAAACTCGGAAGCTTCAATTAGTGCAGAATATGGCAGCCAGACTGGTCACTGGATGTCCCAGGGCCAGTTATATAACACCTGTTTTGAAAGCTCTTCATTGGCTGCCCATTTGCTTCCGAGCGCTATACAAGGTGTTGGTTATAACCTATAAAGCCCTAAATGGCTTGGGCCCAGGGTACTTGGAGGACCGCCTCTCCCCATACAATCCGCCCCACACTCTCAGGTTGGGCGGGAAACATCTTCTAAGAATTCCAGACACACGCTATAGTGTAACTCGGAGGGCATTCTCCATTTCAGCCCCTCAACTCTGGAACACCTTGCCCAACGAGCTCCGTACAGCCACCTCCCTTGATGCTTTTAAAAGGACTCTGAAGACCTTCCTTTTTCGCCAGGCTTTTCCCCCATGAGCTTCTTCCCTTCTAGCGATGTACATATGCATTTTCTCTTGTCAGCTATGTGTATTGGGGTTTTTATGATGTTTTAACTGTTTTTATATTGTATATGTGGGGGGTTGGAGGGGTTTTTGTCGTTTTATATTGTTTTTATATATCTTGTACACCGCTGTGATCATTGAGGAATAGTGGTATAGAAATAAATTTTTTATTATTATTATTATTATTATTATTATTATTATTACGAAAGCTGATTCTGCCAACTTCTTTCTTTAGTCTCAAAGGTGCTATAAGATTCACATACAAAATTCAAGATAGCAAAACTTTTGCTTTTTGATGGTTTAATGCTTTCTCATGGTTTTGTTTCATGCACAAAATGATTTCAAATACTATGTATAAAATTACCTTCAGGCTATGTGTATAAATGTGTATGAAACATAAATGAATATCCTGTTTAGAGTTTCACCGGGGTTCCATCTACAAAGTATCTCAGTATACATATGAAAGTATTTCAAAATCCAATATACTGTAACCAGCAATCCAAAACACTACTGGTACCAAGCATTTCAGATAAGGGACACTCCGTATATATACCCATGCATAAGGATATGTAGGAGCAGTTGATGATATGGGAGATATAATTATTGCTGTAGCCCCACACTGGACAAAGACAGAAATCGAGAAGAGAAGCTTCTGCAAAGAGAAAGACAGAAGGGTGAAAATTTGATTCTGTCATGTCGGACTTGCAACAAATTATAGCCATGAGATGTACATTTTCAAGGTTTTAGGCAGCCATTTGATCTCCACTTCAGTTTTCCGTTTCTTACCTGTTTCTACTGACCATGTTCAGTCTGTATTGGGCTCTTTGTGTGTGTTTTGTCCCCACTCAGGACCTCCCACCCCCAAAACTTGGAAATTCCTCAAGCATGCTGATACACACACACCCTTTCCCTGTGGCCTCAATTTGGCTGTAATTTTGTCAACACTCACCAACTAAGTCTACTATTAAGGTGAATGATATCTTGTATTTGTGCTATATTTCATTCTCACATTAGTGTTTTATTTTCTGCTGCTGCTCTCAGGGAAATTTATAATTTAAAATACTACCATATGGTCTAACAAGGGAAGGAAAAGGAAATTTAGGGTTTATTTACTTCTTTAAAGTGTAGTACAGCAACGTGAAAGTGTGTTTTGTGCAACTGAAGTCTGTTTTGAGCATCATGTTAGTAAGACGCCAACATCTTACCAGGTCTTTGGAAAAGGATGAAGGCTGGGATGATGTGTCCTCTATATAGTCAATCTCTCTGTCATATTAGTATATTAACTTCTTTGGTGTGGTTTTAAGTTGTGTTAACATCACTTTAGCAATATTTGTCTGCCTTGTTGAGGGACTATGAGGTATGAAAACCAAAATATCATGCTAGCACTGTTCAGAAAATCATTATATTAATGCTTCTTATAAGTAAGCTCTGTGTCAAAGAAGATCCCATCAAAGGCTTGGGCATGCCACAAGACCAGCCAGAGATTTAAGCTTGAATTCAGAGACATAGCTGTATCAGTGTGGAATATCAGTATGCAAAGGGATCTTGTAGTATCTTTCAGACTAATTGTGCAAAAGAAATCGCAGCATAATCTTTTGTAGACTTAGGCGCTGTATAGACGGGCCCTATTGGGCGCTGTCGTTACATGCGAGGGGCGGCGCTTTCTGACCCACCTTGCCCCTCGCACGTAATGAGGGTGTAAAATTGGTGGCACCCTATACATATGGGCGCTGCCATTTTGATGTGACGGACGCTTAGCGTCCGCACGTCTGGCACCTTCATGACAACGCAAGTGCGCCATTGGCGCCTTGTGGCATCATACTGCCACCGCAGAAAGAAGCTGCTTTTTGTGGCTTCTTTTTGTTGTGCGAGGGAGCCGCGCGGTTTGCCTGATGCGGCTCCCTCGCGCAACAAACAAGGGCAGCGGGAGACCTCCCTTTTGGACGGTCTATATCCCGCCTTAGTCTCCTTCCTCAGATGCATATTTAATCTGTTAGACTGGAGAACCAGGGAATGTGCCATCAAGCTCTGTGGAACAACATTGTCAGAATGTCTATTTTATTTTATTTTATGTATATGCCACCTTTCTTCTAAATTGTACCCAAGGCTGCTTGCTTACTTAAAAAACAGTACAACTTTAAAAACAGAATTATAAACATCACACCAGTATAAGAAAATTATAAAACCATTAACTTAACAGCATTTGCTGTTGTGTACCTCCAAGTCATTTTTGATTTATTTATTATTTTATTTATTTTATGGTATTTATACCCCACCCTTCAGCCGTAATGGCTCTCAGAGTGGCTTACAATTATTATTTTTAATTAGACGGTTCCCTGCCCTCACGCTTACAGTCTAAAAGACACGACACAAAAGCAGAAGGGAATGGTGGTGGGGAAGGAAATGAGGTCTAGTGGTTATTCTCTCCATCTGAGGCCTGGACCAAGGCAGATGGACTAGAGGGAGGGCTCTTCTTCTTCAGGCTAACCCTGGTAGAGCTGGGCCTGCCTGGTCACTCCCTCTCAGGCCAAAGGATGACAGTTATTATGGAGGGAGGGCTCCATGGCAACCCTAAAGGGAAACCTATCATAGGGTTTTCTTGGCAGGTTTCTTCAAATGTGGTTTGCCATTGCCATCCTCTGAGGCTGAGAATATATGACTTGCCCAAAGTCACCCAGCAGGTTTTATGCTTGAGCAAGGATTTGAATCCTGGTCTCCAGGAGTTGTAGTCAAACACTCAAACCACTACACCATTAAAAATATACTGGGTTCAAAATATAAAACCATTAAAAATTCAAAAGCCAAATAAGAAACCTCCCAAAGTGCAGTCAAATATTAGATCTTAGGACATGTGTAGGTTTGTATGGGAAGATATGGTCTTTCAAATAATCTGGACCTAAATCATATGGACAGCTGAGCCAACACTAGACCAGTTTCACCTACAATCTCTTTCAGATCACACAGTAATAGCACTTTGATATTCCTGTAACTGTTGAAGTGTCATCCTGAGAAATCTTAGGGTTTTAGTTCTGGTAGGTATTTAAGGTCAATGAAGAAAGTGCAAAAACAAGCTTGCTTCTGAACACACACAGAGAAAAAATAACCCTGGAGGACCTACATAAATTCAAATGAGAAAACTGGAATAATTAAAAATTTCTCATACCTGGAATCAAACATTGTTCAGAACAGAGACTGTGGTTAGGAGATAAGAATATAACTATGAATACGAAAAAGAAGTGCAGTCATGAAAGAGCCAGAAAACATCCTAAAGAGTAAAGATATACAAATGAGCACCAAAGTTAGAATAGTCCAAGCCATGGTATTCCCAATCCCTACGTATGAATGTGAGAGCTGGACAGTGAAAAAAGCGGATAAAAAGAGGGGGAAAACTCATTTGAGATATGGTACTGGAGAAGAGTGCTTGAGGATACTGTGGACCAGGGGTAGGCAACCCTTTTGAGCTGGGGGCCGGGTTGCTGTCCCTCAGACAACTGGGGGGGCCGAAGCCAAAAAATAAATAATTAAATAATGTTTTTAAAAAAAATTAAATAAATAAATAAACTGGGACAAATGTAGGACAAAATTTCCAAAGGGAGGGCACTTTTTAAATAAAAAAATGAGGACATGCGAAAAAATTTGCTGATTTTTTAAAAAATGTTAAGATAAATGCATGTTTCTGAGGCTTCTATAGACAATTGCCCCACCATGCCCCTCGCCTGAGACGCCAAAGGCCCCGGCAGCAATCGGCGGCAGGACCGGGCTGGGGCTGGTCCCAAGGCCTTGCCGGGCCGCATCCGGCCCACGGGCCGCAGGTTGCCTATCCCTGCTGTGGACAGTCAAAAAGACAAACAAATGGCTCCTTGAACAGATTAATCCTAATATACCCCTAGTAGCCACGATGATCAAATTGAGGTTGTCTTACTTTGGTCACATCATGAATAGGCATGACTCACCAGAAAAGACATTAATGCTAGGGAAGGTGGAAGGTGCCAGAAAGAATGGAAGATTGCACACCAGGTGGCTGGACTCAATTAGGGAGGGCGTGGGCATGAGCCTGCACGACTTGAGCAAAGCAGTGGAGGACAGGGAGTCTTGGAGATATCTCATCCACAGGGGCATATAACAACAACGGGTATTTAAGATCCCCTTCCAGAGAGATCTGTAGTGCTTCCCAAATCTGCAAATCTTTGGATTCTGTAGGATGCAACCATGGCAGTTAAACTGGTATGAAACTTTTGTAATTGTATAGTGTGAAAGAGACCTGAATTGAGCCACTCCTATTCTAGGGACTTTGGCAATTACTTTGCATAGTCCTTGCCCTGACCTAATGTCCCTGGGCTCAAAGAGTCTTCTCATTCTCCCCTAGCTTGTCTCCACTCCCTTTTTTGGCTATTTGCTGACAGATCATAGCCAGCAGAAAACTTCTAGTGGGTTTAGATGGGTTTATTGGCAGATTTCTGAGATCAAGGTTATCGCTGTTGGCAGGAGAGGCTTGTGCCTAATGTGAACCACTTGTAGACGATATGTCTTTGACTTAGAATTGCACTGTCCATCTCGGTTGGAAATTGGAAATTCAAGACATGTAGTCAGTCTCACTAGGTTTTCAAAATAGCAATAAGGGACATTTGACATATGACATACAGCAGTGACAATCAGGAAGTAGGTATTAACAATTTTGTGTTCTACTTAAATACCAAAGGAAAAAGTACTAAGTGGTGTCACTGAGGTTGGTGTCACCTCTCCCATTAACCCCTCCCAGACCACAGCCATACAGAATCCTTAATAATGGTTTTTGTATAAATGGTATTCTGATACCATAATGCCCTTATATCACTGAATGTAATAGCAATCGTTCTGACAAAAACACCTAGCAAAATTTTAAAAATATAGCCTTTAAATTACAATATCATATGCATAGCCTAAATGGATTTGCACAAACATTGTTTCATGTGGTTAAAGTGATGTGATGTTTTTAAAGAAATTTTTAAAAGAAAAATATTTTTAATTAAAGTTAAAAAATAAAATTTAAATTTAAATTAATTTTTTAAAAATGACCTATCCTTTCTCTTCCCACTGAGCCTTACCCCACTCAGCCCATCTCTTCAGGGGTTTAAAAGGACACATGCAAACACCACAGCCCATTTCTGCTCAAAAGCAGATGTTTGGGAAACAGTGGTGTCTCCCTCCTTAGTATGTCAGCTGATGCATCCTGAACCTCCAGCACCCCCCTATTCACACACATCCTGAAAGTATTGATTTCAGTTGACCTAGCTGTGTATTTTTTTCTCTAAGATTAACATGTTGTCCACATTCATAAATGGCACGATATACACATTTCTGTCTTTATGAAGGGCCCACATACCCAAACAGGATTTTTTAAAAAAAATACATCTTAATTAGTCTATAAAAGTTTCTCAGCCCTTAAATAGGGAACATCCCATATAATAAGAGACACCTGACAGTCCTATAAGGGACAAGCTTTCTGAGCCTTAAATAAGGGACACCCCTTATAATAAGGGAGACCCATCAAGTGTACATGAAACAGGAACTCATTAATGTAAACTTTGCCTATTTCATAAACTCTCTAGTCGTTTTAGTGGTTCACCTGTTTTTCAGCATCTTCTCCTTATCTGAAATAAGAAGATAATAATGCCACTTTTTATAGATCATGATAATGGACATGAAAGTGTTCAAAGCACCATATCCACATGCTCAACATGACTATTCCTTTCTGCTATGTTTTTATTCAACACTTGATAGAGCATGAAATAACACATTATAGAGCCCTGGTGGCACAGTGGCGCAGTGGTTAAATGCCACTCACTCAAAACCATAAGGTTGTGAATTCAATACCAGCAAAAGGGCTCAAGCTTGACTCAGGCTTACATCCTTCCGAGGTCGCTAAAATGAGTACCCAGATGGTTGGAGGCAATTAGCTTACAATTGTAAACTGCTTGGACGCTGCTAGTTCAGTATGAAGTAGTATATAAATGAAGCTGTTTGTTTGTAAATATTATTTTTAGAACTTTAAACATTATTTTTATGACAACTCTCAGATTTGGAGAGCCATAGGCCAAAAGTAACTCTTTGTAACCTGTACTTGTAATTAATTACTTTTTTACAGTAACAAAGGTATAGTTAAATTCCATTAAAATTGCAACTTAATGGGAAATAAGTGCACTTATTTTGCTGTGTATCAGCAATTTTAAAATTTACTTTTATAGTTCTGAGGATGTGCACTTAATAATGGAAGAGGGATATATCTTCTTCCTCCATCATCATCATCATCATCATTACTGTTATTATTCCCAATTGGGAACATAAGGTGGCTTACAATAGTTAAAATAAACATAATTCAAAATTCATACCATAATGCCTTGTTTCAAGTGTTGAGGCTTGCTGTGCTTGTGTATTTTACATAAAGTATTTGGTTTAGAAAAGTTCCTCAGGCCTTTGAGAAATAGTAATGAGTTAGTTCTGGCAAACCTTGGAATGGTTGGCATTGGGAATGGTAATTTTAACAAATTACTTTGAAACTAATGCTTCAGACTTTGTCACTTGATTAACTTTTCAAATAGATAGGTAATGAAGGGAAGGAAGGAATCTAAAAAAGCATAACAGTTTACCACTACCACCATCACCTGTCCATTCCACCAAATTACTTATTAACAGTACAGTAGCTGTATTTTGATATGTAATTGATTAACTGTCTTAATGGGTTTGCATCATTTAGAAACCAACCCTCAAACCAGGAAAAGGGATAATATTGCTCCAAGTAATTTTCCAGGCCTTTGTCACTACAGAGCTTGATACTCATGCTTACAGTGTAATGGGGAGTGTGATTTTCATCCGGTGTTGCTGTTATGGCAGCAGGGACTAACTGAGCTGGCAATCAGCAGTTAAGTCTTTGCCCCAGGCATGGAAAGCTGGGTCTGGTGTGCGAGCTCTGCCGTGATGTCAATATGGTTTGTAGTGCATGGATTCCAACATAGATTTAACACAGCCTTGTTCTCTGAATTGTGAGTTCCTTTGAGTTTGGGGAGGTGTCTGTCTTCTGACAGCACAGAAGCAAGTTAGATTACATGCCCTGGCCCATCTTTTTAAAGATTTTGCTGTTCAAGTCTACCTTTGTAAAATGTGTGAGGTGACCGCACACCCTTCAACATTTGGTAGTGGAAAACATTCCCATACACCCAAATTGTTCTAGTTTTGTAGGGATAAGCCCAATTAATCTTATGTCATTTCATTTTTTCTGCTGCTTTAAAAATGTCCTAGCTTCTTTCCATCTTCTCACTTTCCCCCTATGTAATGGGAGCTTGAAAGAGTTACTTCTCTGGACTGTAACTGCCAGCATAGGCACAGGCTAGGAGATTTGAGGCTTTCTTTTGTTTTTGGTTGTTTGTTTTGTTTAATCAAGTCATTTTTCCAAATTGTAGAGAATAAATATTGGTTAGCCTGAGCTATCCTCTGCTGGTGAGATGATTCAGATTCCATAGGGATTCATCACAAAGCCAGAACATACCTTCAATCTCTCTCTCTCTACAGGCTCCTTCCCGTCGGACTTCAAACATGCTCTCATTTCCCCAATTCTAATAAAAACCTTCTCTTGACCCCTCCTCTTTGTCTAACTATTGTCCGATTTCTCTTCTTCCCTTTCTTTCTAAAGTTTTGGAACGGGTTGTTTATTCTCGCTGTCTTGAGTTTCTTGAAGCCAACTCCATCCTCGATCCCTTTCAGTCTGGCTTCCACCCAAGGCATTCTACTGAGACCGCTCTCACTAAGATCTCCAATGACCTTTTACGGGCCAAGGCTAATGGCCTTTACTCTGTTCTCATCCTTCTTGATTTGTCTGCAGCCTTTGACACCGTTGATCACTCTCTTCTAGTTGATATACTTTCTGACCTTGGTTTCTCAGACTCCGTTCTCGACTGGTTTAGATCTTATTTGTCAGACAGATCTTTTGCAGTGGTTGCAGGTGGTCAGACTTCATCTCCTGTTCCCTTATCTGTCAGAGTTCCCCAGGGCTCTGTTCTGGGTCCCCTTCTGTTTTCCCTCTACACACTACCCTTAGATAAACTCATTGGTTCTTTTGGTTTTTCCTACCATCTGTATGCCGATGATACCCAGTTGTATCTTTCCACCCCTGACCTTTCTCCAAGGCTTGAACAGCAAGTCTCGTCTTGTCTCACAGCTGTCTTGCAGTGGATGCGCCATTGGCGTTTGAAGCTCAACATATCCAAGACGGAGCTTCTTGTCTTTCCTCCTAAGCCCACCCTTCAACACTCCTTTTCTGTCTCTGTGGACAGCATTTCTATTCAACCAGTCCAGCAAGCCCACAGTCTTGGTTTTATCTTTGATTCTTCTCTGTCGTGTATCCCTCAGATCCAGACCACAGCGAAGGCTTGTAGATTCTTTCTATACAATATTGCCAAAATCCGACCATATCTCTCTGCCTCTACTGCCAAGATCCTGGTCCATGCAATCCCTCTCTGAAGAACCTTGCCAAGGAAACCCCATGATAGGTTTGCCTTAGGGTCGTCATGAGTAGGAAATGACTTGAACGTAAACCAGAACAACAATAACAACACCATGTAAGAACTTTAGAAGAAATTATGTCTGGTCTAGTTTCTCAAGATGGTTGCTTAGGTTTGAACATATTCAGTACACCACTGGAGAAGCTAAGAGCATGACAAAACTCCATTGAATATGCCAAAGAAATATTTCTTGCCATGTATTAAAAAAAATGCCTAATAGTGTGGCATGGTTAGAACATGGGAAAGAAACATTTTTGAACCCCAAATCCACCAGCCAGCACGGACAGTGGGAGGTTTTGAGAGATGCAGTCCAAACAAATTGCTTTCCAAACCTCTGCACTTGATGCATTGCAAACCATTTTTTTCCATTTTAAAAGCTTATCAGTTTCAATGACATAACCTACCATCACTCCTTTCAGCACAAAGCAAGACTGATTCCATGTTTGTTTGAGGAATCATTTGTGTTACCTTATGTGCCCATCTATTAAAAATGAAATAAGCAATTTTTAATGCTTTGTTTTTAAAGGAAAGAAAACAGATGTATAAACAAGGATATTTTATAATTATGAGTTTTGGGGAGGTGGTGGATGAGGAGGGAACATTTGTTTGATGCTGTGTGTTCCATCCATTTCCTGTAACAAAGGGAATACATTATTTTTTTTAAAAAGGTTGTTCAGTCACTGTGACCTTTAAACATGTCATATAACAAACCACAGTTTGGGTAAGTGTCAGGCCAAGTTGAGTGCAAATGGCTATTGCAACAGGTTAATACAGTGACATCAATATACAATGATGAACATTAATAACCATCAGTTACTACAATATTAGCTTCTTTGCCTGATGCTTTTTGGGCAGTTGTGAGCTCTTGTTGATATTTATGCTTTGTGATAAGTTATGAGTTTTGCAAGATAGGCTTGTTCACCAGTCAAGGAAATGTTGACAGGACTAGTAGTGGGAAAAGCATATGTTGTTATTATTCCTTCCCAGGTTAAAAAAAAATGCGGTTCCTGATTATTTAGAAACACCATTGAAAAGAATCATAGACCAGCAAGCACCTTGCACAATTTTCTGCCCATATTTGAACATCCCAAGGTGTTGCAGAATGTAGAAATCATGATAGCACCAAAGTCAGAATTGTCCAAGCATGGTATTCCCCATCACCATGTACAGATGCGAAAGCGGGACTGTGAAGAAAGCAGATAGGAAGAAAATGAGCTCATTTGAAATGTGGTGCTAGAGAAGAGTGCTGAGGATACTGTGGACAGCCCCCTCCTTTGTGTGTCTGTGTGTCTGTGTGTATGTATGAGTGTGTGTGTATGTGAAATAGATGAGAACAGGAGGATAGATGTAGATATAGATGTGGCTGAAATGTGTGTGTGTGAGAGAGAGAGAGAGAGAAAGGCAGGCAGGCAGGCAGGGAGAAAGCACTTGCTGGCCGGCTCCAGTGGAGAAGGAGAGGGAAGGAGAGAGAGCGCCCTGATGGAGCCATGATCGCTCCCCAGCCCCGGCGGAAGCAAATGGGGCAACTTGCAGCAGGGCATCATAGGAGATTTGCAACCCGGGGGTCTTTGCAATGGTGGTCAGGAGAACAAGCAAACTGGAATGCCTCACCAGACCAATTCGCACTGAGATCGTACAGAGCCCCAATGCGGTTCCTGTCAATCCCCTCATTTAGCGGATTTGCCAAAATGCTCCAAAATGAGGAGCCAGTTCGGAAGTCCAGCGGAAGTCCCGCAGATGGAGCCCTGGTGGCGCAGTGGGTAAATGCCTGTACTGCAGCCATTCACTCGAAACCACAAGGTTGCGAGTTCAAGACCAGCAAAGGGCCCAAGCTCGACTCAGGCTTGCATCCTTCCGAGGTCGCTAAAATGAGTACCCAGACTGTTGGGGGGCAAATTAGCTTACTTGCTAATTAGCTTACTTGCTGTTCACCGCTATGATCTTTGGAATAGCGGTATATAAATTAAAAAAAAAAGATGGGGCTCCCATTGAAATCAACGAGGTATGCAAATACATTCTAGATAACACATCATTTTGAATTGCCCAATTTGCTGAAGCCCCAGATCTGGGCTGCAGAAACCCTGTCTGATAAATGCCCTTGTTTGGTGGCGGTCTTCTTTGGACACTTTTAAACAGAGGCTGGATGGCCATCTATTGTGAGCATTTTGATTCTGAGTTCTGCATGGCAGGGGTTTGGACTACATGGCCCATTCTCTGAAGATGGCAGCCACAGATATTGGTGAAATGTCAGGAATAAAGTCTTCTAGAATATGACCACATAGCCCAAAAAACCCACAAAAAACTATGGATGCTGGCCATGAAAGCCTTCAACTTCACATTGGCCCTTGTGGTCTCTTCTAACTTGGCCCTCTTCAGATGGGCCTTTGCGGCGCCCACATCATGTGCTAGGGGTTGACTGAGGGGGCACCACCCTTATTAGCCTCACCCTAGCATGTGATGGGGGTGTCAAAATGGTGGTGCGCTGTACACATGGGCACCGCCATTTTGACGTGACAGATGTTTAGCATCCGCATGTCCTGGCGTCACAAACGTGCCGCAAGAAGAACCTGCTTTTTAAGGGTTCTTTTTGCTGCATGAGGGAGCCGTGCGGTTTGTCCGCTGCGGCTCCCTCATGCAGCAAAACAAGGCGTGGATAGACAGCCCTTTTTGGGTGATCTGTATCCTGCCTATGATTCTAGGACAGTAGAATAGACTGCCTCAGAAGGCAGTAAATTCTCTCTCATTGGAGATCTTTATACAGCAGTTGCAAGGTCATCTCCAGGAGTGCTGTCTTTTTCTTTGTGGCAAAGGATTGGCCCTTGGGTTCCCATCCAGCATTATAATTCTATAAAAGGAGTGGTTAACATGTGCTGTGCAGAGTTCCTTATACGAAGGGTATGATACAAAAATATGGTAGTAATCATAATTTTTTTTAATGTGAGTGAAAAAAATCCTTTGTTGTTGTTCCTACACAGTGTCTAAATTGGGCCCCTTAACAAGACTCCCCATGTGTTTGTTGAGGGAAGAGATGATTCCACAGTTCTAGAGCTCCTCTTTTGCATGTAGAAGGATTCCAGGTTCTGTTCTTAGCCCCAGTTGAAAGACTGTGGGGCTGTGCAAACAACCCCGAAGGGGCGGCCTCCAGTCACCCTTTTTAAGCTAGATCAGGGTTGTGGCAACTCCACACTGTAGCCCAATCTGGCCTTTCCAGGGTGCAAAAAGCGGCTACTTTTTGTGCCTTGGAAAAGGTGTGATAGCTATGGCGGCATGGCTATATGGCACTCCTTCATGTGGACAAAACGCCCTGACTCTGCCCCCAGGCCAACCTTAATGGCCAGTCTGCACAGGGCCTTAGTTAGCAGGCAAGGAGAAAGACCTTGTTCACCTGAGACTAGGAGACCCAATGTTTACCAGTCAGCCACGGCAAGGAATTCTGTAGGGGCATAAAGCTGTCCTACCAGAGCTTGCAGCTCAGTGTTCTCAAATTCAAACCAGTCAATTCAGCAGGTGAAAGCAATCTATTGAGGCATCAAATTCAAAGGGGTATCAATAGCAAGGTTAGTCCATGAAGCAGGGTTCAAAGGCCTTGGAATCAAAGAAATCAAGAATAAAGCAGGTTACAACCTTTAGAAAAGTCAGAGATGAAGGTGGTCTAGTAGACTGCCACAGGTGTTCCCTGACAACAGCACATTTTTTATGATTATGCTGTGACCAATACAAGCCCTTCCTATCTTGTCTGTGTTTACTTGTGCTAGGTATTATCTGGTTTGTATCTGTGTCTTGTGGCTGCTGGAGAAATACCTGTGTTGGTGTCCTGCATGGACATGTCCCTCTCTTCTGCCCCTGGGTCTTGAGGGCTTGGTCTGCCACCCTCTTTGTCTGCCTCGCTGTCTGTGTCATACTTAAGTGACAGACAGTACTGTACTGGGTTAAGTGGCCTTAGAAAAGTTGGTTGAGGACTAGGGTTTATCTTTAGTGGTTGTGTAGCAGAAGGAATTTTAGCAGGTGTTCCTTCTTACACAACCAAGTAGCAAGCAAATCCCTGATGAAATTTCTTCCTCTATATATCTATTAAAGGAACAGGAGCCAGATCCAGTTTTCATTCTGGCAAACTTATGAAGACTCTTGGGGGTTGTAGTCCCCCCAAAAAAGTAACTTTCTCAACCTCTGACTAATAAGGTGAGCAGCTTCCAGTGTTTCTGTTTTTCCTCTCTTGACCCAAGGTTTTCAAACTGTGTGGGTGAACTTTTTCGTGTAGATTTTGCAGAGGTCACAGTGAACTTCATGTAATGAGTCCATTAGAGGCAACAGCAATCAATATGGGGCTTCTGACTTTATATATATTGATGAGCTGATGGCCCTTGGATGATCATCAGGGAACTGAGGATTCATTTTGATACAGTCAGGATGGCTGGCGATGGTTTCTGTAATTAAGTTAGAGCAATGGAAAATGTGCTGACAAGACACACCTAAAAGAAACAGTCCAAAAATTTACATAGCTGGTTGCTGATGACAGACCTTTCTAGAGGTTACATATCCAAGACATGGGGGTAGGGAAGACACTGATGTAACCACAGACATTAGTACTGAAGAGCATCTAGTTCCAAAACTAGGGTGCCAAAGACTCAAGATAGTATGATGTAATATTTTTAGAGACTATATTTAATTCAATTGTGGAAGGAAAAAAACAACTACATTGTGGATGTGTTACCCCAAGACCAGACCACCAATCACCAAGATTAATATTAAAAGGGATAAGGACCCCACTGCAGAAGCCTGACCATTTTACACTCGGAAAACCAGTTGGCGCTAGCAAGGGAACAAGGAAGGCATCCCCAATGATGAGTTCTCCTGAGGTACCAATATAATCCCTTTGGTCTTTGGAGAGCGACAGTAGGTCATGGCCAAAGAAGGCGACTGCTTGTGTATACACAGGACAGGGATATTCCAGCAAGGAATGCAGATCCTTTTGTTTGAGATATTCACACCATTCACCCAAACATTTACTGCAACTCCTGACCATTCTCTTCCTCCTGGGAAACCATTTGGCAAGAATCTAATCCTTTCATTCCTTAGTTGCTGCCCCCAAGACAAGGTTTTGGGTATAAATATTAGTACTTAAACAACAGTTCCGTGGTCTAGTTTACAAGCAGACGGGGATGTTGTCGGTTTGACTAGACTAGACTCCTCAGTATGCCTGCCATACCACTTGCTGTGACAGCTATTGAGCCTTCTCCATTCTGGACTCCCATTGATTTGAACCATGATCCACAGTCATAATGTATCACTATTAGCAAGGCCTCCACACTTCTCCCACCTTTCCTTCCGAGTTCGTGTGTGTGTGTGTGTTGATTGATTCCTTAATAAAAATACAAAAACATATTTGGATTTACCTCTGGAGTTATGTGTGATTTGGAACCATTATAAACAGGGTTGGTCCCAAGGCCGACATTGCCCCAGCCAAAATATTATTTTGTTTGATCTATTAAAATTCCCCTAAAACACAATTTGTGGGTGTCCTTCCAGGACTCCCAGCAATTTGGATAACAGATGCAAGGAGCTGTCATTTTGTTGATCAGTCCTCTATAGCCAGGATAGGCAGCTCCCAGGAGTTAAGGGGCTCACTGTTCCTTCAGTCATACACTCCAACGTTTCACAAACAAAAACCAGGACACATGTGACCAAGGAACATTGGTGTGTAATCAAGATGGCAAAAGGTATTAATGAAGACAAACAGGAAAGCTAGGAGAGGCTATAGCAGTTTGGTTTCGGCTGCGTTTACAGGGAAGTACATTTTCTGTTGTTCCAGAAGCTGAACCAAAAATTACACATTCCTTCTTTTATCTATCCATTAAAGGAATAGGAACCACATCCAGCTTTCACTCTGGCAAACTTATGAGGACTTTTTGGGGGGAGGGGAAGGGTAGTAAATAAAAAAATAACTTTCTCAATCTCTGACTAATGATGTCACTCAGTACCAAGCAGCTTCCAGTGTTTCTGCTTTCCTTCTCCTGACCCAAGGAGAAAAATTACACATATATTGCTGTGTATAGGGGTTTTTTCAGCTGTTGAATAAAAATGATTTTTTTAAAGGTTCACAGAAGGAGACTGAGATTAAGCGTTAAAAGAGTCTCCTGACAATAAATGTGAGTAGAAACCTTCTGATGGTCTGAGTTGTTTGACAATGGAACAGTTTTTTTTTTTTAAAGAAGGCATGGCCTTCAATAAAGACTTTTAAGCAAATTCATTCCGAATATTGTTGCAGTCACTTTCCTGTATTGTGAAGAGGTGGAACATTTGAAATTGCTTTCAAATTAATTAATTTTGTGATTGTTTTATTTCTGGTTTGGGTTTGTGTGTGTGGATTCCCCCCCCCCCAAACCTTGGTTTTCCTGTTATTTATTGGCTTTTAATATTGCAAGCCACTAAAAGAGATGTTTTGAATGCAAATGATATACAAATGTTTAAATATCATATGATATGAAGTAGTATACTGTTCTGTGACCAGCAGCCTGAAAAATCCAGACTCAGTTTGACCTATATTCCTCTCAATCTGTGCCCTTCAACACAATACCTGTCATAGTAACTAATCTGGGATTATAAATGCATCCAGTGTGGAAATATATGGCAGATGAACAATGAAGCCCCCTTCCCTCCCATATGTTGGATAGCATGAAGTGTGACCCATCCACGTTGCAGAAAAAGGAGGCTTGTGCCTCTTTCCCAGTGTCCCCAGTTGAGTGCAAGCACTGAGGCTAGGAGATAATCCACAATGTAGTGTTTTTTTCCCCTTCCACAATGAATTAATTGACATACTCAGTTTTATCTGTTCCACTCTTGGCTATAGTGCTCTATTCCACAATTTTTCCTCCCTGAACATGATGACATCATTCCCCCCTCCAGATTTGCAATTCATTTTACGATTGTGGCAGATTGCACCCTCATAATCAGCTTGAAGTTCATGCCCTGTAACTTTAGTGCCTAACTCCATGTTAGGTTAATTGCATGACTTAATAATAATTTATTATTATGGCACATGGCTAGCACAAAATAATAAAATGTTTTGCAGAAATTACATTGCATTGAATCCATCAGAAACATCGTATTTTAGTGTTTCATATGAATACATATATACATATAAATGTCAAGAATAAAATCTAGAGATATGCATCTAAATGGATTTAACAGTATACTAAAAATAAGGGTATAACAAAGGGTATTTGCATGATTGCATGACTTGAAGCAGAATCAAGAGACATATTTTAAAATGTAATTCTGGAGCGGGGAGGTGAGGAGGGTGGGTTTCATGAAGAACTCGGCACATGGCGGAAGGGAAGGCTTAATCCTTGACTGTGAGGCCAGAAAAATGTCTCCTGGGTTGCAATTAGCAAAAGGAAAATAAAGTTCTCCTTGATACCAGTGAGAACTTTCCTCTCTTTTCACTAACTGCAGTGCAAAGGGAGCAGGTGTGAGTGTGTGGGGGGGGGGGGCGGGTTGTGTCTGAGAATGGAAAAGTTGACCCTCCCCTCCCCGCACATTGGATTCTCAGTGGGAGTCTCAGATGCACACACTGCCCAGGATCTGTTGTTGTTGTTATTTCTTACCTGCCTCTCCTCAAGACTCAGGACAGGGTGCAGCATAGATTAAAACACATAAAACCATTTAAGAACATGTTTAAACACATAAACATAGCAAACATTAAAATAATCCAACATAAAATTATACATAAATATAACAATTTAAAATCCATAATTTAAAATTGACTGGGTAGGTGTGTGGGAAGAGAGATCAAAGTGCGAAGGATCTTTTATTGTGTTTTAAATTCAGACAGCATCTTTAGCTATTTAATCTCTCCCAGGAGGTCATTCTTCAGTCTAGGGGCAGCCAATGAAAATTTCCTCTGGGTGACAGTTGCCAGTCTAGTTCTGGCTGGCTGAAGTAAATGTTCCCCAGAGGACATGAATGTATAAAACGGATTATAGGGGAGAAGACAATCCTGTAGGTAACCTGGACCAAAGCCATGCAGGGCTTTAAATGTAATAACCAATGCTTTGTACTTTGCGGGATACTACGTGGCAGCCCATAGGGTGATTTTTAATATTGGTGTGATATACCCACTCCTAGATGTACCAGCAATCAAAAGTGTTGTAAGCGAGGTGTTTAGCCATCAGTCTGTAGAAAGCCATCTGGGGGTCCAACTCTTGAATGAGGTATCAAGAGTCTTATGATGTTGCTTCCACACATTCAAAGATGAACATGGCTGCTCTGTAGGGATATTTGAAAATATTTGCAAAATTATGTGTTTTTTTAGCATTGGGTAGCACTGATGGGAACACCCCTGGACTCATGAGACTCTTAGCAAATTGGGATTTATTCTGCGCAAAATTCACACTCCCTCAGAGAGTGGTGGAGTCTCCTTCTTTGGAGATTTTTAAACAGGCTGGATTGCCACCTGTCAGGAGTGCTTTGATTGTGTATTCCTGTATGGCACAGGTTTGGACTGGATGACCCTTGATGTCTCTTCCAGCTCTATGATTCTATGGTTGCTTTGTATAGAGAACAGTGGCCCGTTACAAATGGGCCTAAAAGTGCGCACTCTGTGTGTGCTAGGATTAGAAAGGGGCGTCCTTTCTGGATGCCCCCAACCCTAGCATGCGCGGAGCTCGCACAAAATGGCGGCGGCCGTTCCACATGGCCGCCACCATTATGACGTCACGACCGCACCGCCTCTATAATGGGCGGCGTGGACGTGACGTCGTCACGCTGCACCAGGGCGCATAGTACGCCCCTTCCCCAGCCGCAAAAGGAGCTCCAAAACGGAGGTCCTTTTGCCGTTTGCGTCACTGGGCGCAGCCTTCAGATGGCTGCACCCAGCGACGCAGAGGAGAAAGGGGCCAAGCTTGAAGCCCCAAGACACCCCTTTCCAGGCTGCAGGGAAGGGGCCTTTTGCTGCTTCCCCGCAGCCTGGAAAGCAGCGGATCGGGGCCTCAGCGGCTGCCCCTCTGGTCACTGATGCACCAATCCGGTGGGGAAAGGGGCGGGTGCAGGCCGCTGCTTTTCGGCGGTCTGTAACTCGCCAGTATTTTCTGTGCAGAAACTTCTGCTTTCTGTGCAAAAAATGCTGTAATAGGATATTTGTTCTGTGCAAATTTCACAAGTGGATGATTTACAAAGAAAAAAACATTTTGTGTGCAGGAAACACCATCTTCTGTGCAGGGAATACCTCTGCATGGAAATATTACAATATTACAACAGAAATATTGTTGTTGGGTGGCTTAAAGTTATGGTGACCCTAAAGTGAACATATCACAACGTTTTCTGGGGCCGGGAGTGTGTTGCTTTTTTGTGTGAAATATAACCATGTGTGAATTTTGCTCATGCTATGTTCTAATAGGATTTCTTAGCTATGTGGTTTTTGAAGACTTTCTCATAATAGGAAGAAAATTATTAATATTACTTGTTGCTTCTTTTGAGATCAAACATATTGAGGAATTACATCCCTACTGCTGTGTTTACTACCATAAGAATGGGCTGATTTCAGGCGGCATTTATATATAATATCTATGCTCCTAAGAAACGGCTGTTAGAGGTACTCATTGCAAAATGTCATTCGTGTTGTTTTGCCCTTTCCCCCTTAAACCTTCCTGCTGATAATATTTTGTTTTCCAGTGACCAAAATACAGATTTAAAGACAATTTGCCTATAAATAATATTAGGCCTTTGACCAATTTTCTCTGCTGTTTAGAGAAAAGTGGTAATGCCTCCATGTGAAAAATTTGACTGAACGATTCATTCAGGGGCTGATGCTTATTCTGTCAATGTGATAAGAAAAAGTTGGGCTGTTTTGATAATGTAGTGAAATGTACAATAATTCATTTATATAATATCCTACTTTTCTCCCAGTGCAGGACCCCGGGGTGACTTACAACATGAATTCAGACCCAATACAGCTAAAAATAAAACCCAGTCTGTTCAATCAGTTCTAATACTAAATAATAAATAATAATAAAATTTTTATTTGTATCCCGCCCTTCCGGACGATCAGGGCGGCTTACAAGATGCAACAAGTGCAAACAAAGTACAAAGGTTAAAAACAAATACAACAATCTTAAAAACAAGAATAAAAAGCCCCTTGCCCAACCTCATGGCCACGGAAGAGGAGGGAGGCCCACAGGATATTTAATCGGGGAATGCCTGTTTGAATAGGAAGGTTTTGAGGTCCTTCCTAAATTGGGCCAGGGTGGTAGATGAGCGGAGCTCCATGGGCAGCGTGTTCCAAAGGGCTGGGGCAGCTGTGGAAAAGGTCCTTCTCGAGGTGGAAGCTAGCCTAGCCCCAGGCACCTTCAGCAGTTGCTGCCCAGATGTTCTGAGGGTGCGAGGCGGAATGTACGGAGAGAGGCGGTCCTTCAGGTATCCTGGGCCCAAGCCATTTAGGGCTTTATAGGTGATAACCAACACCTTATATTGAGCTCGGAAGCGAATGGGCAGCCAGTGGAGGTCTTTTAGTACAGGTGTTATATGGCTGGTCCTGGAAGCACCAGTGACCAGCCGGGCTGCCATGTTCTGTACCATTTGAAGCTTCCGAGTTTGGTATAAGGGTTGCCCCATGTAGAGTACATTGCAGAAATCCAATCTCGAAGTTACCAGAGCATGTACTACAGTTTCCAGGTCCCTCTGGGCCAGGTATGGGCGCAGCTGGCGAATCAGCCGAAGCTGATAACAGGTGCTCTTGACCGTCGCGTTCACCTGAGCAGTCAGGTGAAGCGACGAGTCAAGAAGCACTCCCAAACTGCGCACAGAGTCCTTTACGGGGAGCGTGACTCCGTTCAGGACAGGTGGAACCACCACCATTCCTGGACCAGGGGAACCTATCACTAGCACCTCCGTTTTCTCTGGATTTAGTTTGAGTCGGTTTTCCCTCATCCAGCCCATTACTGACTCCAGACAAGCCACGAGAGGAGAGACGCCATCCCCAGTCACTGCATCAGTCGGAGACATAGAGAAAATGATTTGGGTGTCATCAGCGTACTGATAACCCCGCGCCCCATGTCTCCGGATGATCTCTCCCAGCGGTTTCATGTAAATGTTAAATAGCATGGGAGACAGAATGGCTCCTTGAGGGACCCCGGTTTTAAGGGCCCGCTCGCTGGAGCACACGTCTCCCAGCTGCACCATCTGGGACCTCCCAGAGAGGTAGGAGCGGAACCACTGGAGCGCAGTGCCCCCGATTCCCACCTCAGCCAGGCGCCCCAGAAGGATACCATGGTCTATGGTATCGAAAGCCGCTGAGATGTCCAAGAGCACCAATAGGGACACGCTTCCCCTGTCAATGCTCAGACGGAGATCATCGACCAAGGCGACCATGGCCGTCTCAACCCCGTGACCCGCCGGGAAGCCAGTTTGAAATGGGTCCAGATAATCCGTTTCATCCAAGATCGCCTGAAGCTGGATCGCAGCCACCCTCTCGATCACCTTTCCCAGGAATGGTAGCAGCGAAACAGGCCGATAATTATTGTGAGCCAGGGGGTCGAGGGAGGGCTTTTTTAGGATCGGTTTTACTATGGCCAATTTGAGATCCGATGGAAATTGCCCATCCCTCAAAGATGTATTAATTATCCGGCGTAACAAAAGTGTTACCGCCAGTCCCCCCTGGGCCGCTAACCACGAGGGACAGGGATCAAGAGAGCAGGTTGTTTTCCGAACACTTCCGAGGATCTTGTCCACATCCTCGGTACTCACCAACTCAAACTGATCCAGTGTAACGTAGTCCACGGAGGCTCTGGACACTTCTACCCTAGGTTCTGCCGTAATGTCGGCGTTCAGACCTTCGCTCAAACGAGAAGTTTTATCCACGAAAAAGTCGTTAAACAAGTCACAGCAGGCCTTAGAAGGTTCAAGGATCTGGTTCAGGACGGGAGGGAGCTGAGTTAGCTCCCTGACCACCCTGAACAACTCTGCCGGACGCGACTCCGCGGACGCAATACGAGCACCATAGAACGAGTTCTTAGTTGCTCGTATTGCCTCTCCGTAGTCCTTTACCAGTCGGTCTAGGAGAGTCTTGTCGTTTGAGCAAAGGTGTTTCCGGCAACGGTACTCTAGCCGTCGCAAAACCCGCTTCCTCGCCCGGAGATCTTCCGTATACCAGGGCTTGCGTTTGGAAGCAGGCCTGAGAGGGCGCTTGGGAGCGATTCTGTGTATAGCCCCAGAAAGACCGGTATTCCAAATACCGGTAAGGGCATCAACAGAGTCGCCGTCATTTCCAACCGTGAGCCCCTCTAAGGCTTCTTGGAACCTCTCAGGTTCCATCAGCCTTCGAGGGTGGACCATCCTAACAGGTCCGCCACCCCCGGGGGGGATCTGGGTAGAGGCCTTGATTTTCGCCTCTACCAGGAAATGATCCGTCCATGACAAGGGGGAAATATTAGCTATTTCCACCCACGGATTTTCCGCCTCCGAACAGAAGACCAAATCAAGAGTATTACCCGCACTGAACCATTGTAAAGCTTCAGGTTGTCTTCCATTGTAGAATCTATCTTGAATCCCAGTATTTTATCTCTTTGTCACAAGTCCACCACATAGAATAAAAAGTCCCCTCTTTTTCTTACATTTCCAACATATGTTAGTGGGACCCTTATACATCTTTGAGAGTCCTTCTGGTGTCAAATACCATTGGCACATCATTTTATTAAAAAGAAAATATTTCAGCTCATAACTCAGAGTGAATCTCAAACTGTTAGTTCACATTCACTCCCACTGATTTGGATATTATGACCTATTTTCTGTTACATAGATTTCCATCCAAAGGCATGGCTGAATAAAAAAGTCTTAGCCTGCCAACAAAAGGAAAAAAGAGGTGGGGCCAACTGAACCCAAAGGAGGGAATTTCACAATCTGGGAGCTACCACTAACAATACTCTCACCCATGTCCTCACCAAACGGGCCTGTGATGTGGTGAAACCAAGAGAAAGGCTTATCCCCAAAGATCTTAAAACTCAGGCAGGCTCTTATAGGGAGATACAAACTTTCAGATAATGTGGACTCAAGCTATAATTACTTGGGGAGGTGTTATAGTTTATATTTGTATACAGTTTTACACAAACTGTACAAATAAAGTTAGCCCATCCCCTATTACATCTTTTTTTAGAAGTAACTTTTTTACTTTCTCATGTCTCAGAAGTAAAGTATTACAGTTGAATCTCCCATATCTGAAATGCTTAAGACCAGAAGTGTTTTGGATTTCAGATTTCAAGAATATTTGCATATATAGAATGATATATCTTGAAGGTGGGACCCAAGTCTAAACATGATATTCATTTATGTTTTGTATATACCTTATACATATAGCCTGAAGGCAATTTCATACATAATATTTTAAATAATTTTGTGCATGAAACAAAATGTATGCACATTGAACTATCAGAAAGCAAAGGTGGCAATATCTCAGCCACCCATGTAGGCAGTTTTGGAGTATCTTGGATTTCGGAATTCTGGATAAACTAGACTCAACCTGTATTTTTATTTATGATTTATTGAATTTATACCCTACCTTTCTCCTGAACTGTAGTTACTTTATCATTTTAAAAAGCACCTCAGTACTACAATTCATTGGCTTGTTGTACAAACCATTCTCTCTTCTCTGCCATTGAGTAAATCCACACACCCTTACACATAACTAGAAGGTATGAGGCTGTTAAGTTACAGTTGTCACATAATACTGTTTTACCTTTGTTTTGGAAAAAGGCATTAATTATAGATAATCAATAACTAGTTACTTCCAAAGTCTGACACAATACCCAAAGGCATAGGGATGCTCTGTTGAGAACTTTAGGATTACAAGCTACCTTATTTTATTTTCAATAGAAATATACATTTTTAAAGGAAGAGCTTTAGGTATGTTCCCTATTACCTAATAAAACCATCCTTTTGGAAAGTTGCCCCTTGGATTCTATTAGCGTTTTCCATTTTCCTTTCTGTTCCAGAGCCTCCATTTCATACAAGGAGCTTTGGAGTGTAGAACAGCTTAAAATTCCTTCATAGATCTACTTATTATTGCCCTAGTGCTACTTTGATGTGATTCTTTTAACCGTCCCATTAGTCTTTTAAAAGGTTTGTTATTCATGTTGAATTGCAGCATCCATTAGCTTTTTAGAAGCTGGTTATAATGTACAATTAAAAAGTTTCAGTTGTATCCTTTCCCCCATATGTTCCCCACCCCACTTTCGGTAATAACATTTCCAATAATTGTTTGATTTAAATGGTTAAAGCTTCATGTGCAAATGATTGAAGCATTGGTCCCCTTCCTGAAAAGTGAATATGGCTTGGAAGCAATCATATCTATCCATCTAATTATTCAAAGGCAGGAAGGAGATAATTGATATAATCAGGCTAAAACCATTGCAAAGACCCTTCAGGACCAGACAAAGTCAGAGATTGGAAACACCACTTTAGGACAGTAGCCTGACTAATGCATTTTTATCACAGACTTCTTATCCCAGTATATTTTATCCTAGAATCTTTTGACAGAATCACAGAACATTAGTGCTAATGTTGGTTAGAGAATTCTGGACACTAAAACAGCAACTTTTTAAAAAATCATCTATCTTAATATTCATTTCGGTCACTGATCTTCCAAGTGCCTCCAAAGGTGTATCTATACTATAGAAATAATGTAGTTTGACACCACTTTAACTGCCACAGCACCATTCTACAGAATCCCTGGATGGACACCAGCTCCATTTGATGGAGCTACAGCACTTACAGTGGTGTCAAACGCCATTACTTTTACAGTGTCGATGCACCTCAAGATTACCTGGGGTAAACAGACGTCATCCTGGGTAACTTGACCCCTGCTTTGTTGCAGAGTTTTTTGGAAGCTCTGCAGCAACTTCCCGCTGTTTAGATGCCCCCCTGTTGCTTACCTTGCTACATCATCACTTGTACTTAGAAGCCTCCACCAGTAGTTATGTGTAATGCAGAAATATCCAAGTGTCCCGTTTCCACATCAGACATCTTATTTCTTTATGCAGACTGTACGGTGTATCCACAGATGTATGTGTTGCTACTACAGCCGCCCCTCTGTTTTCGCAGGGGATCCATTCCAAACCCTTTTGCCAAAATGGAAAATCACCAATATTGAAGCCCCATTGGCTTGAATGGTGGCGCACACCCCATTTTGTCTCCCTCCTTTTGCTGCCTGTGAACGGGCAAGGGACGTGGACTGCAAGTCCATGAAAATGGAGGAGTGACTGCACAAATGTCTCATGTTTGTGCAAATTAACAAATCCTCCTCTTACCCATAAAACTGTTGCCAGTGTGACAAGCTCTTTCCAAGAGAATGAATGAGCAGATATCACTTTGAGAAGAATGGGGAAGGGGGATATGTGTTTGCTAGATACTGAAATGCAATGCTTCTAAACTCTGGCTTATTTGCCAAGTTGCGTATGACAAAAATAGCCCAGTCTAGCTCTTGTGAGCACTCAACCTGTCAGTGCCCCGACATGAACTAAATTTAACAGTAGACTATTGAGATATAAATATACTTGAATTGAAGAGAACTGTGTTCAGGGTTTTCAGAACTGTTGGAGTGATGAAGAACAGGCTCAAAACTGATGATGACTTTAAACACAATATCATTGCATTTACTTGGGCTGATGGCAATTGCTTTTTTTAAAAGTGAAAATCCGGAAAATTCGAAGCAGGGGGTTTGCAGAGGTTCAAACAGTTGCCTTAGAAATCAAGTGATCAATATAAAGTGAGCCTAGGCTTGCCATATCCCGCCTGGGGGCGGGACTTTCCCGATTTGGGGCGGGTCCACACGGTCGCGCTCTGGTTTGCCCCCGCCCCCAGGATTGTCCCCGCCCCCAGGCAGGATGTGGCAAGCTGAGGGAGGCTTTCCCTCGCCGCTTGTCCTCTGCTCCCCGCCGTGATCTCGGTGAGGCCGGGGGCCTAGGCGGCGAGGGAAAGCCTCCTTAAGGCGGAGGCTTTCCCTCGCAGCTTGGCCTCCGCTCCCCGCGGCGAGGCTGGGGGCCCAGGCGGGGAGGGAATCCTTCACTCAGGGAAGCTTTCACTCCCCGCCTGGGCCCCGGGCAGATTGCAGCGGGGGGCGGAGCCCGGAGCCCAAGCAGTGAGGGAAAATGTAGGACAAAATTTTCAAATGTAGGACACATTTTGTGTGCCCTACATTTGAAAATTTTGTCCTACATTTTTCGCGGTTTCGAGGTCCGGAGGTATGGCAACCCTAAGTGAACCAAACACATTCCCTATACACACCAATAAATGGAACCATCTTTATGGGTCTCATTCTTCTCTTTAAGGACTGTCAGGCACAAAACATTGAAAACAGAAAGAAAGCAAAGATGAAGAAGAAATTGAAGTAATTTTCAGGAGGGACAAACTTGTGTGTCATGGTTAGAATGAGTATGCAGAGAGATCTTGTAGCATCTTTGAGACTAACTAAAAAAAATTGACAGCATGAGCTTTCGTAGACTTAAGTCTACTTTGTCTGATGCATATCATTAGAGTACTGAAGCATGACTTCAGAGATACCTATTCAAATTCCTTCTGAACCAAGAAATGTACTAGGTAATGTTGGGCTACTCCCTCCCCCTCTCTTTCTTTCAACCTGACCTACCTCACAGGATTGTTAAGAGGATAAGATGTGGAGGAGACGAGCCACATACACCACCTTGAGCTTCTTGGAGGAAATGTGGTAATAACAATAAAACTGATTATAGGATATTCAAAGAGATAGCTGCAATAGGTCCAAAACCCACTTCAGAAATAATCCAGTTTGTGATTGCTTTAACTGCCCTGGCTCAATGCTAGGGAATCCTGAGATTTGTAATTTATTGTGGCACCAAAGTTCTCTGACACAGAAGACTAAATGTCTCACAAAACTACAGTTCCCAGAATTCTCAAGCACTGGACCAGGGCAATTAAAGCTGGCTCAAACTGGATTATTTCTGCAATGTGTTTTCGACCTTACTCTGTTTTAGCATAAGGCATAAAGGAAGCCAGTACAGGTTGGGTCTTCCTTATCCAAAATGCTTGAAGTCTTTTGGATTTTTGATATTTTTAGATTTTGGAATACCTGTATTTGTATATACATACTTAATGAGATATCTTGGAGATGGAACCCAAGTCTAAACACAACATTCATTTATGTTTCACATAGCTTGAAAGTAATTTTATAAAAACAATTAAAATGATTTTGTAAATGAAACAAAGTTTGTGTACACTGAACCATCAGAAAGCAAAGGTGCCACAGTTTCAGCAACCTATGAAAAAAAAGTGTTGGTTTTTTGTTTTGTTTTGTTTTTTTGGAATATTTTGGAATTCTGGATAAGGGAGATGCATCCTGTAGCAACTTTAGGACTAACAGACAAGATGAAATTTCTAGCATAACTTTTCTTCATCAGATACATGGAGTGAAGCCTCTGTGGATGGTTATTTATACAAAGGTGGAGGGAGTCTGAAAAGTAATGGAAATGTAAAATATATTGGAGTAACTGAATGGTATAATCAAATGATGGTTGTGGTTGAAAGGAAAAGGGTGTTTTTGCATACAAGCTCAGATAAGCAGGCAAAGTGCCTTGATATGGGTGCAGGACCAGTATGAAATGGCCATAAGACAGGCATTAAAAGACTCCTTTTGTGTGTGGCTGTGCTGAAGACTTGTGTTTTAAAATATGCAGTGAGCCAAGGAACTGGTGATGATGAGAATGATAGCTAGTAATATAATAAGAAAAAATAATATAATTGCATATTATAGTTAAAGATTGTGAACCTAGCACAACTGACAAAATAGCAACAACAAATAAGCAGAGGACTGGTTGGTGGTGCAGGGACTTTGGAGGCATCTTGACGGTTACCTCAGCTGGGGAAAAAAGCCAAGTAATTTCCCAGGTTTGGAGAATGTACCTCATCTCATTTTCAAGCTGACATGGGTAACACTTAAAATACACAATACATGTTGAAACAGTATACCACAGTCACACATCACTCCACCCTGGTCAGCCAAGGTTGAAGGCCTGTTCAAACAAGAAGGTCTTTGCTTGCCAGTGATTTGGAAATCTGTCCTAAGAGAAGGGGCAGATAGAACCTCTCTTGGGATGAGTTTCCAAAGCCTAAGAGCAGCCACCAAAAAGGTTCTGTCCCATGTCCTCACCAACCAACCCTTGGAGAAAGATGGGATGAAAAGAAAGCCCTGCCCTGAAGATCAGAAGACTGGAGGTGGCTCATATGGGGAGAAACAGGTTTTCAAATAGTCCGGACATCTGCAATGTTAATCATGGGGAGCCTTATCTGACCCCCAGCATTTTTTTGCCTGGGGCTGTGAACAAGATAGTACCGACTCCATGTACGGTATCCAATTGAATTAAAATGGAATATTCCTCCAGCCTTGGTCATTGTCTTCTATCACACTGAAAGAAGCAGACTGCTTAGGGGGCTATGTGTTGAAGATTACTCCATCCTCTTGCAATGGGGAACAGCTGATAATTCAAGAGGAATAACTGAGGGATGTGTGACTGCTTTTCAGTAGCTGCCTGAGGAAATCATCTAACTCTACCTGATTGTAAGGGCAAATCTGTCTTAAGGAGCTGGCTCATATGGAGTCTTACTGGAAAGCAAGGGTTTGTGCTGGGCCTCCATTTTGTCCTAAACCCATCTGTAAGCCACTAAAGAAAAGACAGAAAGAGTGAGGGAGACCCTGGCTGTTACCCTTCAGGCATGAGCATCCACAGTTGTTTAGTGCTCCAGTGGATTTTCAAAGTCAATCCCTGTAGGTATTTAAGTACATATTTCCAAAACTGTCACATTGTGCAAGAAAAGAAAAGAAAAGAAAAAAAAGACCCTGTGTCTGATATGTGGTTATCAAAAGTCTTTGGGTAGGAAAAAAACAACAACAATAATTCTAGTTCTACATAATCCCCATAAGCAGAGCAGTAACATCACATTCTGCAGCCTTTCCCCACACAGATGTGGTTTATCTGGTCTGTACAGTTCATCTCTGTCTTTGTTTTTTCAAGGTTAGGATCCAAAAGAGACATTTTTTAGAACAACAATAAAGCTTTGGCAAAAGAAGCAAGTGTAAGAGAGAGAGAAAAGAAAAGAAGAAGAAGGAAAAAGCAAATTGAAAGATTATATGGCATTACACCTGGGAAGATCAGAAAGCTTGAAGCATTCACCTTTTAATGGAAAACAAAGTAATAGTGATTTGTGTTTGGTTTATAGCAATAAATTTGTGACTCATAGAGTCTCTGCTTACCATAAGTTTGTATCAGCAAAAGCTGCTTTTTCATCTGTCTCTGCACTCTCCCTCTCTCTCTTCTCCCCAACCCTTTCCCTAAGGACATAGAGGCTCTGCAAGTTGCAGTCTTATAAGCTGTTGCTGGATTGTTGTTGTTTTCTTCAAAGAGTCCCTGGCATTAATATTATCACCATGTCTGGCTCCTTGTCAGATTTGATATATATCAAAGGATTAAGATGGGAGATTTAACTGGGAAGCTGATTCTTAGAAAGCCCACTTTGAATATTGCAGCATAATATCTAAGCAGGGACCTGTTAGGATCAATTACGCTCACTACATGCTGTGGAACTTAAATTCTGGATTGTCCCCCCCCTATATTTTTTTTTATTTACACACATATTAGTAACCAGTAGATCTTCTGGAAGGACAGAGTGACAGAACATAAGCTGCCTCAGGGATAGAATGAGGTATTATTTATTCATAAAATGTCTGACCCCATCAAAGATGTCTTGGGAAAATTAAAATTGTAGAATTCTGGTGTACAGAGGGCTATCAGGGACTGAACATCAGAAGCTCAGTAATTTCTTTGACTCAATTAATTCTTCACAGTTGGATTTAATGAGAGAAACAAATGCAGTTTTGAATTGTAGGGCAGCAGTAACATTAGAAAGATGTGAGTTTTGAATAGACACAACAATGCTGCTCAAAGTGGTGGTCCATGGACCAGTGCTAATCCACAAGCCAATCCATGATGACTTTCGAGGAAACTCTACACATATAATACAGGTTGAGTCTCTCTTATCTGAAATGCTTGAGACAAGAGGTGTTTTGGGTTTTGGATTTTAAAAAAAAATTGGAACACCTGTACTTGCATATAGGTACTTAATGAGATTTCTTGGAAATGAGCCCCAAATTTAAATGAAAAATTCATTTATGTTTCATATATATACTTTATTCACATAGTCTGAAGATAATTTTATACACAACATTTTAATAATGTTGTGCATAAGTTTGTGTGCATTGAACTACCAAAAAGCAGAGATGCCACTGTCTCAGCTACTCTTGAAAAATAGTTTTGATTTTTGGAATATTTTGGACTATGGAATTCCAGATAAGGGAGACTCAACCTGTACTAACATATGCTACCAAAAAATATTAATGTGTGGTACTAGTCTACCACATATTATTGGAGAAAAAATTGCCAGTTCCCCACATCAGATAGCTTGAGATACATTGCTATACAAAATTTGACAAGGTCAGATAGGAACAATTCTGTTGCATTAAGTGATAAAAAGAATTAATAATTCATGACGGAGTGCCTACATCCCATTCATGCTCAGATCAACAGCAATTTTTTTCCCTGTTCCTCCACTAACACTTTCATCATCTGAAATGTAGTGGGTACTAGTGACGGTGGTTTCTATGTTATTGGGGTGTTGGATTCACTCCACATTTTAGACTAACCTTTAAGGTGCTGAACTCTGTGCCTCAAGTATGTTTGACATGTTGGATAGCTTTCTTTAATGTGTGGGTCACATCCTGGAGTGGCATTTTCGTGGAAGTCATGGAAGAGACACACATAATGTGTTAAGGTTGCCCTGATATGGCTTGGTAGCAGGGTAGGCAACTATGGAAGGTGTAGACTCCATTTTTCACCCCTGCTTCCCTCCTCAGGGCCACACCAATATGCCTGAAGTGACATCACACCACTTTTGGTTTCATATTCAATTGGTTTTCAGATTTCTTCCCCTGGCATTTCTTCCCAGGGATTTTGGGATTTCTTCCCCTGGTTTTGGAGGTATGCAGTCTTGAGGGAGGACAAAAGTTGTACAGTGTGCCTGCATCATACACAATCGTGCTATATGCAGCTTTCAGCTTATGCTGAAAGGCACGCAACAGAACAGGCAATGGTGCATGCACGTGCGAGCCCTATTGTTTCCAAGGGAGCTCGAGCAGACGTGATACTTGCCTCACGTGGGGAGTCTGGAATGGATCCCCCACATAAGCCAAGGGTGCACTGTAATGCCTTTAAAGGTTTAGAAGTGGAAAACATTCCCTTTAAAAAAAAATAGGGCTGGGGCTTTGGAGATCATAGAATGGGGAGTTGTCTGCTTCATGTGGCCAAGGGGCCACATTTCATTCCAGTGGTAATGTATTAGACTGTAAAACCAGATATTTAATGTGGCACACACTCTCTTTTTCGCCCCTTACTAGCCGGAAATAATAAGATTTACAGGCTGAAACATCAGGATGGTACCAGATTGGGAAAGGCTGTTTTTACTGGTCATGACAGACACTTTTAAAACATTTCAGTGCAGGGCTTTCCTACCACCGAGACAGTCCTAAATTTCATTTTTGACACACTCTCTATATTTACAAGGGAATAACTACCCATTTGCATAAAGGACACTAAGAATGAAGATTTGGGGACATAGGTTGAGAATGTGCTTTGTATGCAAAAGCTCCCAGGTTCAGCCTCTGCCATTTCTGCCTGAAATCTTGAAGAGCAGCTCTCAGTCAAGTTACCAGGAGTGAAGAAAGTCTAGTAGTCCAGATGTTAGACTGCAATCCTTTCATATCTAGCCAGCATACCAAATGGTGAAGGATGGTGGGAGTGGGATCCAGCAAAATCTCGAGAGCTACCCTGTTGCCCAGAACCCTAAGAACTTCAGGGAAAGGCTTTCTCTTGGTCCTACCACCCAGAGGTTTCTCTGAAGATGCCAGCTACAGATGCTGGCGAAATGTCAGGAAGAAACTCTGCTAGAACATGCCACATAACCCAAAAAAACCATGGCTACCGGCCATGAAAGCCTTCGACTTCACATCAGAGGTTTGCTTGATGAGAACATAAGAGAGATCCTTCTTGGTGGCTGCCCCACCCTTTGGAATTCCCTTCTGCAGAATGTTAGACTGGCCGCCTTCCTTCTTTTGCCAGTAGGCAAAAACTTTTCTTTTCACTCAGGCTCCTAATACACAATTGTGACCAGATAGGCTTCTTTATGATTGCTGTGGTATGTTTTTAATGCTTTTATATTTTTAACTTAGTATTTTTTAAGGATTTTACATTTTTGACTGTTGTAGTAATGGGTTTTTTAAATTGTGTTTTTAAGCACCTTTTATGAGCCTCCTTGGGTCCAGTGTGTGAGAAAGGCAGCATATAAAATATACAAATAAAATAAAATAAATTCCTGCTGTAAATTATTAGTCCATCTCAAGCTATGTGATGTGTGGGACCTGCAGTTCTTAAAAAGGGTCTGAGATATATTTGAACAATAAATATTTCTGTATACTTTCTTTTTTTTGTTTTTTAAAAATACTTTGTGCCAGCAGTAAGGAAATGTAAATCAAAATGCAGACCTAACTATAATCTTATTGGTCTTGCCCATGTCCTTTACTGAATGGGAGGTTTGTGGGAAGGGAGATTTTGGTTGTTGTTGCTTTTCATTTTTCATTTTCATTAATTTTTTTCCATTTTTTTGCTGTGACTCTTAAGCTATTATAACAATAGTATGTGTCCTAGATTTTGGTCTTTGGATGAGGTGGCTTATGAAGTATCTTCCAGGCATCTAGACTGAGTTCAATTTACTTTCTATTATTAGTTTGCATGTTATATAGCACAAATGGATGCACTGAGAGGTCACACATACCCTATTGACTCTCACACGCGACGCTGTTTTAGAATACCCTGCGCTTTTCTTCGCAGTATGATCCTTCCGCTAAACCATGGTCCAGAAACAGGAGAAGGCACAGAGATGCTGCAAAGAGAAAACAAAACAAGGAACAGAAGAGCACATAACCACCACCACACACACATGCACATTGTTGATGCTGCAAATATTCTGAGAGCAGCAGTTATCCAGCAAACACCGAGAAACCCTGTTCTAATTGCCTTGTTGGATACTTTTTATATTTACTTTGCCATTTGAGGATGGGAAATGATACGAAGACTGAGAATGGACAGTGGAGTGAATTTTTCTCTGGTTCTAATCTGCTTGTACAGTTCTCACTGCTCTTAACGAGGGAAGATGGATCACACTTGCACAGTTTGATTTTGTTTGCTTCTATGCTATATGCCAAATATACTATATAAATTTCTGTATCATGTACCATCAATAAAGGTTATGACATAACAATAATGTGTGTTGATGTCCAGCAGTGAACAAACTCTGGGGGCAAGACACCCCTTGTCAGCTCTTTGGACAGCAGTGGAATCTTCCAGAACAGAACTGTGCAGCTTCTGACCTACCCTAAATTAAAAACAAACCATCAACAATTTCTTCTTCTTGATAGACCCCCCATTTCCACCTGCCTGTCTCAGACAGACAGGAAAAACAGGAAGTTAAACCAATTCAGAAAGAGGCACAGGGATGGGTGGGAATGGATGCTCTTGGCATCAAGAAGAACCTTTTCCCCCACTTTGTTTCATATACATCCCATCTCTCTTCCAGTGAATTGAGGGCAGTGTACATAGCTTTCCTCTTCTCCAGAACTGTCCCAAAACAGTCGTCTCCCAGAAATAAATTCCCAGCATAACAGGCCAAATAGTACCATATTTCCAGAATAACAGGCCAAATAGTACACTCCTGGAAGACACCACTGCTACTTTCCATCTTTTGGAGACCCAACATGTCACTTCAACATAAAAGGCTGCTCTCAATGTTGACTTCTGCCAAAATGGAAACCACCAAGAGCTGGAGATTCATAGGCCATGAATGATTAAGAACTTGGCTTAACAGGGTATGGGACATTGCCCTGCTTGCCAAGTTGACATTTATTTTTCCCCATTTTAAAAATTATTATAAGTAAACAACTATGTTCAAAACATGTCACAAAACTAAAGCAAAATAAAACAATTCATCTCACATCTTTGAATTATGTTGCGAGTCTCTTTCTTAGGTTCTGTTCAATGTAAGTGGTCATTTTAAAGCCTAGTGCTGTCTTTGTGTAAATCTAGTCCAGAATGTCTGACCAAAGGTTCAGATGAGATGGAGGTTGTCTTCTCTTGTTTCTGTCTTTGTTTACAAGGTCAGTGAGTGGCAACCATTTGTCTATGAAAGTTCCTGATTTTGGTTGTCCTGTGCAACTTGCCATTCTGTCAGATAGTTTTTCGAGTAACCATAGGTTCCATACCTTTTTCCACCACATATCTCCCCCGTTTTCCAGCATCTGGCAATTTCTACACAGGCTGCTGTAATGAAGAAATCTATGAGGTTTTTATGTTTCAAAGTTGAGTTTGTGTCCACATATATTGATAACAAAAGCATTTCTGTACATACTTTTACTTCTTGGTTGGTAATCAATGAAATTTATTCAAGTACCAATTGCCAAAATGTGTTTACGTTGACATTTAAATTAAGATCCTTGCATAAATAAATTAAGATCCTTGCAAACTGATACGATCATTTTATTTGACTATGGTATAAATTTATTAGTGTGTTGGCATCTTAAAAATTGCCTCCATGGTCTTCACAATAAAGCAGTAGAAATTTTGGAGAAACCCATTTTCATGGATATACAATTGTGACAATATTGACTTCGGAGCTGAACAAGATAAACAAAAATGTTGATTCTGTGGCAAGAAGAGAAGACAGAATAGATTAAAGGTCAAAACTGTTTACAGTTCATTTTATGAAGACACAACCTGCATTTTAATGCATAGACTTTTTGTGTTGTTAATAAAATTTGAAAACATTTAAAGAAAAAAATCCCGGGGAAGCAGGTTAGGCTGGGAGACTGTGAGTGGCGTAATCTTACCCACTGGGTTTCATTGCTAAAGGGATCCTTGACCTAAATATCTCAAGTCCAGACAGGTTATGACCTATGTATCACACTAGTTCCCTATGGCCCCTAAATGTTCAGGGGTGGAGTGAATTTTGTTCCCACTTTGAAGAGAGGAGAAGAATGAAGATACGAGTTTCCCTCCCTTGAACATTTCTTTTCAAGTCAAAATCCCCTCTACTTTAAAAACAAAAAAACAAAAAACCTTGAGATTCATATGTATTAACTGAATATCTACTTTGATCCTAACTTATTGGTTTCTGTGTGTCTTACTCTGCAATCCTACCTATATTTATTCATAAGTTTATTCAACTGCAAAGTCTGAAATAGCTAGATCTTAGAAAACTGCAGAAAATCTTACCTTATCCTGATGGCCACATAGTGTTGTTTGCTAGATGGCTTTAGCCCTCCAAAAATCAACTTTCCAAGTTGGTTTGACAAGAGGAAAAATACTTGGGACAGTTATACAATACTAAGACAGTAATTCCCCCCCCCCTCATATTTCAGAATCATTTTCTCATCATGGTCAGTTCATTCTTTTTATGGTTATTCAATGATGAGGTTTTAATTTAGGATATTACTTTCATTGATGGTTGTTCTTATCTATTTTGTATTAATGTAGATATTGGGGGGAGTCCGTATATTTTGTTTTTCAGGTGTTTCCTCACATTTGTTTTTAAAGAAGAACGAAATCCCACTGAATGGGATTATTTAGTAATCTTGTTTAGGACTGCAGTAGTCTTCAACCAGGACTGACTTCAGCTGGATGAAGGCCACTGTGTTTGCTGGGCCTTTCTCCCAGGTCAGCCTGACGCTCCACTGATTCTCCATCTGCTCCATAGATTTGGCTTCTTCTGTCTTTGCAGCCACAAGCTCTGCAGTTTGCAACTTAATTTTTTTCTCCCCTCCTTCTTCTGAGAGTCGCTTTGGAAATTGATTTCTCATCCAGCTGAGGTTGCTATGGAAACTGTATTAAGAGCTCAAATGCACAGAGGTGGGAATATCACACGCTGGTAATGTTCCTGGTGAAAATGGCAAAAACAGCATTTTCTATTAATGGTTCCTCAGAATTGGCTGCTTTTGTTCAGCTCTCATGAAGTTACAATGGAACGAGTGGTGCTTTGTAGGGTTTCCCCCTCTGATTTTTAAATATGCTGCATAATTCCTACATACAGAAGAATCCAAAACATAAATACATGAATTGTACTGAGTAGAGGTTCTGGGAGAGACCTGTGCTCAGCATGGTCAGCATGGCAGCTCTACAAGAACTCAGTAGTTCTCCTGATTTTGTCACCTGCCTGGAAGAATTGGGCAGGATATTAAGCTCCTGGCAGGCCATACAGTTTGTTGCTGCCAAAATGCAGTTGGCCTGAGAGGTCAGAAACAGTGCAGAGCTGTTGTAGATAAATAGCTTTCAATAGTATTTTGTTCTAGTGGTACCAGAGTTAAAGCAGGTAAACCGTTTAAGCAGAAGCTAGATGGCCATCTGTCAGGGATACTTTGATTGCAGATTCCTGTGTGGCAGGGGGTTGGACTGGGTGGCCCTTGTGGTCTCTTCCAACTCTATGATTCGATGATTCTATCAGGGGCCTAGTCACACTATGAATTATAGCATAATATTCCACTATAACAGCCATGGTTCCATCCTATAGAATCCTGGGATTTGCAATGTAAGGAGGGGCATTTAGAATTCCCAGCCAAGAAAATTGTCTTATGGTGACCCTCTACTAGGTTTTCTTGGCCTCATTTATTCAGATTTATTCCTCTGAGACTGAGAGTGTGTGACTTGTCCAAAGTCACCCAGTGAGTTTCCATGGCAAAGCAGGAAATTGTACCATGGTTCCCTGGAGTCTTCCTCCAACATCCAAACCACTATATCACACTCGCTGGGTAAAAATATTTAAACATTAAATACATGAATGAAAATATTGTTTAACTGACTACATATCCCTATTAAAAATGTTTTAAAAGCACAGACAGTTAAAACAGCTACCCACAAGACATTCAGAAGGACTGAAACCAGCTTGATTTCCTTTGGGAAGGATATCCACAGTACAGGTGCTGCTACAGAGAAAGACCTGCAATGAACATCAGCCTAGATTTATGGAATGGTGGGGTACACAGCTGTGTTTGCACTCTGGCCCTTAAATTTGAGGCAGGCTTATATGGCAGGAGATGGCCTTTCAGGTGTTCTGGCCTCAACCTTCTGTAGGTTAAAACCAGCATCTTGAATCTTGGAAGCAAATTGGAAGCCTATGCAGTTTGTGGAAGACTGATGTTATCTGGTCACTAAAATGTGAATGTGACAACAATCTGGCTGCCAAGTTTTGCACTAGTTGTAACTTCCAAACACTTTTCAAGAACAGCCTAATGTACAGTATGCTATAGTACTTTAATCATAAAGGAAGCAACGTGTGAACCACTGTGGCTTGATCTGCCCTTCCTAGCAAAGTTTGCAGTTAATGCACACATTAAAGCTGGGCAAAGGCAAAACTATCCACAGCAGTTACCTGGTGGTCCACAGGCATGACTGCATCCCAGACCACCCCCAGCTGTAAACAGAAGGTAATCTATGCCTGTAAAGATAATCCTGTGGCTCCTCCACCTCTTTGGGTGCATCTACACTGTAGGAATTATGCAATTTGACACCACTTTAACTGCTATGGCTCCATCCTACAGAATTATGGGATTTCTAGTTTTGTGAGGCACCAGCACTCTAGTAGAGAAGGCTAAAGACCCTGTAAAACTACAAATGCCTTGATTGCACAAGATGGAGCTACAGCACTTAAAGTGGTGTCAAATGCATTATTTCTGCAGTGTGGTTGCATCTTCCATCCAGCTTCCTTGTGACCATGGATGCTCAGAAGCAATTGTTTTGTTGGCCAATTCCCCAGTAACTGCAATAATTGGTGGAATGTAATGAGACGGCTTCATTAATTTGGGTGGTTATTTTCCTGTTCAGTACAAAGGAGACTCTCATATAAACTGAGCTACAAGGGTACTTGGGACCTTAGGAAAAAAGCCAGCAGAGTTTTCACTATGGTGAATATTGGAAAATGGAGATGTACTCCAGGCATCAGGACCTTGGACAGTGAATTTGGATGCATGGCTGAGGCAAGCAATCGGGTAGCCCAGTGTTGCTTAGCTGAGATAATTGGTTCTAGAAAGTACAGTGGTACCTCGGGATACGAAATACCCAGGTTACAAAATTTTCGGGATACGAAAAAATCCCATAGGAAAACATTGTTCCGGGTTACGAATGTTTTTTCGGGTTACGAAAAAACTTTTGGTGCTTTTTTCGGCTTTTTCGCACGGAATCGCGGCTTTTCCCCATTAGCGCCTATGGCAATTCGGCTTACGAAGGCTTTTCGGGTTACGAACGGTGCCACGGAACGAATTAATTTCGTAACCCGAGGCACCACTGTATGTCACTTTGGATCCATCTGCCTTGAAAAGATCAGTTCTGATTTAAAAGGATACTACTGTGGTTCAGGAGTGGAGTCTGGTTCCAGTAGTAATCTCCTGGAATTACTACTACCTCTAAGACTATTGTGGTGGCAGATGCCAAAAACTGGACATATTTCTGTCGAAAATGTCTTTGATATTTAAAGAGGTCAGCTAGAACACACTGTCTGTCTGGAGTGAATTATAGAGGAAACGTGGAGCATGAAATGTCCTTCTACTATTTCATTTCTTGATGAGAGGGTGATCCATCAGATGCTTCCTGAAAGGTTCCAGAACAAGGAACCTACCAACCCCATGAACTTCTGTGTCCCAGGTGGAGATACATGCTCCAATGGAAGAGCTCTTGATCCTGAATCTTGGGACGTGGCAGGATAAATTCCAAAATGTTGCATACTTTTTCTTTGTGAAACATGTTATCATGATCCATAATAGAATGTGCAGTAATAAAATAAAATTCAGATGTTGGAAGAGACAGGTCTCATCTTTGGGAAACACAACAGCTTTACAAAAGTTCATGTTGTTGAGGCTCTCATTTTCCATGTCTGGGTCAACTAGACATTCACCCAGTGCAAAAACCCTTGTTCCACTGGAAAAGGATTATATGTTCCTAGAAAAGGGATTATTCCTTACCCAGAAAAAAATTAGGATTATGTTGTAGTTTGTAAATCAACATACTGTCTGCACACTGACTGGAATGATTTTTAATATTCATATATTTAATTTGATTCTCATTAGGGAAATGAATGGAAGGCTTACCACCAATACTTTAAATTAAGCAAGCTTATTGAAATATTTAGTGGCTAAGAGATTTGCACAAGAATGGTTCCTCAGCACTAAAGAAAAGGAAACAAATCTTATGAGGTTTGCCTTTACTTGGCTGCAGGTATTTATATTTCAGTGAAACAGGAAAAAATGAATAATCTTTGGTCCATGCCAAAAAATTATTGGCATGACTCCAAGTTATGGACTTTATGCACAAGTCCCTTTCATTTAAGTGAAATAATTTTAAGTGATTTTTTAAAAAAAGAATGGGGGCACATGCAGGAGACTGTGCTCAGTAGTATTTTCTTACCTTCCAAGATCTATACAGAACAAAAATGCTTTATTAATATTTTGAATTCTTGCTTCAGATTGTGTTACTGTAAAATTGGAAGTATCAGTTGTGTCCAGTGTGGCAACACATGTACTGGTTGGAACTTATTTGAATTTGATGGAAATTTATAAAACCATGGTGCTGGTAACACCAAGGCTGAAATCTGCCAGAGAGACTCCCAAACAGCGATGGCCCAGGCAGCAGTGAATGGCCCAGGCAGCTAGTGGACAGCAATAACAGTCTCCTCACACATTTCCTCTTGAACTCCTCAGCAGTGGCATCACAAGGGTTAGTGTCACCCCAACGCAGTAATTCATGCTGTCACCTGTAGGCTGTCTGGCACACTTGCCAGCCAGGCCAATGGCCTCTCATGAGAAGATTGGGCAGCTGTGGAAGAGCAGCCAATGGCTGGTGGACTAGGGTATCCAAAGGGTCTGTACATGTTCCAGGCTGTTCAAGTCTCTCCATCATGTTTGCAAGTCCCAAAAGGGGTCCAGGTGCCATTTGGCAATAATAGTGGTCTCCAGGAGTTTGCCATGGCATGCAGACAGCATCCTTACTTCCTTGCTGCCTCTAAGTGAGTGGACTGGGTCCTCCTCAGGACCTTCAGTCTAAGGGAGTCCCAGTCCGTCTGCAGAGAGGCATGTCATTACAATCAGAAGTCAGTCCCTTCCCACAAGTGCACCAGGCAACACCCCCTTTGAGATGTCACCAAGTGCAGCCCACAACCCCTGCACTACCCAAGTGATGTCCCTGCTCCTCAGCTGTTCTCTTCTGTTGCTTAACAGAACCAGATATGCAACACTACATGATCTTTCCTTTCTTTTGCTGAAATCTCTTCACACTTCCCAGTTACTACCTTCTCCCTTTTATTTTCCTTCCTCAAAAGACAAAACAAAACAAACAATCCTAGATAACTAACAATGTAATTGCATCCACATCAGCTCTGAAGATATTTTAAAGCCTTTCAACCTAAGATATTTTAAAACTGGATATTGAATGTGACAAGGCTCTATTATTGAACGATCCTGGCATTCTTACAGCTTGGCTTATTTTCTCAATTCACCCAGCTCTTTTTCCCCTCCCTTTCTCAGTGAACATCTTACTGAAGTAGACCTTACTGCTCTTGACCACTGCCTGTGCTGCCCTGTCTATACCTGAGCAATTCATGCCTGGCTATCTCTACTTTGCCATGCATAGTTGCACTTCACAGTGTCTTCTAGCCCTCAGATTCTGTGGAAAGAAAATGTTGGGGCAATCTGGAGCATCCCTTCTCCCCACAATACCATCAGAAACAATAGCCACTCTGTTAGTATTGATTGCATAAACACAGTAATGTGTATTCCCATTGCTGGCCCTCCAGCATTCATTTAGCTAATAAATGCTATTCTGAGAACTGTGCTGACGTTAGCTGTGATGCTGGTGCAACAGCTCAGATGCTCTCCAATGATAAGGGGTTATATAAATGGAAGGTGCTGGTGTTAAACAGAAAGAGCCGTGTTGATTGCAGTTTAATGAAAATATTCAATGGGAAAATATTCAATGGGAAATGATATAGTTGACAGGGTCGGGGAGCAGTGCAGCACACCCTGTACTTTGAGCATAGTGACAACGACCATAGAGGAGAGAAAGAAATGAAAAGATCAGGTGAACAACACAGGGAGGGTAACAAAGCAGCAGCAGAGCATAAAATTTCCACACTGGAGGTCTCAGTATCAAGCTGGCATTTCTTGGAAAAAAGAAAAAATATGTCTAAAATCCTGGAGTATTACAGCTAGGAAGGGTAGAGTAGGAGTGGACAACCTGCAGCCCTTGGCCTGATTGTATGCAGCCCTTGACCTAATTTTGAAAGCCCTCAGCAAATGATCACTTCAGATCTCTGAAAGGGTATCCATGCGGCTTGCTAGTTGGGAGCATGAAAGAGGGGAAGAATGTGATAGTGAAGAGATCAGAAGAGGATGATGGAAACCAACCTGAAACAAAGGGAGGGAAGAGGGCAAAATTTCTGGGGCCTGGACATCTGGCAGACCTAGGCCTCTAGGGAGCTATGCAATAAAAAATAATATTTCACAAAATAAATTTTGATGTCTCAGTGACCCAGAGACTGGCTATAAGTTTTGTTCTTATATTTAGGGACACAGAGTGATTTTGTTTCTTGTTGTGGGACACAGTGAGAACTTTTAGTTGCTGGACATGGCCAGTGAGAGAAAAGGAAAGCTTTTGACTCTGTAATCCTGTGCCCATTGTGTCATCTGGCTGCACCTCATTGCTGGTGAGTGTCCCCATCCCCACCGTGCTTTCATGCCACTCACTGCCTGCTAGATTACTTCTGAGGAAATAGTGGGAGTTGTAGTCTAACAACATCTGGAAGGCTGCACTTTGTCCACTCTCAGCACAGATATTACTAAGCTAGTGGACCAGTGATCAGACTCTTTGATCCTCTGTATCTGGAAAAATGTCTTATTTTCTACTTTTTTTGGAACATTTAGGACTGCTGCATGCATCCATCCATGCTTTAACATTTAGACCTAACATATTCTACATGTGCTATACATGAAGAGCCAGCATGGTGTAGTGGTTTGAGTATTGAACTATGACTCTTGAGACCAGGGTTCAATTCCCAGCTTGGCCATGGAAACCCACTGGGTGACCTTGGGCAGATCACATGCTCTTAGCTACAGGGGATGGCAATGTCAAACCTCCTCTGAACAAATTTTGCCAAGAAAACCCCATGATAGGGTCGTCATAAGTCAGAAATGACTTGAAGGCACACAACAACAACCATACATGAGGGTATAGTATTTATATACATGACAAACATGTCTTATGCACTCCATGGGGTTGGGAGTATCCATGTCTCTGAGCAATGTGTATTTAAGAGAGAAAGTGCACTGGATGCTGCCTAATGTGGCAAATTGCTCTCAAGTTTAGTTGAATACCTAGTGGCAGAAATCACTGGATATAAATAGCATGATGAATGAAATATGAATCAATTTTGGTGGGTGATTCATCTGTATAGACAAAAAAAAATCCACACTTAAATTGACATTGTCCTTTGCAATATTTCAAGTCAATCTATCTGCTTTCCCACTGTTTTATTCATTACGCTGATTTTCTCATAATGTTTTATTCATTACCCCCTCCCCTCGGAACACAAAGTGGCATGCTAGGTCCTCCCTTCCTCTTTTTAAGCTCACAACAACCCTCTGATGTAGGCAGTCATCATCATTCTGTTTATCTGGATGGCACTTTTAAAAATGTGCTCAAAGCAACATGGAGTAACTTGAGAAAAAAATAATCTAAACCATTTCCAGATACTTATAACTGTTATAACTCAAAAGTCATACTATGCTAAACATCTCATATTTAAGGGAGCTAGTGTGGCAGTGTGGTGTAGTGGTTTGAGTGTTGGTCTAGGACCCTATGAGATCAGACTTCATGTTTGCCCATGCAAATTCATTGAGTGACCTTGCTCAAGTCACACTTTCTTAGCTTTAGAGGAAGGAATTGGCAAACCCCTTCTGAGCAAATGTTGCCAAAAACATAGTCAGTATAGACAGCCAGTGTGGCATAGTGGTTTGAGTCTTGGACTATGACTCTGGAGACCAGGATTCAATTCCCCACTTGGCTATGAAACCACCTAGGTGACCTTGGGTAAGTCATATGCTCTGAGCCTCAGGGGAAGGCAATGGCAAACCTCCTCTGAACAATTCTTGTCAAGGAAACCCCACGATAGGTTCACCTAAGGGTTGCCATAAGTTGGAGATGATTTGAAGGCACACAACAACAACTCATAATAATAAATATACTTTTAAGATTAAGCAATGCAGTAATAGTTTACCCTAAGGTGAAAGGAAGGAAGGAAGGAAGATCAATAGATCAAATAACTGGGCTTATACTGTTTGGATATGTTATTGCTGCTATGTAATATTGGTTGTTCTGAGACATGTATAGATTTTTATCTTGTATTGAATTGTATTGCTGTCCTGTAGTGAAATGCATTGTTATTTGTTATTATGCTGTGCTTGAAATATGTAATGCTATGCCATTGTTGTATTTTTATCCTTGTATTGTAGTATTTGCTTTTTATGCTGATTGTAAATTGCATTGTATAGTATTTTATTTGTTGTAAACCGCCGTGATCATGGGAACGGCGGTATATAAATAAAATTTCATTTCATTTCATTTCATAACAGTGAAAATGATACATTTTATCCAAAGCAAAATCTTAACCCAACTTCAAACAGGAGTCAGTCTTAGCAGCAGTCAGCCAAGGTCTGTCCTTCCAAGCCAGATGGAATTGGAACTGACAGAGGACCAAGTTTTTGTTTTGTAGGAATCACAGCTGGAAGATGTCTAAATACCTGACACCGTCATCATCATCAGTCTTTGTAGCTGAAATCAACTAAGGTCCTAAGCCTAGTGGAAATATTAGGCCCATGAGCCACACCTATAGTTTGCCTTTTTGTATATCCTGATAGATATTTGTACCAGGGCTCCCAGGGCTTGGCCCCTCTTCTTCAGTCCTGAGGATGAGGGGAAGGAATCTCAGAATGAGAGCACTCCCTTAAAAAGTTTTTTTGTGTATATTTTCCTCACTTGTTAGGCTTGGCAGTGTTTTTATTACTGATACTGAGTGGTGTTCTCTGTGCAACAGCAGCTACCCCTTGTAATATCACCCTTGTAACATCACCAGGGATCAACCCTGTGATACCACAAAGGAACATCCCTATGCCTCAAGGGTTGGCCTTGAAATCTCAGGGCATGGGATGATGTGAATCTGCAACGACAACTTGCCCCAGAAAGACCAGCCATATACAAGGCATCTAGCACTACACAACACCAGTAGTGGGCATCACTTGACTATTTTTGGTTCCTCCCAACCTATACAGCCCACTCAGGCCACACCATGGCTATTTGCATATCATCCAACTGTTCCAATTTGGCAGGTAGAATTCCTCTTTTGTCTCATTTTTTCCTCTTTTGTCTCATTTTTTTCAGTTGCTTTCAATGTGTCCCAGTTTTTCTCTTCTCCTGCTACTTTCCCCCTTTGACCTCATGTTACTTTGATTGCTGCAAACTGACTTCAGAGTGCAAAAGTAGTTTGCATTTGGCTAACTCCATAGGAGGGAGAGAAGAGGGGAAGCGGGAATCTTGCCCTTCCCAGTTGGCTCAGGAGAAAACAAACAGCTGCAGCCTCTCCTAGCCTCTTTGTTGTTCCTCAGTAATAGCTTCCCCCATCTTAACCACAGTCTGATTCTGCTTGAGCACATGTGTCCTGGTTTTCATCTGTGAAACGTTGTAGAATATGTTTGAGGTAACCAGAAGTGATTTTCTGGGAACTGAAAATCACTTCTAGGTAACTGAGTGATGTTTTGCTGCTTCAGAATGGGTTCCCAAAAAAGTGGTTTACAAAAGAGTTTAGAAACCCAAATCATGCCTCCTGGAATAATTTTTGGTCATTTTTAAAATTTAAAGAGTGGGGTTGGGGATTTAAGTGGAGCCAAGTTCAGGAGGGAAATCAGAGGGGATTGGGGGAAAGGAGAAACAACATTTTCAAAAATTTGGGTAGATATTATGACTTAGTTCTGTAATTAGACTAATTTTGAAGATTCCTTCAAATACTCACATGTCTCTTCCCCTGAATACTCTGGTTCGTTGGGCCCTGCAGATGTGAACTCATTCAGGTTAACCAGCTGATTCCTGACTAACTCCTAATCTTTGAGCCTTATAACACTAGACAAATCTTGGACAGAAACGGAATTTTAAAAGTAGAAAACCCCCACAAATGTGGGATTTTTTCAGATGCATTTGCACCAAAGAGCAATAACACAAAAAATAAAGTGTATGGAAAGGCGACAAAACAACACCTTTTTACTTTTGGGAAGTTCCTGAAAGTAAAAAGGTGTCATTTTTGTTTACTTTCCATTCACTTTATTTTTACGTTATTGTTCTTTGGAAGAAACATCATCTGAAAAACATCCTGCATTTGCGAGTTTTTTCTACTTTTAAATCCTATTTCTTGGTCCTATCTTGATTTGCAATCTGGATCCCTTATCAAGATTTTTGCTGATGCATGCAACTATATCTAAATTGAGACTAGTTTTCCTATACTGTTGTTGCTATGAACTCATCCAAGAATGGATTATTGGACTGGTTGGATACTTTTGGATGATTTCAATGACTGATCAATGTAAATTTTAATTAAGGAGAACAAAACAAAAGGGTCTAGGATATCCATAATGGCAAATCCAGATATTGTTTCATGTGCATGATACCTAGAACAGCATGACCCTGTCACTTCCTTTCTCTTTGTTCTGCTTTATAACACCATTTAGGGCTTTCAAACAGCATCTGTGCCTGAGCTGGACATGTTTGACAGGACACTCAGTTTGATTTCTTTTGTCTGGGTCATATGGAGGATACAAAATGCTGATTGTTTGGTTCCTCATAGTTTCCAACGGAAATGGCTTTGTAATGGCAGAAGTGATGCTAATGAATCCTGCCTGGACTGTTGTTGCTTAGCAGCCCATTTTGTGGCCTGCATGATTTTATGATTTAGGTTTTGACCTTCTTTTTTTGTTCTTTTTCCTTTTACAAAATGAATTTAAATGTAGGATGTACATGAAAACATTAGTTCTGGTTCCCTGTGGCCTTCTTACATTTTATTTTAATTTGTTTCATTATGTCTTCACATATGCTTTCTAGTTATTTGTTAGAAATTCATTGTTATCAACAGGCAGCCTTGACATGTCTTTCTTTTGTGCTTGCTAATGGATATAGGAAAACAAAATGTAACTTGTAGTACACAGTACATCAGCCTGTTACCTCACCCCTGGAAGTGCTTCTTCCAAGCACACCCAACTCCTTGTGTTCTCAGAAATTCATTTACATTATCTTATGACCATATGCACAGTTACATAGGAGCCAGTCTTGCTGACCTCTAGAAAACGGTAGAAGTAACTGCCTTTTGCCAAGATCTGGACTGTCATGGTTATTCTTTGCTTACTTTTTATAGGCAGCATTACAGTATCTGAAGGACAAATAATTTAGCATTCTGGGAAGAAAAGCAGGGTATACATTTTTAAATTAAAGACATTTTGGGGTGTCCCCCCCCCAGATTTATAGTCAGCTTTTCACCATAAAAGCTTTGAAGATGACAGCTATAGATGCTGGTGAAATGTCAGAAATAAACTCTTCTAGAACATGGCCACAGAGCTCGAAAAACCCACAAAAAATTATGGATGCCTGCCATGAAAGTCTTCGACTTCACATTTTAAGGGGGCGTTTGAGCAAAAAGTAGCCAGAAGCAACATGCAAAGGTGACATCATGAAATTTAATAGGCAAAACACTAAGACAGCACCAAAGGAAGCCGCATAGTTCTTTATACTGTATAAATCAGTTTTAACTTTCTGTATGAACAATTGGACAAATAGTGTCAAATGAATTACACCCCACCTCTTTCTCTCTTCTTCTGAGGAAGATGGCATTTCACAACATGGGTGCCCCCACAGAGGCCATATTGTCAGGCTTGACCCATGGCAAGGTCATTCAAAGTAGCTTCATATGGCATACCCTCTGATTGTTACACTTTGGTGGGGACAATCCTGATTAATCCTGTGCCCTCCCACTGTTTCAGCTGCTTCTAAAATGTCCTAGTTTCTCTTTCATCCCCCCACTTTTTCCCTTACTTCTCTTGATGCAAATTGAATTCAAAGTACAAAGAAGTTCACACGGTGATTGTTTAAAAAACAAACTGATCGGCTGCCTTGTGTTCTTTGGCAAAATATAAATGTAAGAACCAAAAGAACTATTTAATGTAAGTACCTAATTTCAAGTGGAACATGAGCTGAATAATTTGGTGTGTATTTTTTGTTATGATTTGTATTTGGTATGAGGAGAGAGCGAGCTTTTTTTTTACTAATAATTTTACTGATAATTTTGGAGTATTCTTTGTGTTTACATGGCTATGTAAAACATTAAGACCTGTGGTGTCATTATAAACCTGTAGTACTGACACGGACCAAGTCAACCACATAACCTGCCTCTGCCTTCCTCCAGAGGCCCATATTTAATAAGCTCTGTCATGTCATCAACATACTGAGTAAAGCTAAGGAATAATATCTGGCCCATCTTTCTCTCATGTGGTTCATGTTATAAATTTTTTGCTGAAAGAGAATCGCATAAAGAGAAAGAAAATGTATTTTTATAGTTTTCTTATACCCCCCTCTCCTTTTTTCATAATGCTAGAATGGCACATTTGCAGTTCACAGAAAGTTTAAGCCCATTTTCTCCTTACATTAATCAGAATTATACATGGAATTTCTCATTAAAATCTCTTGTTACCGATACACACTGATCAGTGACTTGACCCTCTCATCTCATCTTCTCTTTAAAACATATTATAATCTCCATCCACCCATGTTTATGAAGCATTGCTAGTTCTTAAATCTAGAGCCTGGAAAAGTTACTTTTTTGTACCTCAGTTCCTGGCCATCATGGTTTTCTATTAAAGCCTTTGGAGTTTAATAGATTTTATCTCAATCTATCTATGCATTATGGTGTTCAACATTTCAAACTCTTTGGATGGTTTTGTTTTGTTTCCAGTAGTCAAATTGTTTAACATCCTTTTAGTCTACTAAAATTATTTCTAACTGTTGAATATCATTGATTAAACTGATTAGATTGTAAGCCATTTTGTGATTGTATGTTATAGGGCACAATATAGACAGATGGATGCATGCATGGATGGATGGATGGAATTTATAATCCAGAAAGAAACTTCCCCGGCTTTGCCTACATATGTTGGGAGAGGCACTGTCGACCATGTCCCTGCTGAACTTGCATTCAGGCAAATAACTTGGCTGTTCTCCTGTGATTGAGACTTTAGGAAAGCAGAAACAAAACTTTGTATGTGCATTGCCCTCAAGTCTCCTGTCAATTTATAGTGACCCCATGGATTTCATAGGATTTTCCTAGGCAAGGAATATTCAGAAGTGGCTTTGCCAGTTCCTTCCTCTGAAATACAACCTATTGCATTTGGGGTTCATTGGTGATCTGCCATACAAACAGTAACCAGGGCTGATCCTACTTAGCTTGCAGAATGAGATGGGATCTGGTGCCTTTAGGGCGTTTTAGAGCTGGTCCTCCTTATTTCTGAGTCTCAGAAGTAGAGACCCACCTCTAAAAGATCAGTTTTGGATTTAAAAAAAACTATTGGGAACAAGGCTCACAAAACAGTCCTACCTTGAAAGTATGCATTAACTGCAGGATTGGAGTCTATTCTGGGTCTCTGTTTGTGTGATAACCATTGCTTTGCAAGGAGGAGAGATGTCTCATTTATACTTGTTGTCCCCATCTTTTCACTTGCATCCTTGTTTCCTGCTCCATATGTCTGCAACATTCTTTTTTGCAGAGAAAACAGCGTATTTTTGTGCAAAAAAGTTTTTATGCAGATTCCAACCTTTAGAGATAAATGAGATTTTCACACACACACAAAGTTCTGAGAATGAAATAAATGCAAATTCATATCCCTGTTTTTCACCTTGCTTGGTGGAAGTGAAGAGTGAATTTCAATTATATTTCCCTTTTTTCTAAATGCCCATACAGACACAAAATTGTACTAGTAGCAGTCAGCAATATGTGCAGATACCAGGTGGCAGCAAATCAAGGGGTGAGGCACATTTTGAATGGGCATTGTGGGGAGATAACATGTGTTAAACAGTAGCAGCAGCTAATCTTGCATTGTTTTACAACTAAACTTTTAGTGCTGACAATTTCAAAAGCTCTATTTGCATTCTTCAAAGTGTATATAATTCCCTTATGCAACAGCTTTAAATACTGGGGCCTGTGGTTTAGTCTTCTCAAAGTGGTTGGTTGGGCTTTTAACGTTTCATTGATTTTGACATAGCACTGAGTCCCAGCCTTCAATACTTAATTCTTTTTGCTCTGTTTAAAAACAAATTAAGTTTATCTTCACAGTTGGGATTCACCTCTGACACTGACCATCATGTACATTTAAATTCCTCTGTGTTAAATTGTAAACATGTTGGAAGGAGCCATGATTAATGGGGGAAATCCTTCTGCTGTAGGAACTTGTAGTAATGAACTGAACTGAAGAAATGTCAAGTTTAAGGAAAGAAAGAAATATGGTTTTGACAGGAAAGAGCTCTGTGCCGCCGACCTTTCGAAATTCTCCACCAAATTTGTGGGCAGAGAGAGAGGGGGAGGCCAGTGGCTCCATTATATCAGGAATGTGGATCCACACAAGGTTTTTATGGGACCTATTGTGTGTTTTACAAGGTCCATCCAAGATCCTAAACTTATTTCCAAAATAGTTTCAGCACCTTGGATAGCTCCTGTGAAACCTGGTGTTGCTCCCATTAATCCCAGCATGGATTCACTACCCTGAAGCAATGGCCCATCAGCCTCTGGATGGAAGAACCAGGGATTTGTTTTTCATAATTCCTCCAGGCAGAGAAGAAATTCTACAACAGTTTCTCTGACCTGCATTTGGGAATATTATTTTTGGGGGGCTCCAACCCCCCCCCCCCAAGCAGGCTAGTGTAAATATTTGAACTGGAAATGTCACAGATTGAACTTGGTTCTGTTCATATGAAAAGTATTACTCTTCTGTGGTCCTTCCCCCATATTTATGCATTGAGCTGTCCCAAGTCCTAGTGATTTTTTTGTTTTGATATGTAACCATTAATCTCCAAATCCAAATGAAGTCTCAAGCAATTGCCATTCTTCTACAGGGCTGAAATCCGAGATCATCACATCATAGTGTAATTGTCTCACAGTGGAGCTGTACTAGACTAGTACCATGCAGGTCCTATAACATCATAATACAACATATGAGAAACAGTGAACTGCACATAGCTATCACCTCATTTCATAAAGCTCAGTACAATGTGCATTGACACACTAGTCTGGGGCCTTCAGGTCTTCTGTTGCCCTAAAGAGACCCCATGAATTTCCTAAGGTTTAGTTAGGCAGTATTCAGAGGTGGTGTGCCATTGCCTTCCTCTAAAATGTAGCCTACAGCACCTGGTGTTCCTTGCTTGGCTGTTTTCAGGTGACATAAATGCCTATAGATCTTATACTCAGCTCTCTCACTTACTTAACAATATAAAGGACTAAGATCTCTGGCCATCCAAGTATTCTACATTATATTTTAGAAGGTTGTGTGGGACATCCAGGCTGCCTCAGCAGCATCACTGGGGTTGTTGTTACCTGTTATGGTAATTTGGTGTCACCCCCGTGGACCAAAAAGGGGTGCTGGGGGTGGGGGTGGAAGCAGTGGACTGCCCCACCCTCTCTTCTCTCTTGCTGCCTCATCTACCTGCTAACCTCCTGGCCAGACTTGGAAAGGACTGTCAGAGGCGGATGTGGGGGTGGAAGTAGCAGACTTCCATGCCTTTCCCTTCTGCTGCCTCTTTACCTGCCCAGCCAGCACCCCCAGCCAGACCTGGAAAGTTCCAGGTATGGCTGGGCAGGAGGATGAGGGAATGGGAAGGGAGGGAGGGTCTGGATGGATGGGAGGGCAAAGTGATGGGAGGGATCAGAGGGTGGAGCAGTCTCTTGCTGCCACAGCTGCCTGGTAGCCATTCCAGGCCTGGGTGGGTGGTTGGTCAGGCAGCTGCCTGGGTGGGTGGACAATACTCTGCAATGGTGGCATCTTCCTTGTCTTCCATGTTCCATTCCCCTTTTGCAGAGGTGCCCTGGCTGGTGGGGGGTTTGCAGGAGATTTGAGATGTACGACAAATGACTACCCTGCCAGGTGTTCACTCCCCTCTGAGCTGACACCCGGTGTGGTCTACACTCCATGCATTCCCCTATTGATGCCCATGTCTGTCTTGTTCCATTATTTTACCATTCTTGCACAAAGATCCATTCCCTGTACCTTTCTGCTGGTTTCAGGTTTGGGCTCTGAAATTTCAGGGAATGGGAATTCTGCTTGTCCCTGGAGCAGGGCCCATCAAGCACTGCCTGCCCAGAGCCTCCAAATTCTGGAGTCAGCTATGTACTGCAGAATAGATATCATCTTGGTAAGCGTGTAAGTGGGAAAGACAGGCTGAAATTAGAGGGAAATGTGCAGATGATGCAGTTACACTTTGTGTTAAAAAACCAGCCATGATTATTTCAGTGACAGCTGCACTGCCTTTGAAAGCTAGGCAAGGAAGAAAACAAAGGCAAAAATCAATGTTTGACAAACCATAAAAGGACAAAATGTAGTCTGAAAGAAATATCATTTCCTCCCCATGGTTTCAAGTGGGAGTTATGAAAAAGTACAGAGTTACACACATATAAAAAATATGAAAAATAGCAACTTATTGACAAGTGAAGAAATCTTATCCCCGTTCAGTTGTGTCAAGTAGATGGACAGCTTTCCATTGGTATCAAGTGGATTCAAAATGAAGAGCAAAAGCATGCCAGTTAATTATGCATTTTATGGACAACTCCCAAAGAGATGGTCTGAGGCAAAGTGAAGTCAGAACAAAATACCTCTGGCATGTGGTGAGGAGAGAAACAGAGGAGCCTATATTTTTGCTAGGTGGTTTAATTTATTAACACTTTTCCAAGCAGTTTTTTTTTTATTACATTGAGTAAGTTCTGGCCTGGGGTATTTATGATCATATGATAGTTCCAGTGTTTGGAGGGTCAGTATTGGCAGAAGGGCTAATTGTTTTTGCTGTTAATTGTCATCAACCTGACTTAAGTTTATGGCAGTCCTATGAATGAGAGACTTCCAAGTCACCCTATCATCAACCGTCCTTGTCAGATCTTGCAGACTCAGCTGTTGTCTCCTTGACTGAGTCTATCCATCTATCTAGTCCTCCTCTTTTCATACTGCCATCTATTTTGCTAAATATTATAGACTTTTCTAGTAGGTCATGTCTCATGTATGAGCCAAAGTACAACAGCCTCAGTTTAGTCATCTTGGCCTTTAGGGAGAATTCCGATTTGATCTGCTCTAGGACAGATTTATTTGTCTTTTTACTATTTCACGGTTTCCACAGAACTTTTCCCAAGGACCATATCTCAAGTGAGTTGATTTTCTTCCTATCAACTTTCTTCATTGTCCAGCTTTCACAACCATACATAGAAATGGGAAATACAATAAGGACAATGCTAACTTTAGTATCTTGTCTAGTTCCTTCATAGCTGCCCTTCTAAGTCCTCTTCTCCTTCTGATTTCTTGACTTCAGCCTCCATTCTAATTAATGATTCAGCCAAGATATGGAAAATAATATATACTATTTCCTAAACCAACTGAGAATTCCAATACCCCACACATACCAATTACTTCTGCTTCTCAGCCTTCTGGCTTACTAAAAAACAAACAAACCTTAAAACAAGACATTTCTTTTGTCTGAATATATTACTTGTATGCAGAAAATATCATACGAAGAGTAGGTTTAGATGGAGAAGGAGTGAAGATGAGAAGAAGGAACATCAGCAATCTAAAATCTGCAGATGACACTATACAGTTGGCCTTTCTTATACACAGATTTTTTTATACACGGATTCAAGCATCCATGGTATGAAAATATTCCAAAAAAGTATAAATTTCAAATATCAAACCTTGATTTTGCCATTTTTTGTAAGGGCCACCATTTTGCTATGTCATTATATTTAATGGGACTTGATCATCCACAGATTTTGTTATCCACGAGGGATCTTGGAATCAAACCCCAGTGGATAACAAGAGTCCACTGTACTACCACTATACAGTGCCCCGTGCCAAGCACGGCCTTGCCATCCATGGATTTGAGCCTCCGCAGATGGCAAACCCCAGCTTTTGCAATGGGTGCATGCTCCTGCATGCACCTGTGCAGATGGGAGCATAGGCCCATTGCAAATAATGGGACTTGAAGTCCCGTGTTTTTTGCCATCCGCAGAGGGATCTGGAACAGATGTCCTACAGATGCCAAGGGCTCACTATACTATGCTATACGGAAAACTAAGGAAAGTCAAGGAGGAAAGTGCAAAGACAGGCTTACTGCTGAACATAAATAAAACAAAAATAATGATCATAGAGAATATACACAAATTCAACCCAGAAAATGAGGAAACAGAAATAGTAAAAGAGTTCTCATACCTGGGATCAAACATTGATCAGAATAGAGACTGCAGTCAAGAAATCAGAAGGAGACTAGAAATGGAAAGGGCAGCTATGGAAGAACTAGAAAAGATCCTAATAGTAAAGAAATACAACTGAGCACTAAAGTTAGAATTGTCCAATCCTCTTATTCCTCCATCACCATGCACAGATGAATGAGCTGGATAGTGAAGAAAGCAGATAAAAATAAAATAAATGGATTTGAGATGTGGTGCTGGGAAAGAGTGCTGAAGGATAATGTGGAGAACCTGAAAGACAAACAAATGGGCCCTGGAGCAGATCAAACCTGAAACCCCCCTGGAAGCCCAGATTATTAAATTGAAGCTGTTGTACTTTGGTCACATCATAAGAAGGCAAGACTCATGAGAAAATATAATAATGCTAGGGAAGATGGGAGGTGGTAGAAAGAGAGGAAGACTTCATGGGCTGGCCCTTCTTTATTTAACTGATCTTCTCTCTCCCTACATCCCTACTCGCACTCTCCACTCTGGTAGCCAAAATCTCCTCTCTCAACCCAGGATTTTCTCTGCCCCGTCCCGGATCCTCCCCTTCTCTATTGCTGCCCCTCATTCCTGGAACCTTCTTCCTCTGCATGCACGGCTCATCACTTCCCTAACCAGCTTTAAGGCTGAGCTGAAAACCATATTGTTTAGGGAAGCGTTCTCAGGGAATTTGTGATTGTCATCTGGCTGTTGATAATGTTTGATGCGATGTGATCTGCTTTTATATGTGATGTTTTTAATTTGTCTTTTCTTTTCTACATGGTAATTTTATCTATTTCTCTATTTACTTGTTATTATCTTAGAGCGTACACCTTGGGCAGGCTTTTATATACTCCTTAATTTTACCGACTTTGTACAGCGCTGTGTATAATTACAGTGCTCTAGAAATAAAGTTTAATAATAATAATAACAACAGATGGCTAGACTAAATTAGGGAGGTCATGTCCCTGAAATTTTACAAGAACTAAGCAGAGCAGTGGAGGATAGAGGGTCTTGGAGATATCCATAGGGTCGCCATGAGTTAAGGTCAACTGCAGGACAGCTAACACACAAGCCCTCCTTTCCTCCTTACCTGTTGTTTAGATGGAGGTTGTTGTTGTTATTCTTGTTGTTACCAGGATCAGCATTAGTAGAATGGTGAGGGCAGCCTGGAGAAACACAGACTTTCAGGGTCAGCTTGCAGCAGCAAGTCTCGTATGGTAGGGGTTGGGTGTTTCTCCTTCTGAAAAAGACCCTACCTGATCCTGTGAACAGTAGCATAGCTAGGGATGGTGTCACCTCAGTGTGGGAACTCATGCTGTCACTCCAAGGCTGCCTGGCACATAGCCACACAGGCACACACTCATCTGCCAACCAGGGCAGCTCTCCTATGGTGGGGTTGGGAGCTTCTCCTTCTTTGGATTTTTTTAAACAGAGGCTGGATGGCCATCTGTCAGGGGTGCTTTGAGTCTGTGTTCCTGTATGGCAGAGGGTTAAGCTGGATGGCCCTTGTGGTCTCTCCCAGCTCTTTGAATCTATGATTCTATGCTGCTGCCACCGGGCACCCGCTTCTAGGTTTGCAGGGCCTCTGGACAGGTGGGAAAGGGAGGAGAAGGAAAGGGGTCCATGGCCAACCCTGCTGCTATTTCCTCCCTTTCCTGCAGGGCCAGCAGCCTTGCTGGGCCTGAAAGGAGTTACTGGGTGGCAGGACCAATGCCTTCCCCAGATGACTGCCACATTGCTGCTTGCTTTGCCCTCCCTTGCTTTCCACTGCCCTATCCTGTGCTTCTTTTGGGGCAGGGATGGCAGGGTCATGGGTAGGAATGGAGAGCAGGGCTGGCCATTGTGGCTACTGGTGGGGTTCAGGTGCTGCTGTGGCCCAGTAGACCCTTCCAGGCGTGGCAGGGCTACTGGCTGGGTAGGAAAGGGACAGCAGAGGCAGCCAGCAATTCCTTTCCTTCTCCTCTCTTTCTGCCCAGCCAGTAGCCCTGCCAGACCCCAGCTCACCAGCAGTTGAAAGTGATGGATGGCAGAAGTGCCCTGGCTGGGGTGGTCTTGGGATGTCCCCAGTTAAATCTGGTTATTCTAATGGGTTTTTATCAGCCAGGGAGCTGTGCACCTGAGCCAAACAGGAAAAGCACAGTTACATCAAAGGAGACTTGCTAATAATACCTGTGAATTTACATCTCATTCCTGCAAGAGGCAGACCATTTTTGTGGCATTTTCATGGCTAAGGAGCTCTTGTCAAATTATCTTGATCATGATTTTCTAAAAGATCTTGGATGACTAAGATCCTTTTAGGTCAAACAAGCTTTTGTGACATACAGCAGTTCCTTAGTTTATGGGCTGCAATGGATTACATTTAATCTCTTGCTTTAAACAGCTAACAAACTTTGATAGTTTTTTATTGATCTTTTTGTGTATTTAGATCTTATGTGAGCCTAGAAAAACCCAGGGTTTTTTTTAGAGTGTGACTTGCCCAAGGCCACCCAGTGGATTTTCATGGGTTTTCATATTGAAATAGGTAAATCCAGCTACTTCTGACTGCCAATGCAAATCTTCCCTCACAGTCTAGCATAAGATAGCAAATATGATAAAAATCAATGTCTCCTTATCGAACTGTAAATTTATTTATTATGTGTGTGCATACAAAACACATCATATATATATATATATATATATATATATATATATATATATATATATCATACTATATATCTATATCTATATTAATCTATGGCTGCACTTGCACTGCAGAAATAATGCTTTTTAGCCTCACTTTAACTGCCATGGGTCTGTGCTGTGGAATCCAGGAATTTGTGGTTTGTTATGTCTCCAGAGCTGTCGGACACAGGAGGCAAAATATCTCACAAAACTACAAATCACAGAACTACATAGCACTGAGCCATGAAAGTTACAGTGGTGCCAAACTGCAGTGCAGACAAGGCCTACATCTATATCTATATTTTTATATCTGTCTACCTCCCATATTTCCTCCACAGAACTTAAGGCACTGTTCATAGTTTTCCTCACTATGAGTTAATCAAGATTAAAGAAAATGACTGAGAGACAGTATGGTATAGTGGTTTGAGTGTTGGACTAGGACACTGGGAGACCAGGGTTCAAATCCCCACTTGGCCATGGAAACCCACTGGGGGACCTTGGACAAGTCACACTCTCTCAGCCCCAGAGGAAGGCAGAGGCAAACCCCCTCTGAACAAATTTTGCCAAGAAAACCATGTAATAGCTTCACTTTAGGGTCACCATAAGGTAGAAATGACTTGAAGACACATGATAATCACAAAGGGAATGACCAGTTCAATGCGGATTAGAACCTAGATCTTTCCAGTTTAAATTCTGCCAAAACAGTGGCTCTGGAATAACTGGAATGACTCAAATCACACATTCAGTGTAAGTGTTAGCTTGGAGGGGGCTCTCAAAAAATGTCAACTAAAAGGGTGTCTACAGTCTGCTATAGTGCTTTGAGTGTTAGATTAGCCTTAGGGTTGCCATAAGTTGGAAACAATTTTACGGCACACAATAACAACAATGACAACAAACAATCTTAGTTGCCATTGGTCCCTGGGAGAGAAGCATGGATTAATTTGCAAATCTGCTGAGATGTGAGCTTTGAGGAAAACGCACTGTCAGAGAGAAAGCTAATAGCACATTTTGCTTGATGTCTCATTTGACAGCAATTTTTTGTTGAACTCTGGACACTGATAAAACTTTCACTTTTGACTGCATCACCATTTCCCCATAAACATAAATTACCAGGCTTCAGTAAAATTCTTTTTGTTTTAAAAAGATGCTGAAATACAATCAAGACACTGAAATAAATGTTTGGATTTTTATTTATTTTTAGATAGGTAGCAGTCACCATGCATGTCCAAACCAATGTTGCATAGTAGATATTTTTGCTGGAAAGGTTGTGTTTATAAGAAATATTCAAAGTAGGTTTTCTCCCACACACACTGATGGATTCCTCCAAAGATTTTTCACATATTTTGTGTGAAAGTCAGCCCCATGGTGAAAGCTGCTGGGAAATTGGTGTTTAAGGCCTCACTCCTTCAATAATTAAAAAGATGGGGGGGGGGGGAACATTTAATGTTGTTTTAATTGCCAGGCTAGAGTGACCCCCAGTGGTTTGCAAGAATAATTTAGATTGATGGCCCGGAGGGAAATGAATCACTTGTGTGGGCTTGAAGTAACAATTGTATAATTTGACTTTGGTATGAATTGTTGGCTATAAATAATCATATTTTGGGGTGCTCCTGTAGGGCTCATACATTGACACAAATGGAGTTAGGAACACACTTTTAGAAACACCTTTTCTGAGTATAAAAAGCTGAAACCTGGATTGTTAGAAGCATTTTGTAGCATTTTGGATGTTTGTCAAGCTTCCACCATTTTCCAGCTGTTTTATATTCTCCAATTGTAGCTTTTAAATATTAGTACCTATTTAATGGTCATGCTGCCCAGCCTGTTTTCTGCGTAATGTCCATTGCACTTTCAACAGGTCTGTATACAATCCTATTCCCCATCTCCTTCAGAGTTAATTGTTATTTGCATCTGATTTTTATTCTCCCCATCTCTTAAATTTTATTATTCAATCAGACAAAGCCAGCCCAAGATATGTTCTTGCCTAAGACAAAGAACAAGATGTACTTTTCTGCCTTATACCTGTACAAGCCAACTGGGCTAACTATTGAATCTTCAGCAGTGGTCATAGCATTTTTACCCCACCTGAATACAGAAGAAGAGCTTTGGGGTATAATACCTGGAACTTGCTTTGCCCTCCAACAGAAAACGGTATGGGACAGGAAGACTGCTCTCCTTTTCAGATCCGATATAGAAACTTGTTATATTGTTGTTATATGCTCATAGATTGACTCTGATTGATGGTGTCCTATCCTAGCATTTTCTTGGCTAGATTTATTCAGAGGAAGTTTGACATTGCCTTTCTCTTAGGCTCAGAAAGTGTGACCTGCCCAAGATCAGCCAGTGGGATTCCGTGCCTGAGTGGAGATTCAGACCCTGCCTTTTGGAGTCCAAGGATGCATCTCCTCTGTAGAAATAATGCAGTTTGACACCACTTTAAGTGCTGTAGCATCATCCTGTGAAATTCTGGGCTTGGTACACTTTATAAACAAAGTAAAACTTTTAGTTTTCTCTTCCAAAGAGCACTGGTGCCGCCCAAGACTACGAATCCCAGGATTCTGTAGGATGGAGCCATGGCAGTTAAAGTGATGTCAAACTCTGTTATGTCTACAGTATTCAGTATATGCACTCCTAGTCTAACCACTATATCACACTGGCTCTGACCATATAGATACTTAAATCTGTACATTGTTCAAGTTACATTTGAACTACAAATCCCAGGATCTCCCAGCTCAGCACTTGTAGGGAAATCGTGAGAGTTGTAGACTTCCTCTCTCAAGCTTGTGTTTTCATATATTTATGTAGATGCGGTATCTACATAGTCTAAAGACAGATCGATATTCTATATATTTAAAAAATCTTGTAAAAAAAGAAATGTTTTGGACTATAAATGTCAGAATCTTCATGCAGTTACTGGGTTGGGGGGTTCTGGGACCTGTAATCCAAAAGCAACTTCATCAGTATGTCGACAATATCTCTATAGTTAGTGAGTATGGTGTAGTGGTTTGTCGGTTTGGCCAGGACTCTAAGAGACGGGGTATGAGTCCAAGGTTTGCCATTGTTTCCTCAAAGGTTGAGATAGTGCAGCTTGCCCCAGGTCACTCAGTGGGTTTCCATGGCTTAGCAGGAATTTGGGTCCTGTTCTCCCAGAGTCCTAGATCCACCCTTAAAATTATACCATGTTGGCTCTCAGATAGGAATTAGTTAATTTTGAATAAATTAACAGTTAATTTAGAAATTTTCTATTGAAAAGTGGAGGGACTTCATTAAATTATTTTTTTAACTTAAGTGATTGACTTAACTTGGAATTGCAACACAATTCTAAAATTACATTGTTAATTAACTGAATGTGAGAGAGTTCTAAAGAAGCAACAAACTACATTTTCCAAAAAATTATTTACTCAAAACCTAGTTTTCTTGGGTTTTTGCAAAATTATGTCTTGCAATTTGCTAGTTCTCTGGGTTGGGGAAGTGCAGGGTATTGATCAGAAGATCCAAACCACTTACTCAGAAGTAGTTCCAATGGGATGAATTGTGTTAAGTGTTTTGAGGTTAGCAGTCTCAGTGTTTGATCCTCCCATCTTAAAATCGTCCATCTTAATCCCTGAACATATTGTTGGGATACATGTGGGAACTAATAAATTAAAAGAGGGGATGTGGGGTGGGGTGTGAGCAGAAGAGATGAGAGTTTAAAGGCAGGAGAAAGTGAAAGCAAGAGAAGTTTTGGTGAGGTGGATCAAAAATGAAGTTTTCAAAAGTTTGTGCAATTGTTTGTTTCCTTACTAAATTGGAAAATGGGATGCGGGAGTAACATCTCAGGTGACTATTTTACTGGAAATATTTAACTTAAATGCCCATTTAACATACCGTAGTTCATCATTGCATTTTTTTCAATGTAAATAAAAATGAATTATTTTAAGCTAATTAACAATTAACCAAATGCATTAATACTTTTCTACTATTTTTCTCCTACTGCTACTATTTGATTGCCAGAGGTGAACTCTTTATTCCATCAAATACAGGGCTGGGAAACCACAGTCTCTGCAGCCAGACCTGTCCCTCTTGGAATCCCAATCTCATCCTTGAGCCTTCCTCAGATAAATATACTGTACCCCCTTTCCATTACATTATTGGGTTTGTTTTCTCTTTGGTACACTTTTTTTCCCAGTCCAAAAAAAAATGCAGTGCCTTGTTGATGTTGTGTGCCTTCAAGTCATTTCCGATTTATGGCAACCTTATTATAGGATTTTCTTGGCAAGATTTGTTCAGAGGAGTTCTTCATTGCCTTCCTGTGAGGCTGCGAGAATGTGCCTTACCCAAGGTCATCATGGCTGAACAGGTATTCGAACCCTGGTCTCCAAAGTCACAGTTCAAAACGAAAACCATTACACCACGCTACACCTCCCTGGGACTTAGTTACTGGAGGTGATAGTTTCAACCTAAAATATGCAGATATAATAGCCCCACAGACTTTCAGAGTGCAGCTTTGGGTCACAAAGAGAAATGAAGGATATTAATTAATTAAGCTGGGATATGAATTAATTATAATTAATTAAGCAGCAATAAATAAATAAGCAAGCAAGTTTCAAAAACATCTCTGAAATGGATGTTGCAACCAGGCTGAAAGAGTAGTAAGACCAGCCTTGAAATCAGAATCTTCTATCATACTACCTTAATTCTTAAATAGATAGACAGACACAAACTCATCCCTCCACTGCCCCCAGCCTGATGACTACATCTGTCAGTGCAGTCCTTTTGTTGTTGTTGTTGTTCCAGAATATTGCTTAATCTTTGATGGGATCTTGAAAAACAACGTCAAAATATGAGAGAAGCCAAATGTTCTCTCTCCCTCCCGGAATGGGTCCACATTTGTTCCATGCATAAATCACAAAAAATGGCTTAGATCCAGCCACCTTGCTCACAGAGACACACACTGGAGTAGGAGCTGTCAAATTTCCATTACTTAATTGGGTTGGTAGTCACACTGTCATAATAAATCTTGTTGTTGATGTGCAGTTAAGAAGGTGCTTTTCCACTTCGGGGCCAAACCAGGCAGAATGAAGCACCTGCAATGTTTTGGGCAAAAAATAAGCACCTTGTCTTGAATGGGATATACAGATCCCACTGATTTCAAGAAGTCAGGTCTAAGCATGACAGAGGTAGTGAACTACAACAGTGTGTTGCTTTCCCTACAGAAGCTCAGGTAGCATCAACTTTATTATTCTTTGAAAACTAGGGGTGGTACATTCCTCTTCTCCTGGACATCAGTGGAGTTCCAGAAGAAAGGTTCAAGTAGAGCTTGGAAAAGTGACTAGTAGGAAGTGACTTGGACTAGTATGCTCAGAATCTCCAGGCCAACATGAACAAAATAATTGGGAGCTGGGGGGGGGGGGGAGCAGAGCTTCCAGGACAGATTACACTTTTGCCTTTCACCAAGGGATGATTCCTTTTGAAAATAAGAGTTAAAGTACAGTACTTACATTGATCTGTGGACAATTTGACTCAGGTTTTAGGGTTGATTTTATGACTAAAATTTCTATACTTATACATGAGTATATACAGTAACTGACCTACCTACAGCTAATATGGCGTAGTGGTTTGAGTGTTAGTCTACAACTCTGGAGAACAGGGTTCGATTCCCAGCTCAGCCATGAGACTCACTGGGTGACCTTGGGCAAATCACATGCTCTCATCCTTGGAGGAAGGTAACAGCAAACATCCACTGAACAAATCTTGCCAAGAAAATCCCATGATAGATTCACCTTAGCGTCACCATAATTTGGAAATGACTTGAAGGCACACAACAACAACAGCAACAAGAAAAGCTCGCAATGAGACAAAATGGTGGGCAGAAGTGATGTTATGTCACTTCCAGTGTGCCAAACATGTCAGTGTGACCTCCCCTGAGGGGCACAGGGAAATGGCTTGTGCCCCTACCACAGTTGCTCACCCACTTTACTCCCTGGGAGTCTTTCCAATTCTATGGTTAGATAAAATGCAGATGAGATATCTTCTGATTGCAGGTTGGGGACGGGGCGGAATTCATTCATTCTTCCACCTTTCTCGCAGCACAAGATTCAAGGTGGATGTTGTATAGATATTATGTCATTCTACTTTCATCAAAATCCATGCTGGTTCAGATGTTTTCTTTCAGACTCATATGCAACCAACTGCCAAGGGGGCAGCAACAATGAGCATCTATGAAGCTACTTTATACTGATTCCAGTTCTAGTCTTTTAAAGCCAGGGCTGCCTATTCTGACTGGCCCTCATTTTCTTGGGTCTCAGACAGAATATTTCCCATCACCTGCTGTACTGATCCTCTTAACTGGAAATACTAGGGATTGCAACTGGACCTCCTGCCTGCCAAGTATGCCCTCTGCCACTGAGCTATTTGTACTGGTAAGAATAAGGGTATGAGTAATGGGAGCTTAAGTTCTTTTAAAATGAGTGCAGCTTATCTACATGAAAGATCCTATCGTTGGAACATAGGTTACAACAAAATGAGCTCCTAGAGATATTTTCTGGTAACATATCCTTTTCTGCAGCTGTATTAATATAGTAGTTTTAGAGCTGGGCAAAGTGAATGCTTCATAATGCTTTAACCTCAAAGTGAAGTGAGATGTGCTTGTCCCCCACCCCTCCCTTTTAATATGTTTGTCTGTGTTAATATATTTTACATATCTACAAAATGTAATTGTGAGACCTGTCAGAAAGACTTTTAATAGAGAAAAGGAAATAAATCACAGCCATGGGCTTTACATAAGCATCTGAGCAGAGCAAAGACATACACAGAGGAACAGGATTCCCCTCATTGAATAACCACCATTACTACAGTCTCCTATACCACTTAGGCAGTTTTAGAATTGTTGTTAGCAAAATAATTTCATTTGCCCTGAAATTCTCTTGTGAAAGCCATCATTTTGCACCAAACAAAAACCTGTACAAAAATTATGCATCTCTATTTTTTCTTGTATTTTGCTGCCACATTTTGCTAACAGTGTACAAATAGTTGAATATGAATATGATGGAAACTTTAGCCCAGGAGCAGGTAACTGTGGAAGGGTTTACTGCTTCTGAGTGTGTTATGCATGACTTACAGTGACCCTAAGGTGAACAAATTAGATTGGTTCTCTGGGATGTGTGTTGCCTTTACCTCCCTCTGAAGATGAGAGAGTACAGTCAGCCCTTCTTATACACTGATCCAAGCATCCACGGTTTGAAAATGCTCAAAAAAGTATAAATTTCAAATATCAAACCTTGATTTTCCATTTTTTGTAAGGGACACCATTTTGCTATGCCATTATATTTAATAGGACTTGAGCATCCACGGATTTTGTTATCCACAGGGGATCTTGGAACCAAACCCCAGTGTGTTACAAGGGTCCACTGTATGACTTGCCTAGGGTCACCCAGTGGGTTTCCATGATTGAGTGGGGATTCAAACCATGTTCTTCAAAATCATTGTCCAATGCTCAAATCACTATGCTACATTGTCTTTTGTAGAAAGATTTGTTGTTGTTGTTGTTGTTGTTGTGTGCTTATGGTGACCCTGAGGTGAATCTGTTGTGGAGTTTTCTTGGCAAGACTTGTTTGTAGGAAGTTGGCCATTGCCTTCCCCTGAGGCTGAGAGCATGTGACCTGCCCAAGATCACCCAGTGGGTTTCATGGCCAAGTGGGAAATCGAATCCTGGTCTCCCAAGGCGTAGTTCAACACTCAAACCACTGCACCACACTGGCTCTCTGCGTGGAATGGTAGTAAGCCACATTAGCCCTCTAGGATATGGAGACTGCAGACTTCCACTGTATCTGCACTGGCAAAATAAAATAAAATAAAATAGCAACTTTTGTGCTCCCAGTTGGCCTCTAGCGGACAAGATGGACATTTTTGCCTTTGGGGCATGCTTTCCTGGGCTATTTTAAGTTACTGGAAGTCACTTCCTATATACTTCCTGTGTCAAAAAGACCTTTTAGAGCCTAAATCCCCTCTGAAAACACACACACACACACACACAGAGGTGAAATGTCCCCCAAACCCTAGAGGGTATTTTAGGCCAGAGAGAGAGAGAGAGAGAGAGAGAGAGAGAGAGAGAGAAACGTTTGAAAAATTTTGCAAATTTTTGTTTGACCCCGGTGTGGCCTCCAAATGTGAAAATGCCCACCACACTCCTAGAGTGCTTGGGGAGGGGCAGAATTATTGTAGCAGAGTTATTGTTTGAAAGGACATATGTCAAAAATGCAGGATGCCCTTCACTGAAAAACAACCGCTATTCTTGCAGTCTTCTATGGCAGGAATTAAGTTCTAGAATTGCTGTTAGCAAACGAATTAGGAAAAGAATTTTCATTTCATTTGAAATTTCTTTGGAAAGATCTTTTTTTTGTTTGTTTGTTTGTTTTTTGCATCATCATTTTACTCTTCTGGAGGTGTTTTTTTTTGGGGGGGGGGGATAAAAGTGGCCCTAAGGGCTGCATTTTGCCCACATCTGGTTTAGATATGGAGGAAATACACCAAACCCCTTGTATTGGGGGAATTTTGTACTAAAATGCACACAGATTTTCTGGCAAGGAGGTAATCTCACAGTGCAGTACTGGACTGGGATGAAAAAAGAATATTGGTTGGGTTCTGAGATAGACAATGAAAACCAAACTGACAGATGTTCACATGCCCAGTCATATAATTATCTCATTGACCCTTGCAATTTGACATGCACAAGCTCATCCCTGCTTGACACAGAAATAAAGCAAATCCTCTCTGAAATTCATTTATTTTCTGAGCCAATCTAAGCCAAGTTAGGTTATGGGAAATAATTTTCTATATTGTTTCACTGAGATGTGAACCCTGAGATGTAGTTACCTGTGATCCCTTGTTTGCTAGTGTTAAATGGATCCAGGAAAGTGAGAAAAAGGTTATTTTTCATTGCCAAGTTCAGAATGGAGAGTGGATGCTTTGGCACCTCCAATATTGGCCTGTAACAGACAGCCAAAATAAAGCTGCTTCGAGTCACAGTGGAGGTATGGTGTTTCAATGATGCATGTGTCCTAAGAGTCCAGAAGCCACACCAAAGCCATGCTCCAGTCCTTAGGGCTGGAGCGTGGCTTTGGTGTGACCTCTGGACTCTTAGGACGCATGCATCATTGAAACACTGTACCTCCACTGTGACTCGAAGCAGCTTATTGTTAACCTTTTTTATTTTTTGATAAACGCCTGATATGATGCAGCCCAAAGCACATTTCTGTGTCCAGTCTAATAGCTGAGACATAGTCTAGCATCACATTAATACTTGGAGGATATGATCACTTTAGAAAAGGCAAAACTGCAAGAGATTTGATCTGAATTATGTAGGCAAAGCTAATCTTTTAGCATTTTGCCCAGTGATAATTAGCATCTAGTTCTAAATTACTTCATTTGTGCCCAACTAGTTTGTCTTGATTTGGGCTAATATATTTTGGCACTTCTCTGCTGGATCAAGCCTCGTCACTAAATTTCTTCCCAAATTCCACTGAGCATGCACAATAAATTAAATTAAGTAATGATTTTTCATTACATCATTGATTTTGCTAGGCCACAAGTGACTGTGTTAGAGCTCCAGGAAACTGAAGTTGGAAAATTACAAAATTACTGTGTATATCTGCTGTATTACAGTGTGAATATTCCACAGCCAGCATCAATATAGAACACGCTATTTCCATGTTTAGTTGCTGGAAACTCAGACAAACTCAGAAATATTGGCAGCTTAGTAACCAACAGATGGAGCAAGTTAGTCATTATAAATACCTAGGGGTAACATTTAAGAACTCTGGATGCTGGTCTACTAATTTGAAAGCTACTGTAGCAGCTGACAACATAACAGCTAATGCTATTTTTCTATACGTGTATGGACTGTGTTTTATCTGCCATACTGTCATGTTTTTTCCTGGTAATATATGTCATTATTGCTATGTTAATTACTGAGACCCTCTTTAGCAATCTATCATATCTCTCTATCTCATTGAAAGTAAGGCATTTCACATTTTTATTTAAAATGTTCTCAGATGTTTTGGAAAGGTCAAGTAGACAATCTGGGGTGATTTTTCATTAGCTGAGTAGCGAATCTTTCAGTTGTCTTCATTGTACACCTGTAGATCCCAACATTTGCACAGTCAACATGTATTTTAAAATTTAAAATACCATCGGGAGGCAGCGAGGGACTGTTGCTGCTGCTGCTGCCCTTCCTTCACTGCAGCTGTGGCGTTCCCCCAGGGAGGAGGCCAGTGGGAGCGGCCTCCATAAAGCCGGCCCGCCAGCGCCCAGGGAGACGCCGCACGCACCCCCACACCATCGGGAGGCAGCGAAGAACTGTTGCTGCTGCTGCTGCCCTTCCTTCGCTGCAGCTGTGGCATTCCCCCAGGGAGGAGGCCAGTGGGAGCGGCCTCCATAAAGCCGGCCCGCCAGCGCCCAGGGAGACGCCGCACGCACCCCCACACCATCGGGAGGCAGCGAGGGACTGTTGCTGTTGGGCGAGGGATTGTCGTTGCTGGATGCGTGTTCGCGTAGTGTTCGGGGAGACTGATTTTGTGCACTGTATTATGGTATTCTAAGCTGTTTTTATTGTGTTATTTGACTGTACGTTGGATTTTTGAATTGTATTTTTTGTAATAATATGGAGGTTTGTTTGGGTACTTTTGTATTATGTAATTGTTGTACACCGCCATGATCGTAGGAATGGCAGTATATAAATGAAATTAATAATAATAATAATAATAATAATAATAATAATAATAATAATAAGTGGTTTAAAGTAAGGTGGAATGGCTCCATCTCTGCAGTTACCATGTGGGAGGAATTTACCAAAATCAAACAAACACAACTCCCCTACCAAACCTATTCTTATTATTTTAGACTACAGCTTTCAGAGTCCCCCAGCCAGCATGGCCACTGGAAAGTTTTACAACAGAGAGCAACAGACTGAGTCTGTGGCTAAGAATACACAGCCACAGAAACCAAGTACAGTCTCTGAGCCAGTTTGTTATCCTTTTCTTTGACAGAGCCAGTGCAAGAAATCCATATTCCTTCTGCATTATGAAAGGGAAAAGCCATAACTCAGGACATTACCATACCATTCCCATTCTTGCCAAAATCTCAGCAGCCATTATTGCATGTCTTGTCAGTTGTGTGACTGCCATTGGACTCTCTTCTGCACTCTCCCTTAACCCCGTCTCTTTGCCCTATGTGCTACCCAGAATGTATTCCACTTTTTCACACAATTCCAGAGTTCTGTTAATACAATTTAAGTGGGGATTTTAAAGATCATGTTGTTGTTATGTGCGTTTAAGTCATTTCTGACTTATGGTGATCCTAAGGTGAACCTATCGCAAGGTTTTCTTGGCAATTTTCTTCAGAGGGAGTTTGCTATTACCATCCTCTGTGGCTGAGAGTCTGTGAGTTGCTCAAGGTCACCAGGCAAGATTTGAACCCTGCTCTCCAGGATCATAGTCCAACACCCAAACCACTATACTACAGACCATACCTGACTGTTTAGATTCAGAAACGTGATAGATCCTAGCAGAGCTTATGCTACTTTCTTGGCATATAATTCCCAGAATCCCCCATCCCCTGCTCCCAATCCACCAGGAGATCGTGCAAACTGTGCTTCCCCAAATTATTAATTTTTTTAAAATACTTGATTACTTATGGACTCCAACTTCAATTTTTAGCAACTTCAGTTCAAGGATCCCAGGTTAGACCAGTAGTTTTCAGTATCAGTCCTTCAGGTGCTTTGACCTTCAAATCCCAGAAGTCCTATCCATCATGGTCAATGGCAATGAATTCTGTGGAATTCTTGTGTTTCTAAATGCCACTCCTTGAACTGCAAATCCCAGGGTTCCATAGGACTTAAAGTAGAATAATAGCTCTATAATTCTATAGTGTGGATAGGCTCCAGGTCTCAACAAGTGAGAGCATTTTACATCACCAAAAACAGAGAACATAGACTTACATGGAAATGATATATGATAATGCACAGGTTTCACTGGAAATGTAGAAATAATTACTATGACTTAAAGAGACTGTTCCAGGCAGATAGCAGTGTTATTCTGTCACAGTGAAATGAATGCAGAATTTACTGATGGCACCTTAAAAGCTAACAAGTTTTATTTGGCATAAGGGTTTTTTTAAATTGCGGCCCACTTCATCATATGGAGTGTTGCTTCTCTTGGCATATATTTATAACACGTATTTCAGTGCGGGGAGAATGTGCACAGATTGAAATGTGAAAGGAATTAAATATAATGAGGCATTTCTGGCAAAAGCTGGCATATGTCACATTGGAGAATGAACAGGTGTACGGATCCTTGAAGTTGTGGCTGACAGTACAGGTTGAGTATCCTTTATCCCCAAATCCAAAATGTTTCAAACTTCAAAATCTTTTTCATGGGTGACTGAGATAGTGACAACTTTGCTTTCTGATGGTTCAAGGTACACAAACTTGGCTTCATGCACAAAATTATTTTTAAAATATTGTATAAAATTATCTTCGGGCTATGTGTATAAGCTGTATATGAAACATTAATGAATTTTGTGTTTAGACTTGGGTCTCATCTCCAAGATATCTCATTATGTAAATATATGGAAATACAGGTATTCCAAATACTAAGACACTTCTGGTTTCAAGCATTTCAGATAAGGGATATTCATCTGATTCAGCTTCCAGGGCATTATTAAGTAATAGTTGAAGTATTACTTATGGGTTTTTGGGGGGGAGGGTTTTTTGGGGTTTGTTTGTTTTGTTTCTTTACATTCAGTGAAGATAAAGGAACACATACAATTTAAAATGTGAACTGTATAATTTCCACCCTGTTTTAATGCTTTCTGCAAGTTACTGTAAAATAAAAATAATTCCTAAATGCATACTTTTTGCAATTGCAAATGATTTGCATTTTTAAACAATTTTTCTAAGCTTAAGTAACAGTTTTAGGGATTTTCATTTTTAAATCAGGTATTTTCTGGTGGTGGACTGGATAAATAAAATTTCATTAGCATATTGATCTATGGAAATATATTTGCAGCTCTGTATTGCCCTCCTTTTTATAAACAACAGCAACAACAATGTACTTGCAACAGAATCTGAATATCAGGACGCATACCCTCCAACATTGCACAGTTGAAAAGCATGACAATTGTGGCCATGCTACATCAGAATGGGTCAAGGCAGCAAAAGTTATTAATAAGGAAGAACAGTTAGGAGAGCTACAGCAGTTTGCATTTGCCTGATCCTTCTGGGAAGGGTGAGATTCTACCCCTTCTCCTCTTTCTTCATCTCTCCACCTTGCTGAGTAATTGAATGCAAACTATTTTTGCACTTTGAACACATTTTGCAGCAATTGAAGTATGTCAGGGGGAAAGTAGAGGGAGAGAGAAACTAGGACATTTCAAAAGCAGCTGAAAAATTGGGAAGGCAGAGGATTAATCAGGACTATCCCAGCCAAATTGTGACAGTTGGAAGGTATGGGATTATGTGTAAGGCAGAAGCTCCAACTCATGAAATATCTAAATGAGGGAATGTACACCCAGTAACAATTTCTGAAAGAATGCCCTGACAGAATGGGAAAGCCAGGGTCCAGGTGATATTTGTGCCTCTGATGTCTACAACCCAGGTATTAAGGGGGCCAGGCCATTTCAAGACTCCTGTGTTCCCTTTTTTGTCTTCAAACAAACTAGAAAACCCTTCAAAAATAACACAGGTGGGCAGAGTATGGACTAGTGACTGCATGCAACCCCTAAGAGTGTTTTCGTGACTCTTATCCCCTCTATATTTGCTAGCCCTCTTTTGTGGAGAGGCAAAAAGGTAGATTGCTTTTCTTGGAGGAGGAGCAGTTCACCCTTTAAAGAGGTTACAGCCCCCCAACCCAAGTTTATCATGAAAAACCCACTTGTTTTTCAAAAACTGAAGTGAGTTTCCAACTACTTTTTGGTGTTTTTAAATGTTTTTGACAGTCAGTTCAGCTCCCAGAGGGTGCAGTTGACATAAAAGTAAACTTTAGATATGCCACATTTACCCACTCTTGAAAAATTATTCATTGCCAAGCATTCAGAGTTTGTAAGATAAGACTCAAGTCCACCACAACCTGTAATCACATTATTGTTCCTGCTATTATTTTGGGAATCCATATCAACCTGTTGCATTGATTAGGTCAACCAAAAGGAACAGAAATATATGCAAGCTTTTGAAACTCCCTGATCTCTTTATCAGATATCTGTGAAAGCAAGGGCAAGACCCTGACTTATTGAAGGATGATGTGTTCATGGTATCTTGATACAGAATGAGGGACAAATGATCTACAGACATCCAGATAAAGACCTATCAGATGTTTTGTCAGTTTTTACATCTCACCTTGAAATAGGTCCTATGAATGCTGTTGTTTGTTGTTCTGTCCCTTCATCTTATTTCAGACTTATGGAGACCCTAAGGTAACCCTATCATGGGGTTTTCTTAGCAACATTTTTTGGGGAGCAGGATTCTTTGTCTTCCTATGAGACTGAGAGAGTGTATTATGCCCAAGGTCACCAGTGGGTTTTTGTGGTTGAGGAGGGATTCAAACCCTAGTCACCTGAGTCATAGTCCAGTTCTCAAGCCACTATACCACACTGATTCTTCCTATGAGTGCTGGGAGCAAGAAAAGCAGAAAAATTAACCCCCTATTTCTGAAAACAGATCTTGCTGTAAACTCAGAACAGTATCCATCCTGGAATAAGCACATTTTATCAGTTTACAACAGACATAATTTTTAATTTAGCTCACACCTTGGAATCAGATTGGATGTCAGCCAAGAAAAACAATATCAGTGCTGTAAAATTCCCAGTTGATACCTCCTTCTACATAATTCATTCTCCATCCAAGATAAACCCTGTGAGAATATCAGATTTACAATGAACCAGATAGACCTGACCTCTTACACCAGGAGAGGACAAAGTGTCACTTGAGGGGTTCATGTACAGTGGGCTCCTACTATCCACTGGGGTTTGGTTTCAAGGGCCCCCGTGAATACCAAAAGCCATGGATGCTCAAATCTCATTATACCTGTATTCAATAATGTAGTAAAATTGTGTCCCTTATATAAAATGATAAAAAGTTTGCTTTTTGGCATTTCTAATTCTTCCTTTTAATATTTTCAAGCTCAAAATAATTACTCAATGGATAAAGAATCTGTGGATACAGAGGACTGACTGTATGTCTCCCCCCCCCCCACACACACACACAAAGTTTTTTTTTTTCTTTTTTAGGCTGCATCTTCTCTACCCAATGATACCATGGAGAAACAAAAGGATTTTCAAGAAAAGCAGTTTGGCTCATAAACAGGTCAAATCCTCCCTATAACCCCTTTGAACTTTCCAAAATCAAGAGCAGAAGTATGCATACAGTAGGGATGCCAGATTGAAAACTACAGAGGGCTGCTGTACATTGAGCAGTTGAGAGAGACGTTCAGGTGGTGTTGCAGCTCATGCAACCAAGAAACGCCTCTTCTACATAACTATTACAGGTACAGGAGCCCTCTCTCTTTTTGAGTATTGGAACCTTAGACTCCAGTCATTTCTAGGTTGAGTTTTTAAAAATGCTTATTTTGCAGGCCTACTGCAACCAGTGTAATCATCCTGGAGATGAAAAATTGACCTCTGGGCACATAATAGGTGCAGTTGTTCCACTTTAAGTGTACTCACTGAATCTGGTGTTGATTGGTTCCTGTGATTCTCCCCTCCCTAACTGCCAATGTAGGGATTGGGGCTGTGAGAGCTGTGTATTACACAGTGAAATGTGACACAGCTGGAAGTAGCAGCCCAGTAACAACATGGCTTGGCTTTGATGGTGACACCTCAGCTGGAGACAAAAACATATGTGTGATCTCTTTGCACATTGTCCCCCCCCCCCCAACAGCGTTTGGTTTAACACAGTAGCTGAAGATGAAGAAGAAACAGTTTCACCCCTTTAAAAAAAATCAGAGCACTTTAGTATACAAAAGGAGCATCACAAAAAGAAAAGGGAGAAAAATGGGATCAACACTGCTCCTGTATCTATCTTGCCGTCTCTTGTTTGCCGAGACAAAACCATAGAAAATATGCTGAATGTTTGATGTTTGGAATTAGACATGCTGATGGAATCACTTGTTTCCTCATCTTGAGAATTAATTTCTATCTGATGCAGACAGCATGCTGACACTTCGTATTTGTGCTGTTTTCAATTTGCATTAAAATCCTGCAGTTTCATTAAGAGATGGGGCAGAACATGATTTATTTAGCTACAACCAATTTGCTTAAGCAGTTGCAGATGAGGAGGACATCACAGCCTGAAAATGTTTCTGTGGAGGCTACAACTCCTATAAATCTATGCCCAAGCTATATGGGAGTTGTAGTCCTAAAAAAATAACTTCCCCAAGCTGTGCAGTGGGCATGGAATTGGATGCTGGGGTTGCAGCACTGGTGCAAGAAGCCACTTTTGCATACCTTCCAACATTTCAGAGATGTCCCTTCTTTTTCCCTGGGGCAGCTGTCTTTGAAGCAGCCACCTAGGGTCACCAGAGTGGAAATTGGTGGCGACTTCTATTACTTAAACCGGGTAACAAAAAATGCATGCTGAAATTCCCTCTTCTATACAACCATGAAAGGTATAGGAGCAGTCTTCAGTATTCATTCTAGCAACCCTAGATGCCATTGTTGTGGCCATTTCTGTTATATGCCCATGTGGGCTGCCACTAGCACTGTCTTCTTGTCCTCCTTCCTTTGAGCCCTTCTCAGGCACTGACTGTTGCTATTCTTTAACCAGGGTAGTTGGCCAAAACAGCAGCACCACTGACTTAAGCCTTATTTGCACTGGAGAAATAATCCAGTCTGACACAGTTTTAACTGCCATGGTAATATACTGTAATATGGTCACTGCTGTTCAGGACCAAACTACCTGAAAATACTTTGCACTACTAGAGGAATAGGTCTGAACACTGTTTCAAGAAAAACCCATCCTGTCCTTCAACAACTCTGAGGACTGTAGCTGAATTTAGAGGGAGGATGTGAAAGCATGGTGGCAAATGACTCCGTCATCCTTACTAATCAAACTGTCCTCCTTCTTTGATCCTGTGAATCCCAGATCCACTGAAATACAAGAAAAAGCATGCAGAGGAAGGCAATGCTAAATCAGTTCTGTGACATCAGTGACCAAACATCTTGATAGAATAGATGAACAGTCATTAGGAAGTATAGTCAATCTTCCACATTTGCAGCTTTCACTTTTGCGGATTTGATTGTTTGCTGTTTTGTTTAGTATGTTCTCTATGGAATTTGAAGTGTCCTCTCAGGTAAAAAGAATAATGGTTTTTTTTTATTTGTGGTTTCTCCACATTCACAGGGGTTCTTCACCCCTAACCCTAGCAAATGTGGAGGGACCATTGTAGGATTAAGTCAAATCAACTTCTGTCTTTCAGATAGGAGCATAATCTCAAAGTTGCTGCAAGATCTCTTTGCATAGTGTTTTTCCAGTTTAATATGGCATTATATTGTAAATATTGATTCCTATTCCTGTCGTTGTTGTTGTTGTTGTTGTTGTTTTCTTATATCCCACCTTTCTCCCAATACTGTATAGGGACTCAAGATGGCAAAGAAGGAAAGTGTATCTCATGTACAGTGAATATCCAGAGCATGGAAAAGTTCCTTTTTAGGGCTATAATTCCCAGAAAACACCCCAAAGTCACTATTCTAAGCATTGCAGATGGAGCTGCTGCCACAGTGCAGAATTAATGCAGTTTGACATAGCTTTAATTGTCTTGACTCCATCCTATAGAATTCTCGGATAGAGAAGGCTAAATGGCTCAGAAAACTGCAAATGCTACAGCATTGAGCCTTGCCAGTTAAAGCTGTATCAAACTGCATTAATTCTGCAGTGCAGATACAGCGTAAGAGAGTTTAGCCTTGATCTCCTGTTTTGCTTAAGTAAAGTAACCTACACCTGTGGTGTTTTTTGTGCTGTTTATTATTTCATGTATTCAAGCAGTTGCTGGGTGGAAACAGCTCTGGAGAAGATGTAAAGCACAGATTTCTAGTGTTACATTGATTGGTTCATGGGATATATTTATGTAGCCTTTGATTATTGGCCTTCAGCTTTTAATTGGCAGTTGCAGAAGGATGTTTTAATGGGATGTGCTATATTGTTGTCCTTATTGTGTTTTGAATTTTTACTGTTTAAAATCCTTTAATTGGATTGTCTGTTTAGTTTTTTAAAAAACCTTTGAGTTACATATTATTTTAGTTTTAACCTATTCTTAGATTGTACACCATAGGCAGGTTTACTCTTATATATTTATTGTTTTTATGTACAGTGCTGTGCAAATCTACAGCGCTATATAAATAATAATAATAATAATAATAATAATATAATGTTTAGATCCCATATTGATAGGATGAAGTATAAATTAAATACAAAAATATTTATTTATTTTGGTTTGTTGCTTTCTGTGTCTGGAATATTTGTGCTGATCTTTCGCTTTTCCTTTCCCACTTTTTCCCTCTCCCCTCTCTTTTTTGCCTCTCCAGCACCCAAAGACAATGAAGAACGAGTCTTTAGGGAGCGGATGCGCCCTCGAAAGCGCCAAGGGGCAGTGCGGCGGAGGGTCCACCAGGTTAATGGGCACAAGTTTATGGCCACCTATCTTAGACAACCAACCTACTGTTCACACTGCAGAGACTTTATATGGTAAAGAAATGATAATTCCTTTTACTCATCTGCTTATGTTGTTTATACAGTAGCATGATAGCTGAGCATCACTTTGGTCAAATAATTCATTTCAGGAAAAGTAACTAAAGCGGGATACAGACCGCCCCTTTTGGTTGGCCTGCAGCTGGCCCTTTGCACCACATTGGGGCCAGGGCAGCCACAGCAGTAGCCCAAAGGCCCCAATTCGGCGCTTTTCGAGACCAGGGAGAAGCGGCAAAATTCTGCTTTTCCCTGGTCCCAAAAATGGGTGTCCTTGGGGCTTCATGCCCCAGGACACCCCAGGAGCTGCAGCCAGGGGAGAAAGGGGCCACTTGGCCCCTTTCCCCTTGGCGCCATCCCCATGGCAGTCTAGTTGCCGCAGGAACGAGGCGCCCTCCAGGAAGAAGCTCCATTTTGGAGCTCCTTCCTGTGCCACGGTTAGGCTACCGCAAGTGGCCTGACGCGGCGTGAAGACGTCACACCCGTGCCACGCTGTTTGGACGCGGTACGGCTGTCACGTCAAAATGGCAGCATCCATGTGTACAGGGCGCTGCCATTTTACGTACGGAATACGTGCTAGGGTTGCGGGGTGTCTGTAAGAGACGCCCCGAGGCAACCCTAGCACATATTCTTTACGTGCTACAAGGCCTGTCTGGAGAGGGCCTAAATCCCCACCAGTATTGTTACAGATCATTATCATTAGCAAATGTATATGATAGACCTCAATCTTTTCATGCTCTATAGCAGTGGGATGAAATTAGGGTGTAATGCTATGTCAGCATTGTTGAAAGTAAGGCCCATTCATTACAGAGGGATTTACTCTTACCAAAACACTTTGAAGCTACCAGAGTCCCAGTCATGCTACTCAGGGTGCGTCTACACTGAAGAAATAATGCAATTTGATACCACTTTAAATGCTGTAGCTCCATCCTATGGAAACTTGGTGTGATGACGGGCTTCCATCTATGCCCTGTGGTTATCTTTTACCTAAGGGACATTAGAAGATCCCTAGTCAAAGATACTTGCCCTTCATACACCCTTTATAAACTTTTTCTAAATGTATAAAGGCTAGGGTCACCAGTGTCTTCCTCTTATAAGTTTTATATCTTTCGTATCATGTTTTATATACAGTAGTTGTGAATTCACCTATATGGTTGTGAATTCACTCAGGCAGAAGTTTCTTTTGTAACAAATAAACTTTATTTAATAACATGTAGCAAGAATGTAGCATAGATAAAATACCATATATACTCGACTATAAGTCAACCTGATGTATAAGTTGAGGGCAGGTTTGGGGCCAAAATTATGGATTTTGATATGACCCATGAATAAGCCAGGGGTTATTCAGCAGCATGTAACAAAAGATGTAAAGGGTAAAGCAAAGAAAAATCATGCTATCCATTTTGACAGGCATAACTGTTTGTGCTTACCCTAAAGGTTGGATGGATGAGATATTAGAGGGGGTTGATGCCTCTTTTAGGTGCTCCGAGAAGAGATTAAGCTCTCACCTTTCACCAGGACATGGTTCCCTTTTGGATAAGAGTTAAAGTACAGTACTTACATTGACCCATGGATAGGTCTACTCAGTTTTTTTTTGGGTCAGTTTTTGACTAAAATTTCTAGACTTATACATGAGTATATATAGTAGTTTTAAAGGGGGTATGGTTTCAAAGGTGGTTAGATTATTCAACATTAGCAGATCATTCCCCATTCAATTTCTCTGAATTCCCCTGAATAGAACTTGGACTTAAATCATTTGCCTGAATCCCTTTTTTATCTAGTTCTCCCTCAGCAACCCCTCCCCAGCAGCCAGCTCAAATCAGGATTGGCTGTTGGGAAATCAAGTCTGCCCAGTGACTCCATTACACCTGGTAATTTGTAGTTTCGCAGGGGCTCTTGCCTCCTCTGCCAAAAAGTGCTGGTGCCTCACGAAACTACATATCCCAGTGTTAACATACCACATGCAGATCTTACCCTTTTAGAGACAAAAGGAGACCTGCCTTGAATCCCACTGTGCAAGAAAGGCGGGATATAAATCTTGGAAATAAATAAATACGTTAGTAAAAGGAAAACATTCTGTAGGCTGGAGCCATGCCAGTTAAAGTGGGGTCAGACTGCATTATTTCTACAGCGTAAATGCATCCAGAACCATAGCACTAACTTTCCACTTTGGCACCCCAAAATAAAGGAAATTTAATTAGAATATGAAAATGGTCAAGAGGGGTTTCATATAGCTACTATTTGTTAGACATGTTAAAATTTTCACGGCCTATTCAACAAGTGATGGCTACAAAGCATTTTCAAAAAAACTTAAATGCACTGGACTGACACCTTTTAGCATCTGTAGAGCTCCAAGTCCGGATAGCAGGACTGGCTATCTGGATCAGATCAGGATATATGTTTCAGTAGTTGAGGGGTGGGGAAACTGTGGCTCATGGTTGCATGCAATTCCCAGAGCTATTTATGCAGCTCATCAGACCTCCCAACCTCTTCCCCAAATCCCTGAACCCACATCCCTAAACAAACATAGGGGTGAAAATTTAAATCCAAAATATAAGACAAACCCTGGCTATGTCTGCCCTACACAGTTGCTGTCCTGACATTGGTCATATAACATTTGAGGTGATTACTCATGGGGCCTCCATAGATCTGAAATGCAGAAACAATAGCATATAATGTACAACATCATCCAAAACTGTGATACCTTTATTGGGGCCAACCAAAATACACTTTATACAGGTTGAAAGCCTTCGAAGCTCCACTGGCTTCACTGGTATCACTGTTTTGTGGATTTTGGATGATGCTGTACTTTGCTATATGGCTAACACTGCTACCCCTGGATTTATTAACAGAATGTCATGTTTAATTGGCCACTTGAGTCTCCATCATTTGAGTTGTAAAGCCTGTGAAGTTCTCTTGTGTTATCTGTGGCTTTACATTAAAGGTTTTGATTTGATTTTATAAAGCTTTCCCATTCCATGCCATTGTTAAGAACGTAGGTCAATCTAGTCTAGTATTTTCAGCTCTGACTGGTAGTCATTCTTCAGGGTCTCTCAGGCAGGTTTCTTTCCTAACTCCATCTGTAGATTCATCCTGGTGGTGGTCTTCCATCCAGGTACTAAGCCAAGCTGATGCTACTTAGCTTCCAAAATTAGTTCTGAATCAATGTGTTGAAGCTAAAGGAATGCTTCTCTGCATATAGCCTCATCTCATGCATTAAGATCTACAGAGAGCTTTGTCCATGGTGATACTGGCAGCTGAAGCCCAGGCAGCGGGGATGCAGAGCAGGGCCTTTTCTGTGGTTGTTCTTAGCTTATGGTATTGTGATCAACTCATCTCTTGCATCTTCAGACTTATTTCATATCAGGTCTGTTTTAGCAAACCTTTGATGTTTAGTGCTGCTGAAAGGCAACATGGTCGTCCCTTGTGCTGTAATCTTTTTTAAAAAAAACAGCAGGTTTTAAATTCTGTTTTATGATCTATGTATAACCTTGTGGCTGTGATTAAGAGGGAATGTAGACTATAAGAATAAGAAAGAAACAGAGTGGGAGACAGTTGTAAGGCAGTGAGTAATTCATTATCTCCTCTGTTCCTTTAAGCAAAGAGGAAAAACAAACCCTTTCCTAATTCGATCCTGTATCACAGCTAAAACAAGCAGATGGGCATCAATTAATGATTAAATTCCTTATCAATACAATGACTCCTTTGTGACTGTCTATGTAGAAACACACAGTTTCTGTCATATAATTATGGGGGTTTGGAGGGTATTTCAGGGGGAGAAATGGTGCCAAGCATCCATTGGAACTTGTCTATTTTAATTTTTGGCATTTCATAAAGAATAGCTGGGTGGCATTTTACAAAATGTAGGAGGGGAAAAGCAAAAGCAATTTTCATCTGTGAGAATTCCATCTGTGCAGCCAAGAGAAGACTATCCTAAAATAACTAGAAATGCAGCCAATGTGGCCCTCCGTTTCTAAACACTTAGTGCCAAGACACACTGGAGAAATAATCCTGTTAGACACCACTTTAACTGCCCTGGCTCAATGCTAGGGAATACTCAGAATTGTAGTTTTGTGAGACATTTAGCCTTCTCTATCAGAGAGCTCTGGTGTCAGAACAAACTACAGTTCCCAGGATTCCCTAGCACTGAGCCAGGGTAGTTAAAGCGGTGTCAAACTGGATTATTTCTGCAGTGTGTTTTGGACCTTAGATTACAATCTTTTTGGCTTTTGGAGGTATTGTAGAAGGAGGGATTCAGTATCTTGTTGCGAAGAGCCTTTCTAGGTACAGTTGCATCCTCACAGCCATTGATTGCTAGATATTGTGTAACTACTCTTGCACACCAAGGGAAGAAAAACCAACTTTTGCCCCAAACCGCCATTTTAAGTATGCAGGCAAAGATCTACACTTGTTCAGCAGTACTGTTTGATTGTGCCCTTTTTTGCATCTTTTTTCTATGATCACATGAAAGTGTAAAAATATGTCTAATACTGTCCCCATTTTCTAATTTGCTCTGTATTTGTTCTCATTCACAGGGGAGTAATAGGAAAGCAAGGGTACCAATGTCAAGGTAAGGGATTACACATATCAATGAAATACAAAATGAGCAAGCATATTTGTTATTTATTGCTAGCTGAAATAGAATGAATGATTTGTTGTTTGAACAAATAATTTCCAAGCAGATGTTGTTTAAATATCAAATAGTCTTGGATATTTTTACAAATATTAGGAAGGTGCTAGGACCAGTCTGATGTTTGTCTTCTGTGTACTTGTTAATTCATCAGACTTCTTTCTGTGCCTTGCAGCCACACATACATTATAACAGAGCTTGCAAGTGATGAGTTACAAGTTATGATGTTAACAGCAATGTGTTATATTTTGTTGCCTTTAAAATGTAATGTAATAGCTGACAAACTCGTTCCCTTTTTAAACATAATATTAACTCCTAAAACATTGTTCTTGAGGGGTCATTTGAGCAGAATTATATTAATTTTTATATTTTTAAGAGTATTTTGTAAATGGGTAATTTAAAAGTAACTGAAATGTAATGTATTGCTAACACCTTACTTATTTGCTTACTTGCTCACTTTAAACATAACAAGCAGCACATAGTGCAATGTACTCCCTTGGAAAAGTAACTATTAACAATCAATTAACTATTAAAAGTCGCTATTGACAGCTATTAACAACCAATACATTATTTTTTAAAAATAAATTTCCAACCTCTGGGTTTTGATAGGAACTTTGTGGTGGTGTCTGTTTGAAAACCTCCACCCTAGAATCATAGAATAATAGAGTTGGAAGAGACCACAAGGGCCATTCAGTCCAAACACCTGCCATGCAGGAAATCCAAATCAAAGCATCCCCAATAGATGGCCATCCAGCCTCTGTTTAAAGACCTCCAAGGAGGGAGACTCCACTACACTCCGAGGAAGTGTGTTCCACTGTCGAACAGCCCTTACTGTCAGGAAGTTCTTCCTAATGTTGAGGTGGAATCTCTTCTGCTGTAGCTTGCATCCATTGTTCCGGGTCCTGTTCTCTGGAGCAGCAGAAAACAAGCTTGCTCCCTCCTCAATATGACATCCCTTTAAATATTTAAACAGGGCTTTCATATCACCTCTTAACCTTCTCTTCTCCAGGCTAAACATCCCCAGCTCCCTAAGTTGTTCCTCGTAGGGCATGGCTTCCAGACCCTTCACCATTTTAGTCACTCTCCTTCGGAAACGCTCCAGTTTTTCCACATCCTTTTAAAATTGTGATGCCCAGAACTGGACACAATATTCCAAGTAGGGCCTGACCAGAACAGAATATAGTGGCACTATTACCCTATTTTCATTCAGATGTGTCCCCAATCCCTTATTAGGGATGGAGGAAGAACCTTCTAGAATTCCCTTTTTATTAAAGTTCTCTCTTTCACAATGGATAAAATAATAAATTGGTCTTCATTAAACCTTGGACTGTGACAGTTTCTCTTGTTTACAGTTTGCACTTGCGTAGTCCACAAGCGATGCCATGAACTTATCATAACAAAATGCGCTGGCTTGAAGAAGCAGGAAGCCCATGACGAGGTAAATATTTACAAAAGAATGCTCTGGATAAAAGGAAACTGTCAGCAGTGTGTTGTTTTTTTGGTGAAGATTTTTATATTGTTTGTTCAAATGACTGCCACCTCCCATATTTGAAGGAGAGATGGGCTTTTCTTCTGTCATTCTAGAGCAGTGGTTCCCAAACTTGGGTTCTCCAGATATTTTGGACTTCAGCTCACAGAGTTCCTGACTGCTGGCCAAGCTGGTTGTGGCATCTGGGAGTTGGAAGTACAAAACACCTGGAGGACAAAACTCTGGGAATCGTTCTAAAGTCTGTTTAGGATCTCATGTATAGAGAATAGCTGTAGCAAGTTTCTGTGAGAACCAGAATTTGGGATTTCAGGAGTGGTAGTCTAAAAAAGCAACTTTTCCAAGGCTCTGGTGGAAACCACTGTTGTTCTTTTTATGCTTTCTTCATCATACTTACATACCATCAAGTCTTTTTTTAAAAAAATGTATTTTACACATTTATCTTCCAGATATCTGGAACTCAGTGGGTACAAGTATTTTCCAGAAAAAATTTCCTTTGAATGAGACCCCTAGAGATTTAAGTCAGTCTGTTTATCAAGGATGGAAAGGAATTTTCACTGGAGTCAACAGTTTCAGCAAAAGTAGCTGTGACAGATCCCCTCTCCTGGCTGGCCCCACAGTGCCTAACCATTGGGTGCCTGCCATTCCCTTTGCCCCTTTGTCCTCAAGATCCCTCCCTGAATTGGGTACTTAGGCCTTAAGGTGATCTCTATGAGAACCAGTGGATGTGCTGTTCTGTGAGTTCACCTTGGTAAGCATAACCAGACTCTATTGAAGCGTAACAGAAACAGCCAGATACAGTTGTAAAAAAGAATAAACAAGTAGAGGTTTATTGATATACAATTAAATCACATATTAACCCCTGCAGTATTTAACCATTTACAGCTCCTCAAAACAGTATTCAGTTCTTCCTCCTGGCTGACCGTCCTATATTAAAGTTGTCCCCATCTCCAGGCCATCTTTCCCCTATCCCTCTGTAATCTTTTCCCCATATCCTGGTCATCTTTTCCCATCCCTTTGCAATCCTTTCCCTGCCTCCAAACCATATTTTCCCATCTCTCTGCAATCCTTTCCCCATCACCAGGCATCTTTCCCTTATCCCTCTGCAACTTCTAAGCTGTGATTGTCTAGCACCAACCAGGCTTGCCCAGTTGCTCCCTTCACAGAAGCCTTTTTATACTTTCTGTGTATTGGTATGAGAAAATGTACATGTCTCTCCAAATATTCACGCATTCCTGTTCCTGATCATAGGGAATTTTTGGACATGTGTTTGACTCACTGGAATGCCAATTTTTGGTAATTTTTGTTAGAGAGACGATCCCGTTTACCTAATAGAGTCGTAATCAGTTTAATTCTATTGTATTGTATTATAAAATTTCTCTCAATTTCTTTATTGACATTGTAAAACTAGTGGAGAGATATATTGGAAAATTTTGAGGCAAAAGGGAGAAAATTGGGAGTTTATGTTAAGATTTGGAAAAACAAAATGAGACAACAAAACAAGATGCGAGGAAGCAAATTAGATAACTATTGATAAGGCTCAGACCGAGAGGACAAACTTGGAAGATGGATTTGGGTCTCAGAATCCAGTCAAGATGGAAACTTTTTATTTATTTATTGAAAACAATTGTTATATGAAGATATAGGGACTGGAGGATGTTTGGATTTTACGTATAGTATTGGTTGTTTTTTTGTTTATTCATGTGAAAAATTTAATAAAGATTATCTTTTAAAAAAACAAATATTCACACATTCGTAAAGTTTATGGAAAATAAGCTACATATAAAACATTATTCGTATGTATTAAATATGAAAATTGGAATCAAATGCAATTGTGTTTCCCCATCTCCCACGCTGAGGCAGTGGTGCCCCTGAGGTTAGTGTCACCAGATACAGAGGGGCTGAGCTGCCTTGCCCTCCCTTCTGCTGCCCACCTGCCCACCTGCCCAGACCACTGCAAGCCCGCCCAACAGTCCTCAGGGTCCAGTGTGGCTCTAGCTATGTCAGACTCTGAAGGCAGTGCCCTCCCCACCAAGGCCTTCAGAGTCTGGTGTGGTTGCAGCCATGCTGGATCCTGAAGGCACCATCCCCCCAGCAGTTGCCTCTACTGAGGGGGCCAGTGGTGCAGCCTCCAGAGGGTCTATTTAGGGTCCTGTGCAACTGCAAGGTGAGCTGGAAAGTGACCCTTCTCACTCCCCCAGTAGCTGTGCCAGTCCCTTTGTGTGTTCTGTCCCATCAGGTGACACCCCATCTGGGATGTCACCCAGTGTGGTCCGCATCCACCTCTTGATGCCACTGCCCTGGGTCCTTTTTGGAATGCCTGTGCAGTAGTGCCATCGTATCATTGGTAGGAACACAAAAAGTTGTTTGATACTGAGCCAAACTGTTTGTTCTTATAGCCCAATACTGTCAGCTCTCACTGACAACAATGGACCTCTAGGGATTTAAGCACGATATTTTTCTAGACTAATCTGGAGATCCTTCATCTTACCTGGTGGTCTCCCATGCAAGAACTAACCTGACTCAACACTGCTTAGTTTCCAAACTTAGACTGAATGTATTGAGGGTGATACAAACTTGTGTTTGGATACAGTCCTAGTTCGGATTAACATTGACCTTCCAAGCTCTCTACATTTTCCCCGGATCCTGAAAAGCTAACATTTGTGCTTTTTGACAACTTGATATCTCATGCCAGATGGTGATCTAACAACTTGCATTATATGACAGCACAGATATGGGAGTTCCTGGGCTATGTTTTGCACTTTTAGGTTCCAGAATGCAAGAAGCTTTAGTAAGATGTTTCTGAATTGAGGGCCATGGAGGAAGGGGCATACTACGGTATCTCTATTTGCAATTTTGAATATGAAAAACAAACAGTGACTTGGTTGTTTATGTGCCAAGTGTGATTCATCTGAGGTAGCAAATTTTCCATTCTGTTTTCTGAGGGATACTAAACCTCCTTGAAAATGACCCTCTGGAGTCAGTGTGCAGTGATAGAATCATAGAATAAAATCATAGAATCTTAGAGTTGGAAGAGACCACAAGGGTCATCCAGTAAGTAAGATTTCTAATGGAAGATACTTTGAAAAGTCATTTGTTGCTGATATTCCCTTATGCTTTCCCCCTACTTAGATATATAGATACAAAACATTGTTCCCCTTTTTAAAAAAAAACCTTCCTTTTTAGATTATAGTTCCCAAAAGATCTCAGCCAGCATGGCCACTATGCTGACTAGGGGATTCTGGGAATTATATTGCAAAATGTAACTTTTCCAAATGTAACTGTAGTTAGGGCTGTAAAGAGCAATGGCACTTTTTGTCATCAAGTCAGAGAAGGAATCTCCCTTTTGAAAAATTTGTTAGCTGTCATAAAGTTGTTCACATTGCAAAACTTTGTGAAAAATTCATTTTAAAATTTTGTTTACACACACACACACAAATCATTTCCCTCAGAAATTGGTATATTTTATGCAGAGTACACCTTTTTTTTTGGAGCAGGTTTTCTGGCAAACAGATTTTCATGTGAGAGTTCTAAAATGTGAAAAACTATTAAATGTGCAAAAACTCTCTTAATCTTGCCCAGTGCTGACAAAATGTTTGCAATTATTTATCTTGCATGTGAGAATGAAATAAAGGACAATTTACATGCCTACTGACAGTGGCTCTTCCGAATCTCCACCAGGTCCTTCTGCTTTGCTTGCCATGTGATCTTTTTAACTGGAGATTGGGAGAGACAGGGAAGGAATTGAACCTAGACCCTTCCCTGTACAAAGCATGTGTTTTACCACTAAGCTGGGATCTTTCCCTTAAAAAGTTACAATTTATTTCCAATCTAGGAATACAACTTTTTCCTATTGAATGTTGCAGGTGCAGTTGCAGACACTTTGCTGTAACCATGACTGGTAGCCATTTGTTTACATAGGTGGAAGCAGAGATAGCACACAATAGGATGGGGCCTTCCTACCCATTGTAACACAACCATTAATAATCAAGCCTCCTTTTTTTCTGATAGTGCTACCCTCTTTATGTGAATAATCCTTCTAATGGGACATTACAGGTTGATTTTTTGTTGTTGTTACACTTGTGAGACATGCAATAAGATGTATCTCTGTAGAGAGCTCTTTTTCAGGATGCCAGCTGGCCAGCCATGCCTTCATCCAAGATCCTCTGTTACTTTCCCCCCTGATTTTCTCTTTCCCCAATCAAGAGTGAGTTAGTCTGCATGTTGTAATCATTAAGCATGTTTTGTCCCCATACATGTTTTAGGAAAACCAGTGTAGTGTAGTTGGTTGCACTTAGGACTTGAACTTTGGAAATCAGGGTTTGATTCCCTACTCAGCCATAGAAAACTGCTGGGTGATCATAGGGAAGTCTCCAGAAGACCCCATGATAGTTTTGTCTTAGGGTTGCAATAAGTCGGAAATGACTTGGAAGTCATACAAGAAAAAAACACATTTTAGAGTCCCAATTCCCCAAATACTTTGAGGAGTAGTTTTACAAATCTTGGGTTTACATTAGCCTGCTGATACTTTCCTCTAGATGTAGTGCTGTTTTGTCTGTGTAAAGATCAGCTTGGAGATCTGGGTCTGATATTACTATGGATGATGAGGAGTTCATCAGTCATTGACTGGAAAAGAATTGCTATCAATGTGTCATTCTGTGGTCTTGTCATGTTTTGTTGCCTTTTCTCCAGGTAGGCTCCCAGCGCTTCAGTGTCAACATGCCTCACAAGTTCAGCATTCACAATTATAAAGTGCCCACCTTCTGTGACCACTGTGGTTCATTGCTCTGGGGTCTTCTAAGACAAGGTTTACAATGTAAAGGTAAGGTGCTGTTCTTCTTAGGAGCCTCCATTTTCCCTATTAATAATTTAGTCTTGTTGGGTATGCGTGCCTACTCAGAAAAAAGTCCCTTTGGGCTCATTGGGCTTTACTCCATCGTGAATGGGATTTCGAGCCAATGTGGTTTAGTGGTTTGAGCTTTGGACTGTACTCAAGAGACAAGGATTTGAATCCTCATTCAGCCATGGAACCCCACTGGTGACAAGTCACACACTCTCACCTTCAAAAAACTACATGATAGGTTCACTGTAGGCTTATCATAAGTCTAAAATGACTTGAAGGCACACAACAACAACAAACGGAGTAAGGATGGCAACTTCAGCACATGGGTGTTTTCCATGTCATTGGTGTAGTTTCAGTCCAAATTTTAGAGTCATCCAAAGTGTGGACCCTGTTCTGAGGGACTGAATTCAGCATTTTGGATAGCTGTTCTGAAATTCTGAGCAAAATGCAGAGAAGATTCTCCACCCCACCACTGTGGAAATGGGAAATGGGAAAGATGGTGAGTTGCTTGAGACTACATGCAGTGAACACAAGACAGATGTGAAACATAAACTAGATTTCCCAGATCTAAAATACATTTTTAATTACTCACTGGAACACTCTGTCTTCCAAGCATTTACCTCACCTGAAATAAGTCCAAATACAACCAAAAGCTGTGTTCTAGAAAACCAGAACATGGAAAATATTTCAAATTACCAAATGGAAAGCTTAATATTTTGTTTGTTTGTTTGGAAGATGGCCAGTGTTTAACATCCATGTGCAGGAAAAAATGCCAGCCAGGAATGGACAGATCCATTTATTTCAAGGCACTGCCTGTTTCATATGTGTTTTATTATATGTTAGTTTCTTGTTTCCACATCAGACTGAATTTTTAAAAAAACACACACACATAAAACTTGCATTTAAGTTGCGTGCACACACACACACACAATACTTGATTTTATATGATTTCTCCTAAAATAAGCATTTTTGAATTGAACTGCCTCACAATATTCAGTAAAGTATTCAGTCCAAAGGATTACTGTGTTCTAATCCACATATTAGTTTGGGAAGAATAAATTGGGTTGGTTTCCTTTAAAACATGGACCAAATTAAAGTTTTCAGTATCCCAAGTACCCAGTTAACACTCCCTAGAAGCCCAGAAGATTAAATTGAGACCATCAAACTTTGGACAACATGAGAAGGCAGGACTTATTAGAACAGACAGCTGGAGTCCTGTATGGGATTTATGTATATATAAGCACTGTAGTTACAGTGTTCCACAGTTAATCCCAGCCCAGCCCCAACCCTCATCACCATTTAGGTAAAGGTCAAGGTAGTTTATCATCTACATCTGATAGTCCTAATTAGGAATCTGTACCAGAACAGAATTTGGGGAAACAGAGTGGTTTCCAATAGGCAAAGGGGTCAGGCAAGGGTGCATCCTATCACCCTGTTTGTTTAACTTATATGCTGAAAACATCATAAGAAAAGTAGAATTAGAATCAGAAAAAGGAGAGTTAAGATAGGATGAAGCAGCATTAACAACCTAAGATATATGGGCAACACCATATTATTAGCAGAAGACATTCAGGAATTGAAACAGTTAATATGGAAGGTCAAATCAAAGATGAAAGTGCAAAGGCAGGTCTGATGCTGAACATAAAGAAAACAAAAACAATGACCACAGAAGAAATACACAAATTCAATTTAGGCAATGAGGAAATTGAAATAATTAAAGAATTCCCATATCTAGGATAAAACATTGACCAGAATGGAGACTGCAGTCAAGAAATAAGAAGAAGACTAGGGATGGGAAGGGAAGCTATGAAAGAACTGGAAAAGATACTGAAGAGCAGACATACAACTGAGCACTAAAGTCAGAATCATCCAGGCCATTGTATTCCCAATTACCATGTATGGATGTGAGAGCTGGACAGTGAAGGAAGCAGATAAAAAGAAAAATGACTCATTTGAAATGTGATACTGGAGAAGAGTACTTAGGATACCGTGGACAGCCAAGAAGACAAACAAATGGGTTCTTGAACAGGTCAGACCAGAGCTCTCCTTGGAAGCAAAGACTATTGTACGTTGGCCATATAATGAGAAGAAATGGATCACTAGAAAAAACAATAATGCTAGGAAAGGTGGAGGGTAGAAGAAAGAAAGGAAGACCACAAATCAGATGGATAGACTCAATCAGGGTGGTTATGGGCAGGGGCTTGCAGGATCTGGACAAAGCAGTAGAAGAAAGGGATTCTTGGAGATCTCTCATCCACAGGGTCGCCATGAGTTGGAACTGACTCGAGGGCAGCTAACAACAACAACAACAAAGAGTCACTTGACATGACTGTAGGGGACAGTGCTCATCTCTGTAACTAAGCCAAAGAACCAGCGTTGTCCAAAGACAACTCCAGTGGTCATATGGCCAGCATGACTGCACTGAACGCTGTTACCTTCCCACCAGAGTGGTACCTGTTTATCTACTTGCATTTGCATGCTTACTGGGTTGGCAGAAGCTGGGACTAGTGATACGAGCGCACCCCATCATGCAGCACTTGGGCCTCGAACTGCCAACCTTCCAATCTTCCGATCGTCAGAAGTGGCATCTTAACCCTAAGCCACTACATCCCCATTTACTGGGAAGCAAATGCTGTGATTGATAGGGGTCAGTTCCCATCCAGTCAGAAAGCAGCTGACTGCCATTCCCAGCCCCTCCCATGAACAGTCTCCATTGTGACAGGCAGAAGTGGGGTCCCTGAAGCAAGTCCACCTTGCACTGAAGATTGTTCATGCAAAGGGGTTGTGTGAGCCAGCTGCTTCTCAAGCTAAAGGGAAGCGGATCCCTGTCTATCACAGGAGCTTCTTCCCGGTAAGTAGGGACTGGCAAACTTTCAGGGCCCCTACAGAGCCCTAAAATAGGGGCTACATAGGGACCATGAATAGGTCTCAGTCAAAAGTGTGTAACTCCAGGTTATACAGTTGCAACTACCATATGGGATTCTAGCCAACAATGGTGCTTGGTAAGGTAGAAGGCAGTAGGAAAAAGGAAGACCACATTACAGATGGATAGACTTAAGCAATAAAGCCATGGTCCTGAGCTTTCAGGACTTAAGCAGGGCTGTTGATAACAGGGAGATTTGGAGATCTCTTTTTCATACCATCACCATAAGTCAAAGCCGGCTTGACAGCAATCAACATTAATGTTGCTCTTGAATTAATCCAGTATATAATCACATATTTATTCCTAAGTGTTCATTTCTTATACTTTGCCATCTTCTTCACATGGCATGTGATTTATCTGAAAGAAATCAGGGAACGCCCATACATTTATCACATCAGGTCTTTGTTTAAAATGATAAATAAATAAAGTGCTTGCATGTCCACAGCAATCAGAACAAAAACAACACAGGAATAAAAGGCTAAATGAACTCCTACTGTTGGGTTGTTCAGTTCTTGGCAGTATTTTGACAGAGAGGCTTTCTGCCTCCTCATGTTCACTAACTAGATCATTTGGTCATTTTTTAAAAGTTTGAGAGTGTGTAAATGGTTTGAGAGTGTACAGATTCATGCTACTGTGGGCAGCCACAGAGTTGAAAGTACGTTCTGTAATATCTGCATGCTCATGTTGGTGTGGATTTCAATTTATACCCACCTTTTTTGTAAGAGCCCAAAGCAATTAGCAATCTACATAAAAACACAAATTAAAAACTACAAATCATAGAATGTCTAAAATAGGAGTAGGCAAAATGCAGCCATGCAGTTGGACCCAACATCCTTCACCATTAGCTGTGCTGGCTAGAAGTGGTTGAAGTTCCTTCCAACATCCTTTTGAGGCTCACACTTAGTCCAACTCTGACCTAAAATCACAATTTACAATTATTTAAAAGAGTACATTACAAATGCTTACTATGATAATGAAATACAATAATGGCAATACAAAGCAACAGTGGCATAAGACATGTCAGATATTTGATTATTCCCTGAACACTTGTACAAATAGATACAGTGCCAGAAAAACAAGAACACCAGGAACAGTCTGATCTCAAAAGGGAGGTATTGTTAAGTCGTGGGGGAGTGGGTTTTCCCCAGTTAGTATTTCAGATAGAATGCTCACCATGTGAAATACAATATAAAAAAATCAATTGATTTTCTATGTTTTCTGTAGTTATTATCACGGCTAGCTCAAGATGTTTTACTGCCTGAGGCAAAGGTCAAAATAGCACCTTCTCGTTTCCATTTCCATGTATAAAAGTTGATAAGATTTGCAACTGAATCTTATATCAATGCAGACTGCCTCTACTGCACTTGATCATGCCCAAGGGTTGGAAGGGCAGGCTGGGTTTGGGACCCATAAAGCTCTGTCCTACAGTACCTCATTACCCCCTAAGATGTACCACATTGATGGCAAAAGGTAGACACTGGCACTGGCTTGGAGGATAAACTTGTGAATGCCAGATGCTGAGGCAAACCAACAGTGGAAAGTTGTCCAGTTCGTATTCTGCTTATATGCTTCCTAGAAACATTAGGCTGGCCAGTGTTATAAAAGGTGCTGCTACTAAAAACTGTGGTCCCTGGACGAGTACCAGTTCATGAGCCATTGGGTGCTAGTCCAGGGAAGGAAGGAAGGAGAGCGAGGGAGAGAGACAGGAAAAAGGAAAGGAAGGAAGGAAGGAAGGAAGGAAGGAAGGAAGGAAGGAAGAAAGAAAGAAAGAAAGAAAGAAAGAAAGAGTTTTAACCAATGGGAATAAATATGACGCTGACCCTGCCTGGCACATTAGGAAAAAAACTTACCCATTCCAATATCAGATAGCCTGAAAAGCACTGGCATAGACAATTTTCTGTTAAATGGATCATTGCACCAATCCAGGAAGGTTCATCTTATGTTCTGTGGTTTTGTATACACATAGATTGGTGCAAACTACCCTTGACAGCCAGTGGTGTATAGTGGTTTGAGTACTTGACTAAGATTCTGGGAGACCAGGGTTTGAATCCCCATTCAGCCATGGAAACCTACTGAGTCATCTTCAGCAAGTTGCAAGCTCTCAGATGAAGGCGATAGCAAATTAGCTGGGAATAAATCTTGCCAAGAAAACCTGGGATTAGTGTTTCTACAAGTCAGAGATGACTTCATGGCACATAACAACAACAATAAGGCTGCCTTTAGATAAGCAGCATGTATATATGTAGCAACGTGTGTACATACAGTTTTGCATATGTTTTTGTTCTTTGTATTTCCCCACTTTCCTTCCACAAGAGGGCACTCAAATCATTCACAGGTTTGCCATGTGTTGAGGTCAACTTGAAGTCAGTTAACAACAAGAAGAAGGAGCATGACTAGACTGCCAACAAAGAAGAAAGAGCTTGAATCTTAAGCTGCCTGTTTATTTGCTGTTTCCTTTTATATATTTGACAGCAGAATTCTGTGAACTATTGTCGCATGAATACACACACACACACATATACTTAGTTCTGGTCTGCACATTAGCTTGAGGGCCAGTTACAGTGTTCTGTGTATTGATTGCTTGCTTAAAGAAGGCTGATGTTTTTAAAGCCTATTTCTGGATGAGACATCCGGACAGGACAAAGCAAGCCCAAGACCTTTACTTTTCTGAAACAAAAGACAAGATGGCATCTCACTGTCATTCTGCATATAAAAACCGACTGGACTAGCTGCTGAATCTCACCTCAGCATTTCTATTCTTATTTTACCTTTCAAGAACAGTGTCTCCCACTTTACTTGAGGGTGATGGGCTACTTTAAAGGGGCACCGGGAAGGTTGCAAGGTACATACAACTCAGTCCTGCAGCACTTTGGAGTTCCCTGCCCAACCAGCAGTATATGCTGCCTGAGGCAACGTCTTCATTTTCCCTAAAGCGATGGCCAGAGATGGTGCAAGAGAATGTTTGTGCCACTGTGTTTTCTTAGCTCCACTTTCCCTAGATTCATGGGCACATGATGGAGCTGATGTCAGGTGTTTTGTTTTTCTCCCTCTCCAGATACACAGGCTACCTGACTCCAAGCCTTCTTTCACTGCTGAAATAAAAGTAACCGATTATGTATTTTAATTCATAATCATGTTTTAACTGTGTGATGCATTTGTTGCATTTTAACCTGTCATTCCCCACCTTGACCCATAGGGAGAGTTAGGTGAGAAATAACAACAGCAATAATAGTAATAATAGTCATTCTGCTAGAAAAAGGCTTCTTGTCCCCACACAGCCTGTTAAATGCCCCCCCCCCCCTATAAAATTCAAAGGAGAGTCAGGAGCAAGTGCCCAAGAGCATTTATGGCTGACAGATGTTCTGAAAGAATTGCTAGGCAAGGTGGACCTTAGTTTCTTGCAGGAAAGCAATTGGGGTTTTTCATAAGACAGACATCTCCAACTTCAAACCTTCCAAATGTATCCAGAGCTTAGAATGTTATCTGAACAAAATTAATTTATTACATATTATTTTCTACCCCCTCTTTTGTTTTGTTTTTTACCTGTTTTTTTAAAAAATATGTGTGCATGTTGTGTGCTCTCAAGTCCTATCCCACTTTTGATTACCCTAAGGCTAACCTATCACAGGCAAGTTTATTTAGAGGAGGTTTGCCATTGCTATCCTCTGTGGCTGAGAATCTGTAACTTTCCCAAGGTCACCCAGTGAGATTTTGTGACTGAGCTGGGATTTGAACCCTGCTCTCCAGAGTCATAGTCCAATGCTCAAACCACTACACCATGCTGGCTTTTTCTTTCTTTTTCTTTTTGATGAGTCATGAATACAGCTCAGTACTTGTTAAGAGGAACTCATTAATGGTGTATTACTAACATGTTACTTTTCATTACACTGAACAAAAAGATTGCAGAATGTTACCCAAGTCACTGTGTTAGAGGTAAAATAATAATCACTCACTCCACTTTAAAAAATAGTCCTGTTACCAATCATTATATTAATTTTAGAATATCATGACTGTTGTTATCGTCTCGGTACTCCAAAATGTGCTATATTACAGGTAGCACCATTACTTGTATTATGTTGCTTCATTGTTACTTTTGGCTTGATTTGAAATTCAGCAGATAAGCTAGATGTTGATTCTGGGACCTCTAGTCAACACTTCTTGAGGGCACCAGGTTGGAGAAGGCTCTCTTATAATGCAACATGCTATGGACTGGGCAGCTTAGTCCTTATATATATTGCCCCCAAATGCCCTTTAGGGCACATGGGGACAATCACATGCTGTTTGGGGACCATCTTAGACCCAAGAGAGCCCTTTTAAAAATCTTCTTGCTTCAAGAAAAGTCTTCTCCTGGGTATAAATTGTCCCAGGAAAGTGTCTCTCCAAAATGTAATGAAAATGAACTCCGATTAACCTAGAGGGCATGCTGAGGAAATATTTGAAAAGTTTTGCACACCCCCCCCCCCAAAAAAAACCCACATTCTTACCCCTAGGGTCCAGTGAGGGCCTCCAAACCTGGTAGAAATGTCCTTCACTCTCTCCAGAGGTCATTTTTGGTGCATTTTGTAAAAAAAATATTTTTGACAGCAGAGTGTGTGTGTGTGTGTGTGTGTGTAAGAATGACCCTGGGGTGCTATATGCAGCCCACTGACTGCACTTTCCTCACCCATGTATTACAGGAAATGTTGATGCCTTCCATGACCTTGATGTATAGTCAGTAAAGAATGATGATAGATATTGATACCTTTAAGACAACAAAATGTAATTTAACCTGAGATTTCTTCTCCACACACCCCCCCCACTACTCCCTTTCCTTTCTTGCTTTAAATTACAGTTTGCAAGATGAATGTACATAGACGCTGTGAAACAAATGTGGCACCAAACTGTGGGGTGGATGCAAGAGGAATAGCTAAAGTTCTTGCAGATCTTGGCGTCACTCCAGATAAGATCACTAATAGTGGAACAAGAAGAAAGAAGGTAATCTAAAGAAACACTTTAAAACAAGAACTGGTAGCTGTCTGTTCTACATTGTGAAATAATGGTACCTTCGGTTTGTCAGTCTAGAAGTGCATACAGAAATGTACACTCATCCCTCCATGTTCGCTGGAGTTAGGGGAATAGGCCCCCTTTGTGAGTGTGAAAAAACAGTAAATAATCTGAGAACACCTCTCTGGGGATTTCTATGTTCTCCAGTGCAGCACAGTGGTCAACGTCTGCCAGACACTGACCATAGAATTACACTGGAGGAGCTACAAATGCCTAGTGGAGCGTTCTCTCTAGGAATCTCTAGGTCCTTCAGTGTGACATTTGTTTAAAGTTATCCATAGAGTTGCGCTGGAAGACCTAGATATTTCTAGAGAGAACATATTAATAACATGTATGAATAATCATATCCATAAAACTCAAAGCTGCAAATGTGGAGGGACGAGTGTATATAAATGAAAAACGTGTGCAAATACACAAACACATACTGATCAGTGGGTATAGAAATGCAACAGAATAAGAAAGCCATTGAGAAAACAACAGGGCTGGGAAATGTTCACAACTCTAAATATCAGTTTGGACTAAATATCCTAAAGGCACCAGATCCCTTCTGATCTTAGAAACTAGGCAGGGACAGCTGTGGTTAGTACTTGGATGGGGCACCAACAAATACCAAGTGCTATAGAGGAAGGAACTGGCAAAACCATCTGTAAGTATTCCTTGGCTAAGAACACCATATGGAATTCATTGGGTTGTTATAAGATGTTAATAGAGAAGAACACACAAGCTAGGAGGGACTCCTAGGAAGGGCAAGATTCTGTTCTTTTCTCTTCTTTCCCTCCTGCTGAGTGGGAACTATTTTGCTCATTGAACTATGTATGTAGCCTTTGAAGTAAGCTGAGGACAAAGGAGGAAAATGGGAGGAGGAAAGAGAAACAGAGACATTTTAAAAGCAGCTGAAAAGTGGGATAGCAGAGGATTAGTTAGGACTGTCTCTGCCAGATGGGAACAGTTGGAGGGTACATAACAATACATGTGGAACAAGGGTTGGTGTTTTTTTTTATTGTTTTTTTTGAGGATGACTTACTGTGTGAGAAGGAGAGGTTTAGCTTTACTTTCTTTAGCCACCCCTTGAAAATCCCTCCATACATGCAGATAGGAACATTATATTTTTAAAAAATTCCCACTGATGCAAAAGGTTCCTAATCATATGAGAAGCCTGGGTTTTTTTGAGTGGGGTAAGGGCAGCAACGAAAGAAAAGGGCAAACTTCCCATCACTATGCATGATAGTGTTCCTGAAATTCCCCCTTTGCCTACAATTACATAAAGAAAATAGAAGACAGAGCTTTATGCTCTGCATTAAGCAGAACATGCAACTTGTCCTTTCGACTGATTTGACCTCAGTCATAATGAAGTCATGAAGGGCTTTATTATTTTTCAGTTGTCAGAAGGGATTGTTCTTGTCACAAAGCCATGTAAACATCAAAGCCACTACTTTGATGTCCCCTTGTGGGAACACATGTGAACATAAATAATTCTTATCTAGTTGAAAAACTGGCATGAGATCGTTGCTTGCCAGATGTTCCTCCCTACCCTCTGTGATCTTCCAATGATGGAAATGCAATGAGAAAACATTCTTCAGAAAGAGAATTCAATTCATCAGATGTTTGCAAAAATGCTTCACAGGAGGTAATCCTTTTTACATTGGGGCAAAAATAAATAAATTGTGGTCTATCTCATACACACTGTAATACCAGTACCAAGAGGACCACATAGTTTCAATGTAATCCTTTATATGTCTGTTCAGAAGAAAGCCCCACTGAATAATGTGGGAATTTTCTCTCAGGTAGGTATATATAGTATTTTCAGCCTCTGCCTCTTATAGTCTTACAGCTGTCCTTAGAGAGCCTCCTCTGTGGATCTTAGCTCTTTCTGACTGGGGTTTCATAAATTCTTCATCCTGTAATGAAAGAAAAGATGTTGCATTTGACTATGCAGGCCCTGCAGTACACTGCATCTAATACTGGTGGAATATAAATCAGTAATTTAGGCTTAGAATTCAAGGCAGACAGCCGGTCACCAAAAATGTGTCTTATGTATCTTGGTTTTTAGTGATATGTGGCTATATAGAGTTTTATCAAGATTTATTTATATATTTGGAAATCATAGTTTCATTTAATGTGCTCAAAATAAAATGTTCTCCAACACGTTACCGTATGTTTTCAGGACAATCAGGATACAAGCACTTCTTTTCTAATCTTGAACTATAGTGAACTGGTGATTCAATGTGTTCAGTGGTCTTCCTTTGTTTGTGTAGATGCTTTGTTATTTGGAATAGTATCTTTTCCAAGGCTTCTGAGAGTGGGTTCAAGTTCCAGTGAAAAAGCTTTTCAGGTTGAAAAAGTTTGTTTGTTCCCTCATGTGTTTATGGGAAGTGAAGCAATACTAAGACATTGCTACCTACAACCACTATCTTGTCCAACTTTGCTCTCTGACCCACACTCAGAGGATGCTCCCCTCCTGTGTTTTGTGCCCCTTGACAGCCAATCCCAATCAAAAAGCTGTGGCTGCTCTCGGAGATAAAGAAGTTGGTAATGAATTCAGAAAGTTGGTCATCCATGGAGGTATGGAGGAAGAGCAGCAGCTCCCCATCTCCTCCTCCTCCTCTTCCTCCAGCAGCTGAGGCCACAGTGGGCTGATGACCTACAGCTCTCTGTTTCCAACCACTGTTGTCATTATCAGAGGACTTGTGTTTTACCTGTGGTTGCTTCCACTTCTACACACTGGAACTCCTTTTGTTCACTGGTGGCTTCCTTTTCTTCTTTTGGGCCCCAGTCCTGCTCTGTCTTGCAGCAAGGATGGGCTAACTAAACATCTTTCATATTTTGTAAAAAACAGAATTTTGTATATTATTATTATTTTCTTTGGAATGCACCAATTTTACACTAGGTGTAAAAAAAAGGGCAACCAATGACACTCCTGAGAAAGACAGAAATATGTGCAATATAGTTGGGTTCCAGGCCCCTTTCTGGACTTTCTGGACCATGGTAATTTGTACCAGCTTCACCTCCGCACACTAGCTCTGGTTCTTTGCTCACTGATAAAAGTTGTATCAGAAGAACACCTTGCAGTGGTTAAGTATCTCTGTTGTTGGTCTATTCTTAGCTTGTTCCAGGTGCAGAATCTCAACCGCCAGTTCCTGGGTCTTCACCAGAAGATGACAGGTCAAAGTCAGCACCAACATCCCCATGTGATCAAGGTTTACGAACTTTTATTTTATGAATGCATAAATACTACAATAATCTCACATTGTTGTTGTCACCCTTCATAGCTTTCTCTGCCATGTCAGGTTAGGTCTGCTTAGCTGTGCTTTAGCCATGTTGAGAGCATGAGTCTGTGAAGAGGGAATGAGCAGCTGCGAGGGATTGTTGTGTGTGAATCAGTCATATACTGCCTGGTACTTGTGAGAAAGAAATGTGGAAGAGAAGAGGGAAGTGAATCCAAAGTGGCTATAGAAGTCAAAATTAGCTTGTTAATTCAGATCTGTCAAAGGATGGACTGCTGCGCTGATCTTTCTGATAAGCTCTTTCTGGTTTTACCCATGAAATGTGTTCACTGAGTTAGAAAAAGACAGGGTGTTGCAGTTGTGCTCTTCTCATTGAACTGAAGCACTGGAATGACTCAACTCAGATTTAGCAAAGAAAATAACAGGAAACATTATTATTATTATTATTATTATTATTATCATCATCATCTTACAACCGGAGCTCCTGCAGCATTTTTTGCACACTGAATCTTGTTGTCTGTGAGTTAAAACAAGAACAGATTGTGCCCAGTTAAGATCTTTCAAACAAATTGCCACTTTATCAAGTGACCGCCTTCCAGCACTGTGGAAATTACATGGAAATAAATAACAATCAGTATTGGAAACTGAGGTTACAAACACTTCTAAATAGTTACAATTTTCCTGAGCTAAACTGTCTTGTGCATGAACAAGAGGCAATTAAGGGACTGGCTATTTTGGATAGATTCAAGAAAGGATCTACTATCAATTAGGATCTCAAAATTCTCTCCATGGTTCTCTTTTATGAAAACAGAACATTTTAGAAACATGTATTTCATCAAATTCAAGCCATCTACCCTACAAATTGTCTTCACTAAACAGCTATTTCATGTAATAACCACAGTTTTTGATGGATGCCATGATATGGTGCTTTTTGAAAACAGACTATGTATTTGCAGCCAATGTCCGGTGGAGTACATTGTGCATCACATACTAATTTGTCCTTTGCGTAGCAACCCCAGAGACAGGTTTCTAACACCCTTGCTGACAAATGGAAGTGGAAACTCTCTTGTAGGATCAATTCAATTTCTTTTGAGTGAAACCAGTGACTATGTAACGTATAAAGTGACCCTTTTTGTCTTGGCTGCAAAAATGATTAGAAAGAGAGAGTAAGAGTAAATTGCCACAAATTGCCATGGAAACTCAAAGTATTAAATTGATTTCATGTAGATGACTTAGAAATTTACCTATAACTTGAAAGATGTTTTACCTTCTATATTAGCTTGGCAATAACTTTGGCTACTGTGTGTTAAATTATGGAGTGCTTTTTTTACTTTTGTTCTTTTTAACTTAAAAGTTTTGTGTATTTTAAGCTTTTTGCCATAGCCTTGGCTAGCACAAGAAACATATTGATGCTGATGAAGTCAGGGTCATAGCGTGGTTCTTCCAAATATAGAGCTGTTCTATGCACACTAGTGGCAGTTTGTGGCTTGTGTGGCAGTGTAGTGATGAACCTAGCTTGTGTTTTCCCTTTTTAAAAAGCTATCCAAGGTGCTGGGTGCTATCTTCAAAATAGATTCAGCACCTTCGATAGTGTGGACAGAAACCCTGAAAGGAGTCACCACGGACATGCGATCCATTAGCAGCAACTCATAGAGAGTAAGGCAACCTCATTAAAAAGAGAGCACAAGCTCTGTCCCTTTAATGGTTGTTTAGAACCAGATGGTGCTTTTATGACTAGGAGCTTTAAGGGTAAACCATTAAAGTATTTGTGTGAAAAAGGGGAGCCTGACATTTCTCACAGTGTTCTAGAATGGAAAAGCCATTCTCTCTCACATACACATACAACATACATACTGGGTTCTCCAACAGTAAGGAACAGTTAGACTCTGACAAAGACAATGGAAAAACCCCTCTGAAGAAATTTCGCTAAGAAAACCCCATGATAAGTTCACTTTGAGGTTTCCATAACTTGGAAAGGCAACAACAATGATTGGCGAGACAAACAGAAATAGGAACTCAGTTGGGCTTGAAGTCTTGAAGGAAAAGGGTGCTATTACAGAAGCACTATGATTCCACTTCAACTGCTATGGCTACTTCTTGTGATGCATAGTTTGGTAAGGCATTAAAGCTTTCTGGCTCAGAAGTCTAAACTTTTCCCAAAACTACAAATCCCAGAATTCCATAGGATGTTCTCATGACAGTTAAGACAGAATCAAAGTGCTATAATTGTATAGTGTGAAAAGGCCCTAGATGGGCTTCAGTTCCTCTAGTTTGCCTTTCGTCTCAGACTTACACTTTCCCACAAGGCCCCACAGTTTCCAGCTCCCTTGACACCTCAAAAATTATAAAAGTGGAAGTTAAACTAAACCTCAAGAGACCACAGTCCTTAGTGGCAAGGGTTTTGTTACAACAATTGTTTTTAAAGCAGAAGTGGGAATAATGTGGTGGGACTGCATGCTGTTGGAGTCAAACTCCCACCAACCCTAACCAATGTAGCCAATAGTACAAAACGCTGGGAGTTGCAACCTAGCAACATCTGGAAGGTTGCATGTTCCCCACCCCTGTTTTGAGGTTTCAGGCACAATGGCTGGAAAAACATCTGAAATGGTATTGGGAAAGTTATCTTTTTGGACTGCAACTTCCCAGATTCTCATGCCCACATGGATACTCTTGGCTGCAGGATTCTGGGAGTTGTAATCAAAAAGAGCATTTTTTCCAAGCCCTCATTTTTTTCTGCTTTCTCCAGAATTTATATAATATAGCAGACACAGCTGTGATTTCTGTAAAAAAATTTACCTATCTACCTTTGTGTCCTTTTCATTATTGATTTAATATTTTCACAGAAATTAAAGAGCTTGAAAATAACATTAGGAAAGCATTGTCATTTGATAACCGAGGAGAAGAACACAGGGGAGCAGCAACAACCTCAACTGACAACCAACTCAACACTCCTGGCGAGAATGGGGAAAATGGAGAGGTCAAACCACAGACGAAGCGCATGGGCCTCGAAGAGTTTAACTTCATCAAAGTGTTAGGAAAAGGCAGTTTTGGGAAGGTGAATAGCCTTTTGTTTGTTCTCTGTGTTTAAAATATTCCGTGATGAAAGGAACAAGGGAGGTTGTGAATGCTCCTGCAGATGCCTGCTAGAGCCAGTGTAGGAGTAAGTATGGTGCAGTTTATCAGGATCTGTAGCATGACCCCCAGGGCCAACAGGCTTCTGAAGAAATGACAAACAAATGCAGGAGGTGGAGGCAAATAAAGCTCCCTCAGAAGTCTCAGAAAGGCCATGTGCTATTTAAAGCAGGGACCAGTCCCTTCTGACACACTTGCAGGCCACACTTACCCAATAATATTGGTGTTCTTCAGAGTTCTTCTCAAAATTGTGACTTCCAGACATCATTTTGAGAGGGACTCTTGACAATAACAGAGATGTTTGAAGATGGTGAGGAATTCTGGAGGGATTGTGGAGCTATTTCTCCACACTCGTTTTATGGTGATGGAGGCTTCCTGCATGGTTTTCAATACCAAAATAAAATAAAATAAAAATAATAAAAAATCACCTGAAAATCATACCAATTTCATCCCTCCAAAAAGATGGAATGAGGTTGGTGGACTTTGGCAGACTGCTGGGCTGAATTTTCTCCACCCCCTGATTTAAAGGCTATTTCAGAATTGCTTTGAGCAGGACCCACCAGTGGATCCATTTCCCGATGGGGGAGCTGAATTTCCTTTCAGTTTTATAGCTTTATTTCCAAGTACTGCAGGAGCAATCCTGGTGTTGGACCTTGTACACAGAGAGGTTTTACACCAAGAGAGTTCCTGTACATCTAGGGCCAGCTGCTAAAGTAGCAGTCACAGATCCAGGAGTGGAATCGTTGGCCCTGCCCCTCCAAATCACCAGCTGGTCCTGGTCACGGTGTTAGGCCAGAAATAGTTATCATTTTCAGTCAAACCATTTTTCATGGTGAAGGGGCTGGAGAGCATGTGACCCACCAAGGACTAGGAGAGGACAAAAATGAGCACCAGTTTACCAGAAGTGGTCCAACCTTACTATACCATGCACATTTTCCAAAGGCAGAATTGAGCTAAGCTCATGTTCTGCTGGTAGGATTGGTTTTATCAAGAGAGCATGAATTGATTCCATGAATTAATTCTGCCTTGTCCCACACAAAATCTACTCTAGAAGGCCAACGAAGCATGTTTGACAAGGGCTACAGGATGGAAAGAGAAGGAAGGGGGAAAGGAGACCCTCTCATAAAACAGACATCTGCTTGTACAAAGTAGAATTCTCTTCTATAGCAATATGTCCTCTGAGCCAGCTGTGTTCTTCTTGGCTTTATTCACATTCACTCACAAGCAAACTCACACCACAGAGAGAGAGTGAGTGAGAGTTCCCAGGAGTGTCAAGAAAAATCCACATTTTTCTGTGGAAAAACATCTTCCTGTGCAGAAAATCCCATCTTTGGGAATACCCCCCCCCCCACACACACACACATTGTGTGTGTGTGTTTCTGGGTGAGTGTGCTGAACTCTGTCTTAATCTGCCTATAGCTGTCAAAACTGTGGGGTTTTGAAGGAGTAATTGCAACAGGGAGAAAATTATTTTAAATATTTCTTCTTCCTGGCAAAGGTGAATGATTACAAGGATTTACACCTGTGTTGGTTATGCTGTCTGGAGCTTCTGAGAATGGGAGTCCAAAAGATCTGGGTAGCTGTGCATATATTCCACACACACACACACACTTGATGTAAAGGATTTAGGTGCAGCAAACCAGGATCTAAATCCCTGCTCAAACCTTGAGTCTCCTTGCACAAGTAACAGTTTCTGAAGTTCCCTTATATCAAAACTTGATGGTTCTTTGAACATTTTAAAAAAGTAACAGATGGCATCCTAGCACTGAAAAGAACTAGTCATAATTGATACCAGTGTATTTTCTATATAGCCTAAATTTGTGTAGAGTGCTCTCATTTCTAAATTGGATTACTTTATTTTATTTTTTAAAATGTCAGTGTTGCATTATGTTTATTAAGTTGAAAGTAGGTGTGTCAATTGAAATGCTAAGATACAGTCGGTGTCCTCTGCTGCTGTACCTGAGTGTAGAAAGTGCTCTGTAGGAGGGATGACATTTATTCTCCCTGAAGGCAATCCTTGCTTCACATTCCCTGATTTTGAAAGTCAAATGGTTTTGTTTTTCAAATTGTCAGCCATGCAAACTCAACAAGGCATGAAAAAGTCTATTTATTCAGCATCCTACTGCTACACCATAAAGAGGAGTTGTAGAGGTGATTTAATGATAATGGAAGTGGCAGTCTTGAATCTCATTCTCTTGGCTCCATTGGGCTGCAGGCTTGTAGTGAAACTTGGTTATTTTCTACTTTTCTGAACAAGGTGCATGGTGATCATTTGAAATCTAAAGTACCGTAGCTGTAAAGCTGAGATGTCTACAGTTGCGACTGGCTGAAGACATTCTGTTTCCTCAGGCAGAGTAACAGATGACCCCACCTACAGCCACCCGATTTAAACTGTGTAGTATCCAAAGTTAGCAAAATTACTTTGGAACCTTTGGCAAAGTATCCTTTAATCACTTCTCCATAATGGGCGATCAAACCGAATAATGACAAATTTAATAACAATTTTCAGCTCTTTCATGATACTTCAAATGTATCATCTAAGATCACCTCATTGTGTCTAATTTGTTACCCAGAGAATGGGGGTGGGGATGGGGAACTGGGAGATCCCCAACAATAGTCAGCATATTTCAGATGTTGGGGAAATTAGCTTTTGCAAGAGGCTTGGGTTACCTTGGATTGTTTGCACCAGTATATACCAGTGCATTTTAGCAGTCTTTTTAGTTTCCTTTTAATATTGTCTTGTATGTAGCATTTCCATTTGATTTTGCCTGGTTCAGTTTGTAAAATATAGGTACATTGATGAGTAAATTAATGGAGATTTTTTTACTTGGTTTTAGGTAATGCTAGCTGAGTTGAAAGGCAAAGATGAAGTATATGCAGTAAAAGTTCTAAAGAAAGATGTCATCTTGCAAGATGATGATGTGGACTGCACGATGACAGAAAAACGGATTCTGGCATTAGCACGGAAACATCCCTACTTAACACAACTTTACTGCTGCTTCCAGACCAAGGTGGGTTAACTAAATATTTCTTCTTACTGGCAAGGGTGAATGATTATAAAGATTTATACCTGTGTTGGTCATGCTGTCTGGAGCTTCTGGGAATTGGAGTCCTCCACAAAGAATCTATCTGCTAGTCCATGAAAGACAGTTCAGAGAAGTGCATCAGAAATACAGTATTACTTATGCTGAATAAATCGGATGGAATAAATAAATGGATGCATATCCGGAAAAGTAATCCTGTGATCTGTTTGATGAAGGAAATAATAACATATGTACAGCTGATTTGGAGGACCTTTCTTTTTGTGGGGGAGGAGGTACTGCTTTCAGAGGGAAAAAAGCAAAAAGCTTAAATCCTGAGACACAGATGGGGATTTTGTGATGCTCCAGATTTTATTGGAATCCAGTACCCATCACTGATGACCATTGGGCATGCTGGCCAAAACTCATGGAAGCTGAAAACCAACAAGATCTGGAGGGCCATAATTTTCCACACCTGTCAGGTACATTGCACTTATGAAAGCAAACTGAAGCAACCAGGGCATGTTTATGTCAGATAAGTATGGGTGGGACAGCAATAGATGTTGAAATAATCTAGGCTCTTAGTAGACCACAAGCTAAACATACATCAGTAGTGTGATGCAGCAGCCAAAAAACAACAATGCAATTCCAGACCCCATCTACAGGAATATAGTGCCTAGATAAGGACATTACTAATAGCACTCTGTTCTACTTTGGTCAGACCTTACCTTGAATATCATGTCAAGTTCTGGGCAACACAATTCAAAAATGATATTGACAGGCTGGTATGTGTCTAGAGGAGGGTGACCAAGATGGTAAAAGTTCTGGAAACCAAAGCTTATTAAGAATGACTTAGGGAGCTAGTTATGTTTAGCTTGGAGAACACAAGATTGAGAGATGATACGGTAGCCAATTTTGAATATATGAAGGGATGTCATGTAGAAGATGAAGGAACCTTGTTCTCCATTGCTCCAGAAACTAGAACATAAACCAGTAGATTCAAATTACAAACAAACAAACAAACAAAAAAACACTCCACCTAAACATTAGGAAGATGTTCTTGACTTTATGAGCTGCTCGACAGTAGAATATCCTTCCTTGGTGAATTATAGACTCTCCTTCATTGGATGTATTTAAACAGAAGTTGTGTTTTAGACTGTATTCCTGCATAACAGGAAGTTGGATTAGATGTTCGTTAGGATCCCTTCAAACTCTATGATTCTTACAGAGCATCATCTGAGCACTCAAGAAAGCTGTGAGGGCTTTAAAAAACACATCAGGATTTTATGTGAGTGCTTCAGACTCCCTGGACTCAGTTCTGAGTCAGGCTTTGATGAAAATTCTCATTCTTAGTCAGTGTCAAACAAAACTGGATCAGCTAGAATGATAAAGGACTTGAGCAGCTTAAAATGACAGGAAAGAAGACTTAACAAGATAGGGCAAAGTCCATCATAAATTAGCAACTAAGGGGCTTGACAGACGGAGAGAAAGGGGTGGCGAGATGCAATCCCTTTCTGCCTCCAACAGAGGCTGCAGCAATCAAACGGTGCGGCCTCCGGGAGCCCTAAAAAGAACCCGCTCCCAGCAGGTTCTTTTTAGGGTGCATGTGAGGCGCCATTCAAACCCTCGCACACACCTATGACATACTGATGGTGCCCTTTGAATGCTGCGCCATGGATACATCGTCATGGTGGCCCCCGTGTGGATGGAGGCGAGCCATGACAGCACTGGCAGAGCACGGTAGGGCTCAGGAGCATGCAGATACTCTGATCTCCCGAGCCCTAAAATCGGTACCAGTCTGTACCAGGCCTAAATTTAGCTGAAGGCAGCAAAATTTGACTTGATTGTGTGTAATTTGGATTCCCAGTAATTTCTTGGGAATATAACCATGAAGAATCTTTCCCTGGATTATGCTTCAGATGTTTGAATGGAAAAAATGTAACCCTTCTTTAAAAAAAAGTGGTTTTTCCAGGGATATCTGACTTTCTTCTTCACTTGCACTTTGAGAGTAAAATTATCACATATATTATCTAAGATCAATACCTCAATAAAATTTATGTCTCTTGACATTTTGTAAAGGGATCTTTGTAAGTTCTGTTATGAACTGACTGCATTTGCATCTTCCGGACTAATGTACAGACCTTAACCTAGCTCCAAAACACACTGCAGAAATAAACCAGTTTGAGACCACTTTAACTGCCCTGGGAACTGTTGTTCTGTGAGACATTAAGCCTTCTCTGTCAGAGAATTCTGATGCCACAATAAGCTACAATTCCCATGATTCCTTAGTACTGGGCCAGGATTGTTAAAGCAATCTCAAACTGGATTATTTCTGCAGTGTTTTTTTTTTTAACCCTAATTATCTAGTGGTTTTTGCATATCCTAAAAATTTACAGGACAGTTCTCAGCTCTAAAATGTCATAAGGTACATTTACAATACATATTTTGAGGGGGTGAAACAATGTTTAGAGATGGATATTTGTAGAAATGGTTTTGGAATTTTTTTGTGGTAAAAACAATAATTATCCAAATTACAATGATATGGGATGTATTTATAAGGGAACGTGAACTGAAAACACATTTATATGTCATCCTTACTCTAACAATGGGACACGGTGGCTCAGCAGTTAAGCCGCTGACTCTGATGATTGCCAGTTCAAGGCCCAAGTACCACAGGATGGAGTGAGATCCCATCACTAATCCCAGTTTCTGACAATCTAGCAATTTGAAAGCATGAAAAAGTGCAAGTAGATAAATAGGTACCACTTTGGCAGGAAGATAACAGTGTCCCCTGCAGTCAGGTTAGCCACATGATCAGAGTTGTTTTTGACAATGCTGGAACTTCAGCTTAGTAATGGAGATGAGTACACACACCCCTACTGTTGGACACGACTTGACAACCTTGCCAAAAGGGAAACCTTCACTTTTACTTTTAACAGCTTTTCGCAACCTGTTGGCCTTCAGATATTTCAGATTCCTATAACCTCCAAATATAGTCCATGGTAGCTCAGGCTCAAGCTTGCGTTAAAGTCGGGAGTAAGCCCAAGCATTGCCAAACTGATAGCAATGCCAAACTAAGCTCTTTAGTACAAACTTAGGCAGGATACAGACGGGCAAAAAGGGGTGTGTTCATGACGTCATGAAGGTATAGCCTTCAGACGGCCCTTACCTGAATGCCGTCATGAACACGCCGCCCGCACGCCCCAAGTGGGAAGAAGCGGCATTAAAAAGGTGCCGCTTTTCCCCGCTTCTTTTCTATATGCTGCGCAAATGCGCAGCTCCGTCTATGAGCTGCTGCACCGGTACGCCAGAATTGCTACGCTGCTAATTTAAGTTGCCCATTTAAAAGCTCCGTGTCTGCTGCATTGCATAATGAGTCGGGGTCCTGGAACATGCGCAGTTTGCAGTCAGGCTTTAATTGCAGCGTCAGCTGCCATGCAGGTGTGGAAGCTGCAGCACAGCTGCAGCGCATTTTAAGACTCGTAACCCTAACCCTAACCCTAACCCTAGAGCAACATGTACGCATGCGCTGCTAGAACTGGGGAAAGTTTGGAATTTAAAGTGAACCCCTACACACATTCCTGTGCCATTTTCACCTAACAATAAAAAACCCCTAAAACTTTAAATATTTACATATGTATAAGGGAGGTGATGAGGGATGGCAGGGGGACAGCGGTGGCAGCGGCGACAGCTGCGGCTGTGCATTGCAGATTCAGCAAGAGCGTGGGGACCAAAGGAGAGGAGGCATCCACGATGCTGGTGACACTATCAATGTGCAAGCGGACAAGAATGCCAACACCAGCTGATCACCAGCTGGCAGGAGACCACCATTGTTCTTGGGCAGGGCGAGGGAAAAAGTTTAAAGGGGCCTGGGCGCTTTAAATGTGCACATAGGCTTTCTGCCACCGGTGCTGAGCGCCGCAGCTGCGCAGCGGCGCATCCGCCAGCCGGCAAAAGAAAAAAAAAGCCCCGTTTTTGGCCGCCCGTGCAGAAACTGCCTCTCTCTTTGCAGCGTCCTCCGAGGCGGCGGTATGGAAACTGCGGGTCAGAAACGGCCCCAGGTGAGGCGTCTTCACTGCCCCCCATGTGGAAACCCCATACACCTGAGCCACACCCCCGGGGCGGGTTGTCTGGAGGCTCCATATTCAGCAGAATACACCTCCAAGACGTCTTCCCCTGCCCGTCTGTATCCCGCCCATGTTAGTGGATGTGGAGACAGATAGAGTCCTTTCCCCTTCTCTTCAAAATTGGTGTTGTTGCTATGTGCCTTCAAGTCAAATCCAAAGTATGGCAGTCCTATTCTAGGCTTTTCTTGGTAAGATTGATTCAGAGGAAATTTGCTGTTGCCTTCTTCTTAGCTTTCCCTGGAGTGGATTTCCATGGCTGAGACTTGTTGTTAGCTGCCTTTGAGTTGACCTCAACTCATGGCAAACATGTGGATGAGACATCACCATGACCCCCTATTCTTAACCTTTCTGCTCTGGTCTTGTAGGTTCAGGCCCCTGATTGAGTCCATCCATCTGACATGCAGTCTTCCTCTCTTTCTGCTGCCCTCTACCTTTCCCAGCATTGTTGTCTTTTCCAGTGCTTCATGTCATCTCATGATGTGACCAAAGTACGACAGCCTCAGTTTGATCATCCTGGCTTCCAGGGAGAGTTCGGGCCTGATCTGTTCTATGACTCATTTGTTTGTCCTTTTGGCTGTCCATGGTATTCTCAACACTATTTATTACCACCACATTTCAGCTGAGGTGATTTCTTTTTATCTGCTTTCTTCAATGTCCAGCTTTCACATCCATACATGGTGATGGGGAATACAATGGCTTGGACAATTCTAGCTTTAGAGCTCAGCTGTATATCTTTACTCCTTAGGATCCTGTTTCACAGCTGCCCTTCTCATTACTAGTCTTTTTCTGATTTCTTTACTGCATTCTCTGTTCTGATCAATGGTTGAGGATACTGGTTGTTTTTGCAGTACAACTTGTACTGCAGGTTGTTTGGCAAGCTTCCATCCATTAGCTTGAATGTGTGTTTCTTTTCTGTTTCTTCAAATTCCATTTTGAGGTGTTTTTTCTAAACAGTTTAAAACTGCACAACTTTATATTTGAAAGTGTGTCAGCTAGGTCCCAAAGGTTTTAATAAAAATCCATTGTTAACTCAGGCCCTGAAATGAAAGTAGAACTGTCACCAAGGTGATTCCTAGGGCTCAGGCTGATGAGTATTGTGGTACACAACATTTGGAAGTCACTGGGGTGGGGGAGGCTATTTTAATTGTGACCTATGTATCTACCAAGATGTGTTTCATAGAAAGTTGCACTGCTGTCCAATTTTATTTTTTTAATTTTGATGGGAATTTTCACATTCACATCCTCCTATAGCACAGATATGGGCAAAGTGCGGCCCATGCACTACATGCAGCCCTTGGGACTCCAAACTGTGCCCCCCTGACACCCTCAAATTCCTAGATTTCCCCCCCCCCCCCAATTTTTAAAAAAGTACTTTAACACTGATATTGGGGTGATGGTTTACTGGAAAACAAATCAAAATTATTCAAAACCAGCCACAGTTGCTGCAGTTTATTTTCTTCTTCCCCAGCACCCTCAATCCCCTTTAAACTAAACTAAAAGCCCAAAGTGGCATCAGGAAGTGAAGCAACATCACTTCTCACATGCCAGAATGCAACAGTGCAACCCATTGGTGGTAGGGATGGTGGTAAAATAGCCCTGTCACCTTTGCAGTTGCTCATCCCTGGTACATCATTTGTAGAACATTTTAGTCTTAGTGTGAACTTTGTAATGGGATTTGTTTCCATTATTGTGCATTGTGCTGAGTGTGTAAAAAAAAAAGCATTAGCTATAAAAAGTTACTTTGAAAAACAGAATTTGGTTCCAGTGCATCAGGCATTACGCAGTCCACCAGCAAATATTCTGATTTAACCACCATTGCAATGAATGTATTAATAGCTTCTCTGTATTGCCCCCCCCACGTACCAGAAGATGGCACTAAAGATACAAAAAAATCCTTCACTTCTCTCTCTCTCTCTCTTTCTTTGCTGGTTACATAATTATGTACAAATATTGAAAGGAACTACTTTAAAATAAATGTAGCTGTACCAACAAAGAATGTGAAAATTCAATTTGGATCTATTTTTTCTGAATTTAGATATGGATTTTCTTTCAGATCTTTTTTTCCACTGGAACTCACATAAGGATTTCCTCCCCTTCCATTATTGAATATTGTGTGCATTATTAAAATATTTCCTAACGGTGCATTTATTGGACTAGAATGCATTTTTCAGTTCTATGCCTTTTAGCTGTGCACATTTTAAATAAGTGCTGTTTTGTGTGCACATCAGGACTGCACAATGACAGAAAAACAGGATTTGCCCCCTAGTAACATGTGTGAGGAAGTATGAAAATGTTAATGCTAAATGTGCACAGAATGCCAAATTCAATGACATTTGTGCCCATGTTTAATATGAACATGGACATAAAGCAGTGACACTTGTGTTAGACAGGTAGATTGCCATTTTGTATATGGGAAGTTCTGATATTAATGTAACACTTTAAGAGGGTTATGAAAGATTCTGGAAATCCATTGGCTCCATTCACACAAAAGCTAACCAAGAAAAAGTTTGGCTAATTGGTAATCTGTAAAGGTGTACATTGGCTGATCTGCTCCTTCTACACTTAACCAGAAGTCTTAACCAGGTTAGAAAAGCTTCATGTTACTTTCAACCTCTCCTTTAAATGTCAGTCCCAGACCAGGATCTTTAAGCCACCTATTAATTCTGCTGCAGAATCTGTTGTGATAAGAGAATAGCAAGGAGTCTGGGTTTGGATGTACTACAGATTGAGTCTTCCTTGTCTGAAATCCAAAATTGAAAACTTTTTTCATGGACGACAGAAAAAGTGATGCCTTTACTTTCTCATGGTTCAGTGCACACAAACTTTGTTCCATCCACAAAATTATCAAAATATTGTATGAAATTATCTTCAGGCTGTATGCATGAAACATAAATGAATTTCATGTTTAGATTTTGGTCCCATCTCCAATATATCTCATTATGTTTATGCAAATATTTCATCATACCCCCAAATCCTAAATACTTCTGGAACCAAGCATTTCCATACTATATTTTCTGTTATATAATTTTTAAAGTTATTTTAGTCCAGTAATGGGCAAATTATAGCCTTTCAGATGCCCATAAAATAGTAAAGCTGAGTGAAATTGGAAACAGCTGCACCTACAGGTCTTGCCAACAGTTTGTTTGGTGTTGAACACTGACAAACATTACTGTTATAGCATATGGCTTATTGGTAGTAAATGATGTAGGAGATGGCATACAGCAGATAAGCATCCCAATCCTTTAACTGAAATCCAGTCTCTCCTCACAAGTAATGGTAGAATTTGGCCCCAAAACAATTCTACCCAGACTTTTCCAAGCCAGCAATTAAACTTCCTATCACTGGCTAAATGGTGCCTCTGAACTGGGGACCCAACCTCCAGAATGAGGCCAATAAAAGATGAACTGCCAAAGTTTATATAATGCAGAGGCAAAGAAAGTAAATCATGTCCATGAGCATGACCCATTATCACCCTCATACCAATAAGAACTGTGCAATGAGGTTAGCAACAGAGGAAAATTTACTTCCCTAGTCCTTAGCCTTCATGCCCTATAAAGAGAGACTCAGGGAGCTGGGGATGTTTAGCCTGGAGAAGAGAAGGCTAAGAGATGATATGATAACCCTGTTTAAGTACTGTATTTGAAGGGGTGTCATACTGAGAATGAAGCAAAATTGTTTTCTGCTGCTCCAGAGAACAGGGCCTGGAGCAAATTGATTCAAGCTACCGAAAAAGAGATTCCACCTCAACATTAGGAAGAACTTCCTGAGAGTAAGAACTGTTCAACAATAGAACTGTCTTGGAGAGTGGTGGAGTCTTCTTCTTTGAAGGTCTTTAAACAGAGGCTGGATGGCCATCTGTTGGGGGGGTGTTTTGATTCTGTGTTCCTGCATGGCAGGGAGTTGGACTAGATAGCTCTTGTGGTCTCATCCAACTCTGATTCTATGCTTCAAATCTTTTCCCAGTCTCAGATTGTCAGACTAATGCAAAAAATATCACACCAAGTCACTAGTATGAATGTGAGTTGTTTGTGCATTGGACAGCTCTTAACTGACCACCAGGACTAAGAAGAACTCCAAAATCTGTTTGCTTAGTGGCAGAGGCCTGACTTGCCAGTCTAACCTCTTGCCAGTGCAGGATCCACAGGTAAAGCATCCCTGAGAGGTGGTTATCCAACTTCTGTTCAAAAACATACAACAAAGAAGAGACCATCACTTTCCAAGGTAGTCCATTCCACTGTAAAACAGCTCTTATCATCAGGACATTCTTCTGAAGCTTTAATTGGAATCTTCTTTCTTGTGGTTTGCATCCAATTGTACTTCATGTTGTTGGACTGAAACTCCCATAAGTTCTAGCCAGCTTCATCTAATGAAAAATACTGGGACATGCAGTCGAGCAACAGCTGGCAGGCCACACAGTGTTCAACCCTGCTTTAGACATTCCCACTTGCTAGAGAAGCCAAACATGTGTGATTGGGAAGCATATAACACATTTGCTCATTACTACTAAGATAAAAGTCTGAAGATTTCTGGATTAATATTTTATGTCAATGTGGCTGCTGTCACAGATTTTCATGGTATAAAAATTCAATGAATTTTCCTTGATTATTTTTTAAAAAGATGTAGTTGAAGCTGTACATAATTCTTTTATTTTATTATCAAACTTCTTTCTATGAAATTAACTCTGTCTACCTTGAAACTGGGCTGAAATCTAGCCATTGCTGTTCCTGTTCTTCATTTTTTTTCCAGAGTAGATTCCTCATTTAAGATTTCTGATATGAAATCCCTTTATGGACTGTAGGCGAAAGACCATCACAAAAGCATGTAAGGAATTTGATGGTCTGCTGAGTTTAGTAAAGTTGCATTTCTAAGCTGAGGGAGGATGGGGGGGATTATCACAGTGTTTGAAAGTTGCTCTTAATCCACATCTCTTTCTAATATGTTGTAACGATAGTGATATTCCCTACACAGACCCATAACTCTTTAACATTTTAACAGAGTTATATCAGTGATCATTGTCCTTTGCATGCATGATTTCAATCTTCATTACCAAGATCTCATATGGCAGGTTGTTTTTGAGTATTCTGAGGTCCTTGTTTGGAGACTAGGATGAGGCTGAGACTTTGTGGCTTAGCTGTCTAGTGAGGCTATGACTGGAGACTTCCAAATTTACACTCATAGCCACTCACTATGTATGGTCCATCAATGTCAGAAGCTGGTGGCCCCGATCAATGGCCAGGACTTTCATACACATTTAAAATAGTGACTCACAGTCACTAGCTGGAGGCCGAGTAAAGATATCACCTCTGAAAAGATGCTACAGCCCTAACAATCTCTCAAGGGTGCCAACTCCTGAGGCCAAAAGTGATACCTATTGTGTCAACATGGTTAGAGTGTTACACTTGGAAAACCCATGTTCAAGTCACTTCTGAGCCATGAAATTCAGTAGATGATCTTGGGTCAATCATTTCCTCACTCAGACTGATCTTCCTCACAATTGTGAAGAATTCCTTACTGTGAAGAAAAAACAAAGGTGAGGAAAGCCATGCATGCTGCCTTGAGCTCATTGGATGAAAGGTGAGATAGAAAAGTAACTAAAAAATAAAATATTTATCTGTAAATCCAGCTCAAGAGGAAGAGGAGGGGATGATGAAGTGGAGGACACCTAATATCACATGTTTGTTACACTTTCACTTTAGAAAAGCAAGTATGTATATCAGTATGATAAAATTGTTTTCTGTTTGCAAAAACATATCTCAGATAGGTTTTTTGGGGGTGGGTTTTTTGGGCCATGTGGCCATGTTCTAGAATAGTTTATTCAGAGAACATGCCAGCCATAGATGCTGACGAAACATCAGGAATAAACTCTTCTAGAACATGGCCACATCGCCTGAAAAACCCACAAAAAACTATGGCTGCCAGCCATGAAAGCATTCGACTTCACATCTCTCAAATAGTTACTATGTACAAGTATCATTGACAAACTATGTCATGTCAATTTTGCAGTAGCTGATTTATGGACAGTAGCCCTAAATTTCTCTTTTAACAATGGCTTGAGGGGCAAAATGTGTCACATGTGATTTAGAATGCACATTAGCCTGACTGGCTGGTGAATCTTATGGTTGTCTGGGATAATCAATGGTTTGTAATCCATTTTAGCTGGTTATCTCATGTGTAGGTTGCTAAGCAGCTAAACCTGTCATGCAGATTCTGCTATATGGTATAATCCACTTAAGATACATTTACATTGCCCAATATAACTGTTGTGCGTCACATTAAAATCTTCTGAGGGCTATATTTCATATTCTGAAGCTTACTGGCTGTCATTTATGATTGCCAGGAGTTGGTATAAAATTCTGTGTATCTGCTGTATAGATGAGTAGATAAAAAGCTATAAGGCCATGAGTGTCCTCTGATATAAAATACCCAGCAAATGGTCTCCCAGAACATTTCATAACATATAGAATATGATAAAATACTTACTGATACAGTATATGGGAAAGAAAATGTGAGTTTTGGTAAGAAGAATTTCATTTTCAGGCCATTTTTTTATTTTAAAATTAGATGCTGTTGTTCATATTCAAGATGAAAAGTACTTCCAGTTTTGAAAATGCAGATGGGAGAAACCAAAGCTATCAAGTTCACTAAGCAGCCCCAGAGTTTTCAGTTTAAGGTTTAAATCTATATGCATTCACATGTTAGTGCTGAATTATGGTTGACATCTCCATCTTTTCAGACCAGTATATTTTGATTGATTGATTGATTGATTGATTTTATTTTTAAATTACAAAATACATAGCAACATTTGAGTCATCATTACAACTGCCACAAACTGTGATATCAAAAACATCATGTATTAGCCCACCACTCTGTCCTCGTATATTGTGTGTGTGTGTGTTTAATAGATATTTTAATTGTACATGTTTAATCCTGTTTTAAGGGTGGGAATTTGGGACATAATTTTGTAAATGTGGATTTTAATATGTTGTGAGCCGCTTTGATTGTCTTGTAACAGAAAAGCGGGATATAAATAAAAGTTTTTTATTTATTTCAAACTACAAAATTCAGGTTGAAAATGTGATTACAAGGTTAAACCTGAAGCCAGCAACCAGATACTATTACAAAGAAAAATAAGAGATAATAGTGTTATTCATCTATCACAGTTTCAGACCAAAAATTGAGATGTTGTGCAGGTGGAGGGCATGGAGCCATCATTTCATTGATATATTGAAAAATAAAGATCATTTTTTTAATCAAATGAAAAACAAGAAGAATTACTGTGATATAAGGAATCAGAAATTTTCTCCATCAACATCACATTCCACAGTTTAGTCCACCAATTTTCCATTCTAACATTTCCTGTCTTCCAATTTGGGGCAATTTCAATTCTTGTTAGTGCAAGAAATAGTCCAATTAATCATTTGTGTTTCATCAATAAAAACAAATAGTAACAAAACAGTAGGGGAAGGAGTTCTGTTTGTCATGTAATTTCTTCTATGATCTTAATTACAGTGTCCCAAAAATTCCAGATTTTCTCACAAGATATCCACATGTGCAAATAAAACCCCATTTGGGCACACTCCCTCCAACATAATGAGAAAGAGTTCCTAAAATTTTTTGCTATTTTTATGGGAGTGAGATACTATTTATGAATGACTTTTAGAGAGCATTCTTTAAGTAGGTTAACTTAAATTTAAAGTGGAGAAGAGTCCAAATATTTGACCATGATTGGTCTGTGATTTGTATATTAAGTTCCAATAGCCAGCTCTTTTTATAATGGTATAAAATGTATTTAATTTATATCCTGGCTTTCTCCCAATAGAGGATCCAATGTGGTGTACAATCTTTTAAGAATAAAATGTAGTTCAAACGTTAAAACACAAATTCAATCAAACTTCTATTTAGAAAACACTAGCGGTTTGAACACTGGACTATGACTCTGGAGACCAGAGTTTAAGTTTCCACCTGGCCATGGACATCATGTCATCTTTCGGCCTCTGAGGGAGAGAGTAGGCTGGCCCAGTTCCATCAGGGGCTAGCCTGAAGAAGGAGGCTCCTCCCTCCCTAACTGTCATCTTTCAGCCTCTGAGGGAGAGAGAAGGCTGGCCCAGTACCATCAGGGGCTAGCCTGAAGAAGAAGAGCCCTCCCTCCGGTCCATCTGCCTTGGTCCAGGCCTCAGAGGGAGAGAAGAATGCTGGACCCGATTCCCTCCCCCCCTCACCATTCCCTTCTCTTTTTATGTCGTGTCTTTTAGATTGTAAGCCTGTGGGCAGGGAACTGTCTGTTATCCCCTCTATTGTAAACCGCTCGGATTCCCAGTGATTGGGCGGTATATAAATAAAACCTATTATTATTATTATTATTATTATTATTATTATTATCTACAGTGGTACCCCAGGATACGAATTGATCGCGTTATGAAATTTCCGGGGTACGAAAAAGTTAGCTTGGAAAAAACTGTTCCGGGTAACGAAAGATTTTTCGGGTTACGAATTTTTTTTCGGTGTGTTTCGGCGCTTTTTGGCACGAAATTTAAAAGCGCTAGCGGAAAGCCTTTTTTCGGGTTGCGAAATCTTTCGGGTTACGAACGGCGCCGCGGAACGAATTAAATTCGTAACCCGGGGTACCACTGTATTGGGTAATAATCTTTGGGCAAGTCACATTCTCTCAAACTCAGAGGAAGGCCATGGCAAATCTCCTCTGAACAAATCTTGCCAAGAAAACACCATGATAGTGTTGCCTTAGGGTTGCCATACATAGGAAACAACTTGAAGGTACAAAACGGAAATGCAGGTTAAAAGCGAATTTTAAAAACACATATAAAACAATAAAATAGAAACAATATCCCCCCGTTAAAATCTTTGTCTGCCACATCATATTAAAAGCCAAACATTTTTTATTTTTTATTTTTTGCCTGCTGGTGGAAAGACATATATATGGCAAGCAAATAGAACATAATCCTGTCCATGGTGAGAACGGTGTACCTATTGAGCTGGCTAGTGCAGATGAGGGAGAATTTAATCCCATTCATATTTTAAGAGTTTATCAAAATTTCACACACAAAAAAAATCATACTTAAGGCTTAAATTAATTTGTGAAGTCGGAGGCTTTCATGGCCGGCATCCATAGTTTTTTGTTGGTTTTTCGGGCTATGTGGCCATGTTCTAGAAGAGTTTCTTCCTGACATTTCACCAGCATCTGTGGCTGGCATCTTCAGAGAAATAAATTGAATGTGGAAGGAAGCAGATCTAAAAGATTTTCCCATCCCTTGTCTTTGGTAGCACTAAATTTAGCTTTTATTTCTTATTATTTCTGGAAATCTACCAGCAGCTGATTCAAAGGGCTAGTGGAACTGTCACTGCAAAGGTTTATGAGCCATATGTGGTTTTGCTTGCTCTCTTGAATGTATTGTACCCAGAGTTTGACTATTGCATGTTTTTTTTTTAAAGTATCCTCATTCAAACTTTTCAAGCAGTCTGGGAACCTTGAACTATATGTGTACAAAATTTTAACTTTTGTTGAAGTGCCTTCATTATTTTGAAGTATATTTTATCTCTATGTCCTTCACTTTTGTCTAGTTTAGGAATGATTTGAACTGTATTTCTGCTAGAGATGACAAAACATTTCATTTCAGCGTGCTTGTGATTTAAAAAAAGATACCCAAATGTGCACATTTTTTAATATTTGGTATAGAACATGAAATCTAAACATGAGAGAAACAGAAAGTGAAACATTTATCCATTCAGGCCTAAAGCGTTGTGTGGTTTGCTCTTAAACTTAGGGTTTCCCCTTTAATTATTCTCAACTGAATAATGTATAGCTGGTGAATTAGGGTTGAGTACTCATTTTTTTTTTCAGAGGCTACTCATCCTTTTCTCTTTCTCTTACCCAATATGTATATCGCGCGAGGGAGAGATGGCAGTCAAGTACAGCATGGACATTTCCATACAAGCAAAGCTAAATTTATTGAATTTGGCCAATATCAATGTACAGACATGTTGTTTTTGAAAAAGTTATGAAAAATAACAATTTTTCAAATTCAGCGTGGGAAAAAGTGAAGTTTAATATTTGGAATATAGGAGAATGTGAGAGTGACAGATTTCCATAATCCTGCTTTCTACAAGATATCCTTTAATTGCATGGTTTGAAGCATCTCAACCAGACATGGAGAAATGGGTGTTTTCATGCACAGTTTCCCACTATTATATGCATTTTTGATATACATCTTTTGATTTTCAAACTGCACCACAACATTTGAGGAGGAACAGATATCACTGTATTGCTGACGTTTGATCTGTGTGTAGATTCAGGAGTTGAGAATTTGGTAAGCTTTCATTAAAATAGCCATCAAATCAAATTTTCATCCATCTTTGGCCTTGAACGTCAGCTATGCAATCTGAATCCTCTGTTTCAAGAGAATGGTATCAAACAAAGTCTTTTTTTTAAAAAAGGACAGTAATTAAAATGCCTTTGGCTATACATGTGGCAAATTTTGCTTGCAATTTCTCTCCTCCACTTCCCCCCATTTTCTCTTCAGGTCACTTCAGTTGCTGAGTCCAGATTGCAAAAGTAGTTTGCACTCAATTAATTTAGCAGGGACAAAGGAGAAGAGGGAGTAGAAACTTGCTCTTCCCAGTAGGCTCAAACAAAAGCAAGCTGATGCAGCCTCTCCTAACTTCTGTGCTCCTCCTCATTTTCCCATCATGACCACACTCTGATGTTGCTTGACCACGTATCCCAGTTTTCATTTTTGAAACATTGGAGGATATGCTAACATTTGTAGCAGTACTGCAAAAAATTGTAACTTCCTTTTTGGGAGGCATGAATGAATAACTTCACCATTTTTATCTCCACTGCAAGAAAGTTCTTGAAAATTGCAGTTCTCAAGAACTATTTATAGTCAGTAATTAAATCAGGGCCAAAAATGCACATGGGGGAGAGGTTGTCCAGAAAATGGCATTTTCTCCAGAGAGATGTACTGTGTTTTCATATTTTCTGTATGGGAAACTTGTATTGGTATACCATTATTTTTGTGCAAAAAGTACTGTATGTTTTTCATGAAGAATCGGTACTAAGCTGAGAAGATTCCTACATCTCTAGTATCTCCCTTGTCAGTGTTTTCCAGCCCCCAGAAATCCTTTTTTCTCCCATTCATCCAAATATTTTAGAATATTCTTTTCATCTCTAGAAATATATATATAACTTTCAAAATTCCCTATGCTGGCTTGCTGGGGCATCCTGGGAGTTGTAGCCCAAAAAGTAACCTTTCTAAACTGTGAGCCTATTAAAGTACTTTTGTTTTGCTAGGATTTGGGCTCATTGGTCCCCTGTTTCTGAAGCTTTAAAATGTTTCTTTAAATACAATATTTGTAACTCGTGTGACTGAGATTTGATTGCACTGTGGGTTTTTTTAAAAGAATCTCTTTCTCTTTTATATACTTTTTTCCGTGTGTGTGTGTGTGTGTGTGTGTGTGTGTGTAGATCAGGTGAAAATATTGGAATTTTTTCTGTGCTTGTTTGCAGTGGAAGGAGAGGAATAAGCAGGATGTCAAAACTGAGTAAATTCTGATTGTTGTTATTGTGTCCTAGACAGAAGCCCCTGTTGTTGTGTCCAGATTCCTGACCTGATTTTATAAATATTTGCTGATATGCTGTCCTTGGAAAATTATTAAAGCCTGGTTAGTTCACTGAAGCTCTATTGTTTCAAGCAGCCCTCTTAGTTTTAACACTTACGAGTGTGAGTATCAGTCACTGCAAGGCTCTCCAGTGCTTTAGCTGCATTTACGGCCTGAATGCACAGAAAGCAATCATAAGAACCAGGTTATTAAGACAGCACATGGGTCTGTATATCTACACTAGTGATGGAGAGTTTAGAAACATCATCAGCAATCTGACATCATTTTCACTAGGTCTGTTGAAAACATCAGTGATACCCTTGTATTCTGTTATTGACTTAGTCCTACTTGTTCTTTGTTGTTGTGTACCTTCAAGTTGTTTCCAGCTTATGGTGACCCTTGAACCCTCATGGGATTTTTCTGAGGTTGAGTGTGTGTGAGGCATCCAGTGTCATCCAATGGGTTTCTGTGGCCGAGCGAGGAATTGAACCTTGATCTTCAGAGTCATTATCCAATGCTCAAACCACTACACCATGCTGGCTCCTACTTATGCCCACTTGTGATTGCCTAAATAATGTTTTGGGTTGTTGTGCAGGTCACATTCTCTACCAACCTCACACAATTGCCAAATTTCCACCAGAAAATGACTTTTACCTCCTGCAGTCCTATCTAACATAGCCATTTACTTACTGACTGGTGGAGAGGAGGGGGATGCAGTAGATAAAAAGTGAGTTTGGGACATCACATGTCTTAATTCCACTTTACACTTATGTTTCCTCAATTTGGGCTCTCAGCTATAGTTTAATATGGATGCTGACAGCATTCTACTAAAACACACCATCATTCAGCAAGTAATGGTAAGACCAGTAGTTCAATATGTCTGTGGAGGGCATGAAGATGGGGAAGAATGCCTTGGGATAATTAATACAAGATTAAATGCACCAATTGTTCAATGTATGGGAAACTCATAGGATCGTTGCAAGTCAAGGCTTAATCATAGAACCATAGAATTGTAGAGTTGGAACGAAGAGACCACAATGGCCATCCAATCCAACCCCCTGCCATGCAGGAAATCTTAATCTAAACATCCCCAACAGATGGCCATCCAGCCTCTGCTTAAAGACCTCCAAAGAAGGAGACTCCACCACTCTCCAAGGGAGTGTGTTCCACTGTCGAACAGCCCTTACTGTCAGGAAGTTCTTCCTAATGTTGAGGTGGAATCTCTTTTCCTGTAGCTTGCATCCATTGTTCCAGGTCCTGTTCTCTGGAGCAGCAGAAAACAAGCTTGCTCCCTCCTCAATATGACATCCCTTCAAATCTTTAAACAGGGCTATCATATCACCTCTTAGCCTTCTCTTCTCCAGGCTAAACATCCCCAGCTCCCTAAGTCGTTCCTCATAGTTTCCAGACCCTTCACCATTTTAGTCGCCTTCCTTTGGACACACTCCAGTTTCTCAATGTCCTTTTTGAATTGTGGTGCCCAGAACTGGACACAATATTCCAGGTGGGGCCTGACCAGAGCAGTATAGAGTGGCACTATTACTTCTCTTGATCTAGACATTATACTTTTATTGATGCACCCTAAAATTGCATTGGACTTTTTAGCTGCCACATCACACTGTTGACTCATGTTCAACTTGTGGTCTACTTGGACTCCTAGATCCCTTTCACACATAGTCTCGTTCAGCCAAGTGTCCCCCATCCTATATCTGTGCATTTCATTTTTCCACCCCAAGTGCAGTACCTTACATTTCTCTATTGAATTTCATTTTGTTAGCTTTGGCCCAGCTTTTTAGTCTACTCAGGTCGTTTTGAATTTTGATGCTGTCCTCTGGAGTATTAACTATTCTTCCTAATTTGGTGTCATCTGCAAATTTGATGAGTATGCCCCCAATTCTGTCATCCAAGTCATTGATAAAGATGTTGAATAGCACTGGCCCCAAGACAGAGCCTTGTGGGACCCCACTGGTCACTTCTCTCCAGGATGGAAATGTTAGATGAAAACCTCCTTTACAAAATATGTGGAATTTATTCTACAGTTATGGATCATTAACAATTTGGCTTCCTCCTGGTGTCAGGAATGCCAGGACATTTACTCCAAAACATCTTTAGTAGGTTGCTGGGGGGGGGGGAGTAAAGCTAATGCAAGGAATTGGGTGAAACTATGATCTTATTTGGTTATTTGATGAAATCATCAAGGACAGTGAAGCCAATTCAGAAAGAAGTCACAGCTTCCAGAATTGGCAAACACTTTTGAGTCCATTTGTAATGAACACTGAAAAATCACTAGAAGCTATCACAAAAGTGTTAGAAAAGGCAACCTTTCTATTTCAACTCAGTTACAGCTCCCAGTTATTTAAAATTGCACAGATACCGGTGCTGGTGCTATGGTCTCGTGACTGTGGGAGAATCTTTCAGGCACATGTTTATAAGCTGGTTTTCCTTCAAGTAAACAACTGTATATCCCTGAAGAAAGGTTCAGGAAAAAGCAAAGAGTACATTAAAAACCCAGTCCTTTAACAGCTTCCCCTCCACCCTCAAACATAGGAAGTGATAATATTTGGAGTTCCCCCCCCCCCTAAGCACTTTATTACTTTAGAAGGGGTGGGAAGGACAGCTAGTAGGGTATTTCACCTTGGGAAATGGTGTGGCACTTATAAACAATTATGTTTGCATCTTGAACATGACTGTATAGATATTTTTTTTAAAAAAAGAAGGCTTCATAAACTTGTGAATGATAATAATAATAAAATGATAATGCATGTCCTGATTTCCTAGTGTAGGGCAGGGTTGAAAGAGACATTGCATGGGAGAGATGTGATTGGATATTGTGACTGCTTTATTTTTATTTTTCAAAACTTGAAACAACCACTGAAAACTCTATTTTGGACCAAAGCAGGAGTTCTGGGAAGTAGTCTCCCCCCCCCCCCCCCGATCTTTCTTTCTTTCTTTCCTTTCCTTTCCTTTCCTTTCCTTTCCTTTTCTTTTTTAAATTTCCTACCCCAAGATACTATTAGCGAGGGAGGGAGGGAGGACAGTTTCAGAAGACCACAATTCCACTGTTCCCTCCAAGAAACAACATTGATCAGCATAAAAAAAATTTATTACCCTGATGAAATTCTACATTATATCACAATATATTACACAGTATCTTTGACAGTCATAGGTTTCCCTAAATTTTCGAGTATCTTCAATTTACATTTCACACATTACAATATAGTTGTTTTCCTTTTTACTTAAATATTCCTCCCTACTGTCCTGACCTTGTCTCATATAAATTCGTTTGGCACTTAATTGAGCAGTTTTAGCCATATTCTTTATATCCTCTATTCAAGAATAGTTACAAGTATTTTATGTAACAAATCTGTGATTAACAAACGTAAATAGAGACTATACACATCCACGTCTGTTTTAATTTAATTTACCTGTGCATACCCTCCAATATTTCACAGATGAAAACTGGGACGTGCGGCCAAGGAACATCAGAGTATGGTCAAGGTGGCAAATGTCATTAATGAGGAAGAACACATAAATTAGGAGAGGCCACAGCAGTTTGCTTCTGCTTGAATGTACTGGGAAGAGCAAGATTCTGCTTCCTCCTCTTTTCTCCCCATTTGCTGAGTTAACTGAGTGCAAGCCTTTTCTGTACTTTGAACTGAGTTTGCAGCAACTGTTAATGAGGCAGAACACATATGTTAAGAGACGCTGCAACAGTTTACTTGTGCCTGAACTTGCTGGGAAGGGCAAGATTCTACCTCTCCTCTCTTTCTTCACCCTCCCCCCCCACAGCCCCGTTGAATTAATTTACTGCAAACTACTCTTGTGCTTTGAACTCAGTTTGTAGCAATTGGCCTAAACTGAGGACAAAGAGAATAGGGCATTTTAAAAACAGCTGGAAAAGTGGGACAATAACCAGTTAATTGTGATTGTCCTTGTTAAATCAGGTCAGTTGGAGAGTTTGCCCTCTACCTATTTAAGGATGCTGTTGGTGCTGTAAATTATCACGTACAGTTGCATTCGCTCACCACAAATACGCTAACTAAAAGATTAGAATTTAGTTGAGACATTTACTAATCATAGCTTCTGCTTTTTAGCACTTTTTCAGCCTCCAGCAACAAGACGAATTATGGGAATTGTAGTCTAAAAATGCTCCCCCTGGGCCAAGCAGCTGTGCTGTTGAATGGCTGCTGGCATCTGGAATTGTGTTTCACATGGGTTCTGCACAATGATTGAGAATATGTCTTGTACAAGGTACTGTTTCTGGGACCCAACCAGCCTTCCTGACACTTGAATTAGCATTGCCTTGTTCAGTGCTTGTAAATTATTTTTAAGTTATGGCTTAGCTCTTGGATTTGGGTAAGAATAATCCATTTATGTTTGCTATTACCCTGTGTTCATTTTGGAAGAAATAACACCCACTTTAACACCCCCCCCCCCTTACCATTTCCTCCTTGTCTTAGTCTCATTCCTGCACTTTTGCAAAGTATAGGTAATTTATTCAACATTGTTGTATCTAAATGTCATGGGAAGAAGTTTTCTCCTATTTCTGGAGACATCTCAAAACAGGAGGAAAAAAAGAGAAGGCAGCTGATATTAGTATGAAATTTCTAAACTGGAGGTTTGGCCTTGAGCTTCACTTAAGGTTTTGAACTTGAGAAGTTTTCAGTAAGTGAAAGGGCTGATGTTTTGTAGATACACCCAAGCTGAAACAATCCGTCTGTGGGAGGAAAAACCAAGAAAGAATTGTTCCTGGTGATATGCCCAAAGAAACTAATTGCTATGACCACAATTTTAAGTTAATGTTGTATTGTTATTTAAAAAAAAAACAGTGGTGTAGTTCATCTGACTCTAAAGACTATTTAGTGAACCTAACCGTGGAAGTAACACAATACCTGTATTTTTTTTTCTTTTTGTGCATATAAATCTATTCAGGATTATTATGCACTGCTGCTGTTATTTTTTAGGGGCTATTTTTTAGGTGTTCTCTGAGCTTTTTTAAACTGCAGTCCAGGTTTCAGGTTTTAATTTTTTAAAATAAAAATCCACCTAGGCTGCATCTGCACTGCAGAAATAGTCCAGTTTGACACAATTTTAACTGCCATGGCTCAGTGCTGTGGAATTCTGGAAACTGTAGTTTGGTGGGGCACCAGAGCGCTCTTACAGAGATTAAACGTTTCACAAAACTACAATTGCCAGAATTCCAGAACATTGAGCCATGGCAGTTAATTTTATTCTTTTTATTATTGCAGAACATAACAATAACCATAACAAACAATATATACATTGTATCTCCGTGGTCACTTTTCTTTTACCATTTCCCCTCCCCCCTTCTCTGCCATATAGAACTCTAAATAACAGTTAGATTCTATATCGAGCAATATTAATTGAACTCTCATATATTCCTAACTATTTTTATCCACTTGTCTGATTTGACATTTAATTGATGATTTTATTTTTTTGGATATAGTTTTCCATTAAACTATATAAGTAATAATTTTTAACCAAGTATAATTTCAATATCTGCATATATATACAAAATACGTCAAATAAATATTCTTAATCTATACAATAGATATTTGTGTTTCTCTTTTGCACCTATTACTGATTATCTAATCATAATTTTTAACAAAGTTGTACAGTTTTTCCCAGTCATTTTCCCAATCTACTGACCATTTATTATTCCTTAACATAGTCAGTTTATCTAGTTGTGCCATATTCAACCATTTTTCTAGCCATTCTTGCACTGTAGGAGTGTTTTTTCTTTCCATCTTTGCACAAAACATAGTCTAGCCGCTGTGTAGGCGTATAGCAAGAATTTCAGATATTTTCTTTCTTGTTTTTCTTATATAATGTTAAGCAGACAACTTTCTGGTTTGAATTTAATCAAAATATGTAAGATTTTTTGAATTATTTCATGTACACTTTTCCAAAATTTATTTGTTACTGGACAAGTCCACCAGATGTGATAGAGTGTACCTGATTTGTTTTTACACTTCCAGCAGTTGCCTATATTTTTACCCTGAATTTTTGCCAATTTATTTGGAGAGTAATGCCAACGATAGAGCATTTTATAGAAGTTTTCTTTTATATCCATACTATCAGAAAATTTTAGATCTTGCCCCCATGTTCTTTGCCAAGTGTCTAAAGAAACTGATTGACCTATGTTTTGAGACCATTTTATACATGTCTCTTTAATTGATTCCATTTTTGTTTCTCTTTTTAGTAGGATTTTGTATAATTTAGCTATTGTTGAGTTCTTCGAATATAAAATTATTTTGTCTAGATCATTTTCTTTTTCACTAATTCCATATGTCTTCAGATCTGTGTTTAACCTTTCTTTCAATTGATAATATGTGAACCAATTCAAATTATAACCTAGATCTCTCAGTTGTTCCAATGATAATATTTATGGCTTCTCTCCCTTCCAGTCAATCATATCTTTATATCTGATCATATCCTTTACATTTTCTCTTCCATATTTCCATGCTTCTTGTGGTGAGAGCCAATTTGGTAATGCACCATAGAATTTCTTTTTAATTTTATTCCAGACTACGTATAATAAACTTCTCACCACATGGTCCAAGAATTCTTTGTGTCCATCTATTCTTTCATAACATAAATAGCCGTGCCACCCATATCTTTGATTAAATCCTTCTAGTGCTAACAAATCAGATTCATCCAAAGTAATCCAGTTTTTTATCCATTCTATGGCACATGCATAATAATATAACTTCAGGTCTGGAACTCCCAAACCACCATTTTCTTTGAGATCTTTCATGACTATTCTCTTAATCCTGGATTTTTTCTTCATCCAAATAAATTTAAATGTCTCTGTTTCCCATAAACTAAAGGGTTTGTCATTTTTGATAATAGGTAAATTTTGAAAAAAGAACATGAATTGTGGAAGTATATTCATTTTACCCGAAGCGATTCTGCCAAAAAAAGAGAGTTTTAATTTAGACCATCTATCCAAATCTTTAGTAACATTTTTTCACATAGGTAAATAATTGTTATCAAATAATTCCGAATTCTTGAGCCATGGTAGTTAAAGCAGTGTCAAACTGAATTATTTCTGCAGTGTAGATGCAGACCGTCATCTTTTCTTTTCTTCCCCCTCCTATTTGCTTCACCTCACTCTACTACCTGCCTTGTATAAAACAGAGGTATTTGCTGGTCCACCACATGATTTGCTCATTGAGCAAATAACTTGCATAATATGTAAGAAAGCTGCCTGGTTTAATGTGACAACCCAATCTGGGCCTTGCTTTTCAAAATATTTGGGGAAGCTGATTATAGACTGTTGGTTACCCTGTCCAAAGATCCTCCATTGCAGCCTCGTCCTTCATTCAAAAGCACTGCAAATTGACTTAGGTAACCTTTATATAAGCTTTGGGGGAGGCATTCTTTTATCACTGCAGAGTTGTCTGCTCATCATCAAGATACCTGATAACAAATGGGTGGGGCAGCAGCTCTGACCCAAAGAAAGCCCATGTTTTACCCATGACCAGCATGGAGTTCCGAAACTTATTTACACTCTTAGGAATAATTGTGGAAGTAACTGGAGAAATCAAAGGACACATGGCTTTGCCAATTCTGTGTTGTTATTTTTAAAATGTGAAGTGAAAAGCAAGATGCATTAAAAATCAAGCTGTTTCCCAAATGGAAGAGAGAACATTATATCTTAGAAGATGGATGGGGAAATGTCTGTGTAAAAGTTTTTAAAAGACATCTAAAAGAGGAGGGCAAACCCAAAAAGATTTTCCTAGAACCTATAACCATACAATGAAATGTTACATTTTTTGTCATTTTTTTTATTACTAGCCAAAATACCCAGCTTTGTCTGGTTCAAACACAGTTAGCCTACTCCTTTGGCTTTTCTCCTCACTCTCTTTGTTCACTTCTGTGTTAGTTCACTTTATCCCAGTTTACTATTATTGTTATTATTATTAGCTTTATTTATAAAGCGCTGTAAATCTACACGGCACTGTACCATAAATTAGAAACAGCTCAATTCCACTTGTGCTTTCTCTTTTCCCCCTCTTTCATACTCCAAACTCTTCTGTTGTTTCTCTCCCTCGACCGGGTGCTTGTTCAGTCTTGTCTTCTCCTAATTCTTCCACCTATCCTGATCAGGGATCAAGAGCATCTCTCTCTCTCTCTCTCTCTCTCCCTGTGCATGTGTGTGTGCGTGTGTCTTTCTTATAGCTGCCATATTCTAGCCCCTCAAATCCAGGCAGCCATATTTGCACATTATTTGGGTTTTTTTTCCTTTTTCTTTATGAAAATCTGTGATCCTGCAAATATACACTAGCACATATGCAGGCACATTTCCACGCAGAAGTGCTCTTTTCAAGGTTTCTTTGTAGATAAGAAACATTGTGAGTTTTCATAGCTTCTTTGTATGCAGTGCTAATTCTGTGCTCCACATGACCCCTTTTCTTTACACACCTTTTCTGCCCATAGAGTTTTCCTGCCTTTGAGAGCTGTAGGAAATACAAATACATGGCAGATATAATGTTCCCAGTAATGGGGGTTCCACAAAATTTGGAATCTAGCTTGAGGCATCTGAAATTACCTAGCTGTGCCTATATACATATTTCCACACACAAAATGGCAAGAATCACAGTGGCTCAAGATTAGGCTTGCTCAATTTGTGTAGTTGTTTGAGTGTCAGGACAACAGGACTCAAATCCCAACTCTACCGTGGAAACCCATTGGGTGACCTTGGGCAAGCTGCACTCTCTCATTCTCAAAGGAAGGCAAAGGCAATTGCCCCTGAACAAATCTTGTCGACATAGCCCTGTGATAGGGTCACCATACATTGGAATCAACTTGAAGGCATAACAACACAACACATGGCACAGCAAGGATTATTCGGTCAATGTGATGGAAGTTGTTTTTGTTCTTTTTTTAAAAAAAAAACTTTTAAAATGGTATTTATTAGCACTATTGAAATTATAGTGTTATTATGTAATAATAGCAAAGAGAGAATTTGCACAATTGTGGTCTGAAAGACAAAGTGATGGAAAATAGCCATCCAGTCAAGGAAGCAAAGACAAAAAGGACAAACCACCATCAGGAAGGGGGCACTAGGAATGGAAATAATATTTGAAGGGAATACTATGAGAAAGTATTCTCTAGTGTCCAGAAAACCCACCAAGGAGAATCCTCCTGAATCCACTTTCACATTTTTCCTAGTCATCAAATTATACATATCAAGGATTGTATTCCTAACCATCTCAACCCATACTTACCCTTTTCCTGCAGCCATGTAGTGGCTGGCAGGAAGGCAAGGGCAGACAAGTGAGGAGGATCACTGCCAGTATATCACATCCATCACAATAACATCATCATGCAGGACCATCCACCATCAGACATCCTTGAAGGATCCCTGACTATGACAAATAATCTTTTTCTCTCAGCATCCCCATCCCCTCCTGCCTGTAAAGTTACTTACATGGCTACGTGGATGGCAGGGGGCAGAGAAGAGAAGCCAACAACGGATTCCAGAGGCAGTTGTGCCAAACTGCATTATTTCTACAGTGTAGATGCACCACTCGGGATTTACTGTGGTGTTGCAGTCTGCCAATAGTCTTTAATATATTAAAATTGATCAGCAGAATAGCCTTAACAGTAGGCACAATAACTTCTATCCTAAAATATCATATTATTAGCTGCAGTGAAGCAAGTGGTTTACCTGAAGGTGATGGTGAATGGTCCTGAGAATGAGAACATTTCCAGATATTCAGATGATCAGCAATGGCTGTGTGTTAGCCTGAGAAATAATTGTAGACTAGACAGCCCCAAAGAGTTGGCATGGAGCCACCACTGTTTCAGATGGATTGGGGCCATAGCAACCACATACTTCCATTTTTAAGGCACTGTTTTGTTTTTGTTTTCTGAAGGACAAAAATGAACTGTGAGTAAAATATAACATTTAAGTCAATGTGATAGGACTCACATAATTTATTACTTTCTCCTCACATTGGAGATGTGGGGCATGTCAGAGTCTGTGACTTATGGTAAACAAGTACTCCACGGCCCATTCTGAGGCCTTTATCCATCTTTTAAAGATGTTAGCTGAGATCCTATTTAATGCTGGCAAAGTTCCTACAAAGTAGTTATGAAAGATGTCCAGAAGCGAAGGATGCAGGCAGTTTGGGAGGAAAGTGATGGAGCCCTCCTGGTATCCCCTGTTGAATCCAGGCCTTTAATGTTGTAGGACTGATTCCTAGTGATGGCCAGCTGTTATTTTACAGCCCATGAAAAGGCACTGTATACTGTACTTCCTTTCTTAGTATTTAAAAAGTACTGACACTGGCATAACCTAAAGTCAGCCTAAAGCCTAAGTCAACAACAGGATTCCAGTCATTGATTCCAGTTCTCAACATAGGTAGTACATTCAACTTTTTTTTCCCATGGGGAAAAGTCAGATAATATATTTCCACAAGGAAATATGTTGGGAAGGCTGTTGTTGTTTATATTTTACAGATGAAGAATAGCATGTGATGGCTTTCCAAAGAGAACCATTGAGATATAATCCCAGGGATCTCTTCAGGTCTTGAAGCTTAATTCTTAATCATCTACAGAATTCTGTTTTATTCCTATTTTTTCTGTCTTCCTCAAGTGAAAAACATATTTCCAATTGCTCAGCATTCTCCTGGTCTACAAGCTGAAACAGCGGATGAGTGGGAGGCCAATGACATTGAAAATGATGATAACATGTCCAGAGGGAAGCCATAGATTTCCTAACATTTCTGTAGACAGTGTAGTTGATATAATAAACAGAAAATTCCACTATTGACTGAGATTCTAAAGCTGTGAAGTTTGCAAAGCCAGTGTTACCCTTCTATGACTGTGTGCCTGAGTTTAGGAGCGGATTTATAAGCTGGTTCTTATTAGAGAAAGGGGTGTACCCAGATATCATCACTGTTTAAACATAGCTGTACAGAATATAACCTTGATGAGCATAGCCTCTGTCATTATTCTCCCTCATGCTTCATATCGCTCGCGTAAGGTGGGGGGAATGACAGCTTCTTCCCAGTGAGCACAGTATTGGGGGACTTTTAAATCACAGTGGCTGCATTCGTGTACTTTCATAACAGCCATGAATGTATAACTCCATGTTACACATTCATAATTGCAATTTAGGATTCCTCCCCTGATTACTAAAGAGAAAGAGAGAGAGATGTCATCTATCAGATTGTGCCAATGGGGGATACTACTCAAAAGTTCTGTAGAAGACATTTGGTCATATGGCATTAGTCCAAATGATCCATAGAACCCATATGGATCAGATATATGGATATGTAGTTCCTTGATTTTGTAAACTTAGCATAAAGAAGGATTTTAAAGGATCTGTCTCATTGCAACATTTCATACAAGTTGAGTCTCCCTTATCTGAAATGCATGGGACCAAAAGTGATCTGAGTTTGAGTTTGTTTGTTTGTTTGTTTAATATTTACACATATATAACATGATATTCTAGAGATGGGACCCAAGTCTCAACTTGAAATACTTTTTTGTATCATATATACACATAACCTTGAAGATAATTTTATATACAATACAGTGAGCCCACCACATTCTCTGGGGTTAGGGGCTTAGGATCCCCATCAAAATGAGGGGGAAAAGCAAATAAATGAACACTATTTTTTTACCTAGAATCATAGAAAAATAGAGTTGGAAGACACCCCAGGGGCCATCCAGTCCAACCCCCTGCCATGCAGGAAATACAAATCAAAGCATACCCGACAGATGGCCATCCAGCCTCTGCTTAAAAACCTCCAAGGAAGGAGTCTCCACCGCACTCCAAGGGAGTGTGTTCCACTGTCGAACAGCCCTTACTGTCAGGAAGTTCCTCCTAATATTGAGGTGGAAGCTCTTTTCCTGTAGCTTGCAGCCATTGTTCTGGGTCCTGTTCTCAGAACACCTCTCTAGAAATTTTTAGGTCTTCCAATGCAGCATCTGCCAGAAGTTGACAATAGAATCATGCTGGAGGACCTACAAATGCCTAGAGAAGTGTTTGTTTTTAGTTGCATTGGAGGACCTAGAGATTCCCAGAGAGAACATATTGATCAAAGATGCAAACGTGAAGGGCCAACTGTATTTTTAAATAATGTGCATGAAACAAAGTTTGTCTACCCATTGAACCATCAGAGAGCAAAGGTGCAACTGTCTCAGACACCCATGTGGATAACTTTGAATTATGAAATCTTTTGAATTTTGGAATTCCAGATAAGACTCAACCAATATATATTAAATTGAATACATATCCAATGTTCCATGCACTCAATGCAGTGTCAGTGTAGGATTTGCAGAAAAGTTCTGTTATGTGCTGCTCAGTAGTACAACAAGCAACCTTGTAGAAAAATCTTCAAGCCCCAAATGAAAGATACAACATAGGTGCAAATGCATAACAGAAATTCTACTATAAATAATTTACTTTTTTGTCCCCTCCTAAATAGATAATTGAAAATCCTGCTACCTAATTCAGAGTGAAAGAGGCCTACTTCATATCACTGGCAACTCTCCTCTCCTCTCCTCTCCTCTCCTCTCCTCTCCTCTCCTCTCCTCTCCAGTTCTTCCTCATTTTCTGAACTCAGATAATAAGAAAAGCTCCTCTTTTGCGTTTTTCCCACCCACTGGACCAAACTAATCATTCACAGGGTTTACGGCAGCAGCCATTGGGCATATTGTCTGGGGGAGTCTGACCATTGTGGTCAAAACCTAATTTTTTTCAAGTTCTTGTTTTGACATATGCACAATGTAAAAAAGCTGACTGTTTAAAGTGCTAAATCATGCCACCACCAATCCCAACCCTAATTCTAAAACTTCAGTTTTCAAGAGCTTGCTTATTCTTTCATTGCAAGAGGTCAGTCTCCTGTGTTAGGATATCTACCAAAATTTTACAATTCTAACTCTAAATCCCTGTAAAGCAGAAGATTCATATAAGATAAACTTACTAGAGAATCACACAAACCTACTACACATTACAGAGAAAAAGTCTTGCAGTCCAGTAGGGGCATCATGGAAAATATCAGAACAGAGAGGAATGGAGTTGCAGTTTTTAAAAAAATATATCTATATTTAAGGACTGTGCCATTGGTGTGTGTGTGTGCATCTCTCCACTCCCTGTGTAAATTCAACCCCCAAAGGACCTCAGTTACTGAATAATAGGCAATCTGAGTAACTTCCTTAACATCCAAGCAATGAGTAACTTCCTGTTTTGGATGACAATGTTCCAAGAATCCCTTACTGACTGGGGAATTCTGGAAGTTGTAGTTCAAAAACATATATTTCTTAAGTTCTGGAACAAACATTGTACTTAAAAAATGCTGATATAGGGATGAAGGTGGGATTTTTTTCCCAAGAGAAGAGGAGGATGCTGTCTGGTGAAGTGGTTCTGATCTCTTAAAGTCTGTACTGAACTATACCTTCATCTTTAAGTCCTCAGGTACATTCGTGGGAGTGCATAGCTTTCTGGTAGGAGTGTATGCTTTGCATGTAGAAAATGCCAAGTTTAGTCTTGGGTATCCCCAATTCCAAGAATAACACAATGTGGGAATGACCTCTCATCAAGGACTCCAAAAAGTGGGAAGACAGGAATACATGGGAGATGGACCAGTCATTTGACTTGTTATAAAGGACACTTCTTAAACTATCATTTTAGGAAAGGACCAAAGCTCAGTGGTAGAGTTCAAGCTGTACTTGAAGGTTCTGGGTTCAGTCCCTGGCCTTCTCAATTAAAAATAATTCTGATAATAGTTGATAGAAAAGACCTTTTGTGCCTCAGATCCTGCAGACTCATTTTATGTAAGAACACACAATACTAAGGAGATCAGCACACTCTCTTTTAAAGTGCCTTATTCCCGAGGGGCAAATGCATCCGAGATGCCAGCCAGGCTTATTCTGTGGCTTTTCAAGAATGGGATTTTCCCATTCTTGAAAAGATGTGGGATAAACTCAGCTTGCATCCGGGCTGTAAACATCATGCTCTTCTCTAGTTGGAGAAATAACAATAGGATTTAGGGCAGGGCTCATTGTGCAAAATATACTGGTTTTTTTCTGTGTATTTTTTTTCAGAAAAACTCCCAAAATGTAAAAAAAAAAAAAAATCATAAAAAATGTGCAACGATTTTGTACTCTTGCCCAGCAAAGAGAAAGCTTTAGAAAATATTCATACTTATATGCAAGAAAAAATAAGCAAAACATTTACATCATCAGCATCCAAATGTATCTGTCATGAAAATAGATGGAGCTGCCATTAGATGTTCTTCTGAGACAAAGCTTTCCTTATCAATACACTTCATGAGCTGGAGTTAAGGACTGGTTTACTGCCTCGTCATGGGAGCTACACCCACCCCGGGTAATCTTGTAATGTATAAACTAACCCTGAGAGGACTGCACCATCCAATGCTCTGTTCTTAATAATAATAATAATAATAATAATAATAATAATAATAATAATATCCCAGCTTGTACCACATAGTGTGGAGTACTGATTTTCTGAACTCTTGAACCTTTCTGTCTACTCTTTCACTTATTTTTGTGGAGGAAAGCTTTTAGCAAGACTTTGCAATGGTCTGCCTTTTGAACAAAGGGCATTGTTGCAATTGCACAGCCACCCACACACCCTCTTCCTCCGTGCCCATAGCCTCACGAAGAGTTGGTGGGCAATAATTCAAAGTAAATATTCCACTATTTGTCTGGAGCACCCTTTTACCCCCAAGAAACCCATAGATATCCTGTTCCGTTTAAAAGCTGTACTTTCCCACTTTGTGCTACATTTTCTAAGAATTCTCACTTCATTTCCTTTTACTGATGTCAGCAGCAACTGCTAATTTCCAGTAATTGCCTTGTACAAGGTTTTCATTTATGTTAATCCCTTATGGTTATCCCTACATCCTCATATTAGAGTTATACTTTCTGTTTTGTGGATGGACTGTGATAATACAGAATACAATTTATTTTGGAAATATAGATTTTTTTTAAAAAAAGTTATATCGCCTCCCCTGCTTTCTTTTCTAGAATCACATTATTTCACAGAATTGAAACTATTTTATTAAATTTAACACAATTTCCCTCAAATTATTCTTTTTTACCAGTAGTTGATATTATTTTGAATAATGTAAAGGACAGTTAAAGACTGTGTAATAAATAGACCTCATTCTCATGCTTTCTAACATTTCACAGATAAAAATCAGAATATGTATGACTAAACAACATCAAAGTGTAAGCAAGGTGGCAAAAGTTATTAATGAGAAAGAGGCTAGGAGAGGTTGCAGCAGTTTGCTTTTGCCTGAGCTTGCTGGGAAGGGAAAGATTCTACCCCACTCTCCTCTTCCCCCCTGCTGAATTTAGTGCAAACAATTTTTGCACTTCAAAGTCAGTTTGCAACATCTGAAGTAAGATGAGGACAAAGGAGGAACCAGGGAGGGGAGGAAAATTGACATTTTAAATTCAGCTGAAAACGTGTGAGAACAGAAGATTAATTTGGACTGGTCCTGCCAGATTTGGAGAATTGTAGGGTATTCCTTCCTCTATAATATAGATACTGTGCAGTCAGCCTTTGGAGTTGTCCTCATGGACCTGAAGGCCCAGGTTCCTCCCTGCTTCACATTGTCTAGATCAGACAACACAGGCAAAAAACCCTGGGGCATGATCAGCCCCGATCCTGCATTGACCACATGCAGACCCGAAGGATTGCTCCTGACCCCAGGGTAGTTTATCCTTGCTTTTCTGTGGAGTTTCTAGGAAACTCCACAGCACAGCCAGGTTGTTCACACACACACACACACGCTCCTTACCTTTCTGGACATTGCTTTCATCAGAAGCCCCCCATCACTGTGTCTGATGTGGAAATAGGGCACTTGGCTGCACCCACATGGCCAAGTGCCCTGCATCTGTGTCAGATGCAGTGATGGAGGGGCTTCTGAGTGAAAGTGAAGGCAGCCAAGATAAGGAGCACAAGGGGATGGTGTGAACAGCCAAGGTTTGCCATGGAGTTTCCTAGGAACTTTGCAGAAAACCAAGGATAAATTACCTCGGGATCAGTCCAGATCTTCTGGTTCTGCATGTGGTCAAGCAGGATTGGGCCAAACCAGGGAATTTTGGGTTGCATTGACTGATCTAGACAATGTGAAGTGGGAGGGGGGCTGGGCCTTCAGGTTTGTACGGATGGGAGAGTTGGACAGCAAAGAAAGCGGACAAGAAAATCAATCCATTTGAATGCGATTCTGAAGAAAATTCCTGAGTATACTGTGCACAGCCAGAAAGACAAACAAAAGGGTCCTTGATCAGATCAAGCCTGAATGCTCCCTGGAAGCGAAGATGGCCAAACTGAGGCTGTCATACTTTGGCCATATAAAGAGAAGGCGTGACTCACTAGAAAAGACAATAATGCTAGGGAAGATAGTAGAAAGAGAGGAAGGCCACATGCTAAATGGATACACTCTATTAGGGAGATCAGGGGTATGAATTTACAGGATCTAATCAGGACGGTGGAGGATAGGGAGTCTTGGAGATGTCTCACCCTCATGGTCGCCATGAGTTGGGGTTGATCTGAGTGCAGCTAACAACAAAAGTGAATCCTAGCCAATCTCCCAATCCCCATATACTGGTTAGTAGCAGCTGCAACTGACAGGGATTTGCTTCCTTGCGACTTGGAAAATGGATGACTAACGTGGCCACCTCCTAACACAAGCAATTTCCACTGCCCCCCCTTTCAGAGGAGATTGCTCGTGGCGGGAGGGGGAAAATGTCATTCAGCTGTCAATCATCAATCAAAGCCACTGCTATGTGGGAATTGGGGGACTTTCACAGTCCCTATGTGTACCCTAAGCTAAATGAATGAATACAAAGCAGTCATGAATGTGTAACTCTCAGTTACACATTTGCAACTACCCAATAGGATTCTGGCTGTTAATATAAAATCGTAAGGTGATATTTAAATTTGAAACTTGGGTAGCTGTACGTCTTATTGCATGTGACGTAATTTCCACTGTATGAAACTATTTGTACTGTATGATCAAGGATTAAAATCACTAAGATTTTCCCAGAATGAATTACTTGTGGTGTTTTTTCTTCTTCTTCTTCTTCTTCTTTTTTTTTTTTTTTTGTGATGTTTCTGGATTATAGGCAGTAATAATGTGGGCATGTAAAAGTATGAAGTGCCTTTTTATCTGGTTGTGTATGGACTTGCTGATTTAATCCCTTTATTGCTTTGATTTAAACAATAGGTCTAGAACTTGTGTGAAGTTTTATTTTTATTTTTATTGTTCTTGGTCTGTATTGTCCTTTGGCAGAGGTTGCTTGTGTGAGCAGGATAGAAAAGCAGTTAAAACATGGTTAACACTTGCATAAACTCATTAATGCCAGCTTTTAATGAAAATTTGTAAACTGAAATGATGGAAGGTGACTGGACACCTATTTTCAAATCTTGCCATCGGATATTGCATATGTGGATGTTCACATTATTCACACAAATTACCATTGATGGAGGACTTTCTAAGATTTTGGTTTTCTGTGACACTGTTCTCTAATTAATTAATATTTTCTGATGCTTCATATTTTACCAACCCTGGTCTTTTTCACTGGATGGGGTATAATTGTATTTCCACAGTTATAACATTATTCTATTATTACACTATCATGTATCATTTCATATTTTTTATTGCTAGTTTATTATGTCATCTTGTTCTGCTTGTGTACCTTCAAGTCATTTCTGACTTATGGTGACCCTAAGAAGAAACTGACATGGGGTTTTCTGAAGGTGTGACTTGCCAAAGGTCAGCCCCTGGGTTTCCATTGCTGAACAGGGAACCCTGGTCTTTAGAGTTATAGTCCAGTGCTCAAATCACTATGCCACAATGGCTTCTATTATTGTGCTTTATATTTATACTGTTTTATTGTAGTATCTTAAGATATCGGTTAGAATCTCATTGGGAAACCAACTGAATCAATTCTTAAATGGTGAATCAACACACAGGTAAATCCAACTGATTTAATGGCTCTACTCCAATCAAGACAAACAATGGGATTTTATTTATTTATTTAATTTATATCCTGCCTTTCTCTCAATATAGGGACACAAGACAGCTAACAACACATTTTAAATAATACAAATTAAAGACAGCATAAAAGCATTTTAAAAACTACAAATATAAAGTTTAAAAAAATAATCAGATAGTTTATAAAATTAAAAACATTAAACATATTTAAATGTATTATTTATACACACACACTCCAAATTTTAGTCATTGTTACCCAACTGGTAGTGGACATTTCCTTAGAAAGGTGAGGAGATGAAATATTTATAGCTTGCCTTCTATCCAGGAATCTCAGAGCTTAAACTGACAATTTAAAACAGTGTGGATAATTAAATTGATTTGAAAAGGCTAAAGACACATTTTAACACATTAAAAAGATTGATTAAAAGAATTTAAATAGTTTAAGAAAATTAAAACCATGTACAGGTAAGGGTTTTAGTAAAACCAGTTAGGTCCCAACAGCTTACAGAGGCACATTACAGATGGGCCAATGAGACGCCGTCGTTACGCGCGAGGGGCGGTGCTTCCTGACGCGCCTTGCCCCTCACGCGTAACGAGTACGCCAAAATGGCGGCATCGCATACAGATGGGCACTGCCATTTTCACGTTGCGGACGCACAGCGTCCAGACGTCACATGCCGGAAGTGGCGCCGCGAGTGCACGCCTTGCACCTTGCGGCACCACTTCCGGGGCGCATGAAGAAGCCCCAGTTTGACTGCTGCGGTTCCCGGACGCAGCAACCGGCAGCGGCGTGAGACCACCCGCCATTAACAACTATGGTTTCACTTGATGCATGAGCAACAGCAATGTTGGCCCCAGCTGAGCCTCCAAGGGCAGAGTGTTCCATAACATGGGTGCCACAGCAAGGTCTCTCCCACTCTATGATTCCATATGGTGTGATATAAGGTTAACATAAAATATTACTGATGCCCATGCTGCATGACTCCCCATTAAAAACCTGGAGGTGAAATTAGGTTTGAAAATAAATGATGTAGTCTGTAAAATTGTCTGTCAGTTGCTGCAGTACTTTCAGTTTAGTAGATTAAAAACTACACAGGACAGCTACAGCTTTTTAAGGTAAGTGAGGCATGAAGTCTTACAGAAGATAAACTAGGTGGGAGTGTCATGTACCTTCCTGCCACTACCTTCTTTTATGCACAGCCTTTCAAAAGTGTGGAATGGGAGTGCAGAGAACCAGTCTTTGTGACAGCAATAGCCCGGCTGTATAGTACTTCCTCAACTTAAGTGAAGTTCAAGAAACCAGCTGCTTATAAAAGGAAAATCCTTATTGTTGAACTCCCTCCTGTTTTCCTCCTTGTCAAGGTTAACTGTGTCTTCCTACCCTGGCGCCGCCTTTGTAATGTGTCCCTAGATAGTTGAAGCAATGTGTGTCAGGCTCTCTATCCAAGACTGTGCCAAAATATTGATTGATATTGTATTTTTATTTTTTCGTACTGTCAGGGAGGACTTAAGCTTCCTCCCTCACTTGAAAAAAAAAGTTGTGATTTTTAATTGTGTCTCTAACATATTAAGACTCTGTAACTCTTAACCATTTCATAATCTCCCTGTGACTCACTATTGTAAGGCTCTTGTAGTTTCTAGCCTGCTTATTTGAAGAAAGGACTCTGGAGAGAGAGAGCAAGAGTTAGTTTTTTGTCTTATTATACCCAAACACTGTCCGCTGAAGCCATAATAATTGCTCTATATCTGAGCTAGACCAACTCAACATTTTGTTTGGAGGTCCCTTTCATCATCCTCAGGTCACTTGGACTGCCAGTTTGTGATCAGTGGTATAGTCCAAACAGGCAGAGTTAGCATCAACATTCCACTTGCACACTCTTAAGTCTTGGGAACTCTAGATGTTTAATATGGGAGAATGAGCAGGCTCTTTGTTAAACTTTTAGGCTATTGTATTATGTAATTCTTTGTACTTTATTGTCTTTATATTTTGCAAAACAGACTATTCAGATGTGAAGTCGAAGGCTTTTATGGCCAGCATCCATATTTTTTTTGTGGGTTTTTTGGGCTATGTGGCCATGTGGCCATGTTCTAGAAGAGTTTCTTCCTGACATTTCACCAGCATCTGTGGCTGGCAACTTCGGAGAGACTATTCAGACTCCAAAGGCTTAAATTTCACAAAAATATAATCTAAATGTCAGGCTGTAACACCTTCTAGCTAGACACATGCTGGTAGATCTCCCCACTCTCTATATGGCCCCATCCTATGAAATAGGTGAGGTTTAAGGAGTCTGGAGTTGTTGCACAAGGATAGTAGAGAATTCTAGCCTTCAAAATGACAAAAATGAGGGGTGACATATGCAGGCATAAGTGGAACTAGCACTTCAATATGATATTAAGAGGAGGCTAGCTGATATTTCCACGGAAGTTAGCTGCTGAAATCCATGCACAGAAGAGGCATTTCAGAGTATGTCTAGTTCTAAAAGGAAATTAAATATACCCCCTCTGAATCAATAGAAAATAAAGCATTAAAAGGGATAAAAAATATATACACTAAGACTTTAAATAGCCCAGTCCCAGGGATTTGGCTTGTGTATGGGTTTATGTAATGTTTAGATAATGTGCAAACATGCCAGGTAGCACTGGCATAAGCAGGCAACAAGCTCCAGCGATTTCAAATACCCTGCCTTTCTCAGTCATGAACTTGGCATCCTTTCTAAAGTTACAGTTTAACAGGGTTTTCAACATGTCTAATGCATTGTTGTCTTTCAGAGTGATTTGATATGCTAAGTAATCTCCTTTTAAAAAAAATACACAGACTTTATTTGGGAGTATGACTTCAAAGCAAAAATATTGTGGTTCAAGAAAAAGTAATCTAATTTCTCAGAGGAAATGCATTTTGGTATTCTTGATGCTCTCTATAATTTCAGATAAATTATTTCTCAGAGTCCTGCCCAGCTAAGTGTGGATGAAATGTTTGGAAGGAACAAATGTTTTGTCCAGAAATAAGGGGGAGGATTAAATATTTATTCACTTAACCCAACCTACCTTTTGGGTAATGTTTAACTTCCAAAATTACGTGGATGGGGGGGGGGGGGGGGGAGATTATAACGGAAGACAAATTTGCACATGTCCTGTTTGTTATGCTAACTTAACTAACCAAGGACACATTTCTTGGACTTCTATATTACAAGGGCACTGTGAACTTTCTGTGGAAGTTCTGACCATGGGGACCAGGCCCCCCAGTGTCAAGATATGAAGGAAGATACTATACAGTATCCCTAAGTTTAACACTTTTACTTTCTCCTCTATAAACTGAGTTGACGTTATCATGAGGCAGTTTTCCCAGACAGCAGATGCTGCCTAGTAGAGTTGCCAGAGTGGACATTAGAGACAAATCCTGTATCATGAATGGCAGTACAGAAGAGATGATTTCAGCAGGTCACACATCCAGGTCACAAGCAACATCTGCTGAAATTTACTCTTTTGCACAAGAATTAAAGGTACAAGAGCCCTCACAAGTTTTCACCTTGGCTACCCAACTGGCCAGCTTGCCCACCATCCAAAAGCCTCTCACTGACCAGCATCTATCAAGAAAGAGAGAAGGAAGGAAAGTGAGAGGCAATTCTGAGCATGAGGATTAAATTCATTTGCACTCCTGGAGGAAGAAAAAGGCAGGTGGACTTCATTTAAGAATGCACGCTCATTTCTTTCCCCGCATCCAAATTAAGACCAGCTGCTTTTCCATGATCTAAATTGCCACCCTTCCCCTCCCTTCTGCACTGAAAACCAACAGAAGCAAGAGTCCCTTTTGGGACCTGACAACAGCCAGACAATTGGAGAACATGGAACTGTGCATGCAGAACGAGGCACCAAGGTAGGTGTCAAATTTTGAGGAGGAAACTTTGAATGATTTAATTTGTTCTTATTGTTCCTTCTGGTGAGGGTGAGAGGCCCTTCTAGAATTTTCAGCCTAATTTGCCAAAATGTGTGTTATATTGTATTACACTGAGTAAGGCTGCATCTACACTGCAGTTTGACACTGCTTTAACTGCCATGGCTCACTGCTATGAAATTCTGGGATTTGTAGCTTTGTAAGGTATCTAGCTTTCTCTGTTGGAGAGCTCTGGCACCACAATAAATCCCAAGATGAAGCCATGACAGTTAAAGCATTATCAGAGTGCGTTAATTCTGCAGTGTGGCAGCAGTCTTAATAACAACCTCCCTCCCCCCCCCCCCCTCAAAAAAAAAAGCTAGGGAAATGCCTGTCTTTAGTTATCTTGACTATGGGGGTAGGTACTGCCATTGGTTGCTCCACCACAGCATACTGGCCAACTTTCCCAATTCAGCAAGGACAGTCCCGATTAGCCCTTTATTGTCCCACATATTCAGCTGTTTTTTAAAAAGTACCAGTTTCTCTCTTCTCCTCCCACTTGCCTCCTTTTTCCTCAGCTTACATTCATTGCTGCAAATTGAATTCTAAGTGCAACAGGGATTTGCATTCAGCTGACTCAGCAGAGGGGAGAGGAGAGGTGAAATCTTGCCTTTTTAACTTTTGGACCCTGGCCACACTCAAGGTTGCTTGTCTACACGTGTCTCAGTTTTCATCTATGAAAGCTTTGGATGCTATACCTCAGGCAGGCCCTGTATGTAGGTAGATGGCTGCCTTCACTCCTTTGGGGAAAAATCAAATAGTGTGTGGAGTGGTAGTGATGAGGGAGACCATTAGAGTGTTTCCTAAACATCGCTGTGGTTCCAGTGACACCAGCTATGGAGAAGTGAGGCTATGCCTGTCTTTATAATTCCATGTCTTCATCTGTATCATCCATGGTGTGGAAAGTTTGACCTGTGGGTTGTGTGAGGCCCATGGAGTCCATAGTTGCAATCCCTGAAAGTCCCCAGACATCCCCCTGCCATTTTAAAGGGTAATTTGGGGAGCAGGGATGTGGATTTAAAGCATAATAGCTTTGCTAACAAGCTCACCACATCCCTTTAAAATGCAAATAATGGCTACAAAACAACTGTAAATGATACAAAGAGTGAGAGATGTTACAGTTGGCCCTTCATATCCATGGATTCTTTATCAATTTATTCAGTCATCCACAGCTTGAAACTATTCTCTCTCTCTCTCTGATTTTTCCATTTTATATAAGGGACACCCTTTTAATACCTCACTGTATATAATTGAACTTGAGCATCCATGGGGGTACTGGAACAAATCACCAGCAAAAACCAAGGGCACACTGTACTTCTGGTTGTGTTGGGGGTGTTGGTGTAGGCCATGGAAGTGCAGTAGTGAAAAAATAGCCCTCACCACTGCCACAGTTTCCTGCCACTGGCATCCATCCTCTTCATTGCACATCCCCATCTGCCTTCTGTTCCTCAGCTATGTTAAAGAAGACTGTGATGTGAAAAATTGGCATTATCTGCTGTGGTATACATGAATTGTGCTCCAGTTTATTTTCTTGTGATAAAATATTACATGGTAAGAGAGCTAGTGTGCTGTAATGGTTTGAGTGTTGGACTACAACTCTGGAGACTAGGGCCCGTTACAGATGGGCTTAAAAGTACGCGCACAGCGCGTACTAGGGTTAAGGCGGTGCGGTGCTTCCGCACCACCCTAACCCTAGTGCGCACTGTGCGCGCACAAAATCACAGCAGCTGTTCTACACAGCCGCCGCCATCGATACGTCACGGCCGCGCCGCCTCCAAACGAGGCAGCGCGGTTGTGACGTATTGGGGTCGTGGCTGGGCGCCTAGGGTGCCCTTTCCATGACCCCGGAAGGAGCTCCATTTCGGAGCTCCTTCCTGGTTTGGTCCGCTGGGCGCAGCCTTTAGACAGCTGCGCCCAGCGGACCAAAGGAGAAAGGGGCCAAATGGCCCCTTTCTCCTTCTCCCCGCCGCCGCGGGGTGTCCTCGGGGCTTCAAGCCCCGAGGACACCCCTTTCCAGGCTGCGGGGAAGGGGCCTTTTGCCGCTTCCCCGCAGCCCGGAAAGCGGTGGATCGGGGCCTCAGCGGCTGCCGCTCTAGCCGCTGAGGCCCCGATCCGGCAGGGAAAGGTGCGCCTACAGGCCGCCCCTAAGGGGCGGTCTGTAACGGGCCTAGGGTTTGATTCCCACTTGGCCATGAAACCCACTGGTTGAGCTTGGGCGGGTCACATGCTTTCAGCCTCAAAGGAAGGCAATGGCAAACCTTCTCTGAACTAATTTTACCAAGAAAACACCTTGATAGGTTTGCCAGATGGTCACCATAAGTTGGAAACGACTTGAAGGCACACAACAGCAAGAAAGTATAGATAACTCCCAAAATTCCCGAGGCTGTGATGCTGTTTCCCAATAGGTTCTGAAAATTGTAGTCCAAAAAAGTACAATGCCTTTCCAAGCTTTAAACTGGACATTCTGTAACATTTTGTGCAGGTTCCACGAATTTATATTTAAAGACGATATTAGCTGTTACCTGATAAGGACAAATTCTGATATCATGGTGTCTGGTCCATTGCAGAGCAAGTTGGATTTAGATGAAAAAGCAAACTGGGAGCCTGCTTGATTTGTGCTCTTTCTGTGTGTGTTTTTAAAGCAAGTCGGCATGCTTTTAACTTCAGCCGGGTGCCTATTTTAGGAGCTGGACAATAATGCTAGAATGAGAACAAGGAGTCTGAAAGCCAGAAATATTTTTTCCTTTCTGCTCCTGTGTAGTCTTTTTGTTTCGCTTCCTGAACTGCAACAGCTGAAATAATTTTTTATTGTTTTATTCTCACTCAGCAGAGACATAGAAACATGTTTTCTTTGGCTTGTCTCTGAAACAGCCCACCTGACAAGGGAACGGATCTGGTTGTCCAAGAGACATTTAAGGTTGTGTGAATTGATTTTTAGTTAATTTTTCCCTATGTGCAGTAGAATGGTGCAGGGAGGGAGCAACACTTCCACGACTGTGACATAAAATATGAATGGTATTGAGACTGAACTAGACTTCCTGCTGGGAAGAATATGTCTGAGTATTATGAAGTTATTCAGAGTATAAATCTGGCTTCTTATGAAGTCCCTCTTGAAGTGCCCTCTCAGCCCAGTTACTTAAGGAACTGAATCACAATGGCTTTCTAATGTTACTTGATCTTAATCAGCACTTAAGACTTATTATTTGCAATCAATGTACAAAGCTCCTTCTTCTTTGGCTAGGGGATTCATTTCAGTGCAAGATTCTTCTCCCTGAACCCGACATAGATTGTATGCATCTCTTCTTAAGCAAGAGACCACTCCTTATTGCCAGATTATTAAATTCATTTACAAATGCAAAGGCAATCCCCCTTTGAACAAATATTGCCAAGAAAGACCTTAGGGTCTCCATAAGTCGCAAACAACTTGAAGGCATACAGTAACAAACGAAATATTGATGGGACTTTTTACCATTTGGATACTATTTTTTTTCCTAAGGAGGTGTTCTTATATTTTGTTTAAGTCGTTTGTTTTAGTTGGTCTTTTAGTTTGATCCTGTTTTTTAACAGTTAGTCTTGCTTTGTGTTTTAGTAGTGTGTTTTTTCTTTTATCTATTAGCAGTGAACCAGGTTGGGTCTACCTGTGGCAGGGGGGAATGGGATATAAAGCAAAGCAAAGAAAGAAAGACAGTCATTTCATTGACTCTTGTTCATAAGAATTACCAGGCAGTTGTGCCTCTGGATAAAAATATTTGTTTCACCTTTGCAACTTAGAATGAGATTCTCAAGATGGTTTGCACCACCATAATTTTAACAACTATATAATGAACTTAAACCCACTGGCGGTATAATAATTACCATACAAATTGCTGGTTGAAATGTCAATTTCAATGTTCTGGCATTTTTAAAAAGAAGGGAATCTGATCTTCTTGGGCACAAAATTCCACAACTTGTTCTGCTTCAGATAAGATTCTGATCCAGTTTGCCACCAACAAAATCTAGAATAGAAATTTTCTATCTCCCCTTTTGTCTGTTATTGAAATTCTGACTGGACACATGGTTTTGAAGTTGGATAGACTGTTTTTGAACAATCTTTCCCCAAGCTGTGCAGAGATTCAAAGATAATAACTGGTACTTTGAATTGAGAATAGAAATAAACCCGTAGTCGAGATATCGTTGCACACTCCCTGAAACTGGTTCTGGTTTGATATATAGCTGCCAGGTTCTTACTTAATGCTTAGTTATTACAAATTCTAAGGCTACATTATTGAAAGGCAGGCCTCCTCGACCTATGCTTCATATGCTGTGTTGCAATTACATTTGGCCCTTCGTTTTCGCAGGGGATCCATTCCAGGCTACACACACCCTCCCTGGTGAAAACAGAGGCTCATGCATAGTCAAGCCCCATAGGCTTGAATGGGGTGCGTGCCTGTGCACATCGGGGGGGTGCACCCCATTCAAAATAACAGAGGTCGCCCCTCTGCAGATTTCCAAGGTTGCAGATCTGAGATCCAAGATTAAGAAGGATTTAACTTCTGGGAACGTAAAAGAGAGAACTGTTGCCTCCAGAGCTTGGGAACATTACTTTTTAAAGACTATGGTTCAAGACACACTGCAGAAATAATTCAGTTTGAGACCGCTTTAACTACCCTGGTGCAGTGCTAGAGAATTCTGGGAATTATAGTTTGTTGTGGCACCAGAGCTCTCTGACGGAGAAGGCTAAATGTCTCACAAAATTAGTTTCCAGATTTCCCTAGTATTGAGCCAGGGCAGTTAAAGTGGTCTCAAACTGGGTGATATCTACAGTGCATTTTGGACCACTAACTTCCAAAATCCCCCAGCCTATTGGGATTTCTGGGAGTTGTACTTCAAAAAGTTACTTTCCAAAGTAAGAGCCATTGTTGAACACCCTTTGGCTTTGGCCAGTCAACCAGTTACAAATCCTTGTAACAGCTACCTTGTCTAGACCACATTTCACTAGCTTGTTTGCAAGAATGTCATGGGGAGCCCTGTCAAAAGCCTTTCTGAAATCAAGATATACTATATCCACAGCATTCCCTTCATCTAACAAGCTGGTAATTTTATCAAAGAAAGAGATTAGATTTGTCTGGCATGACTTGTTTCTCTGAAATCCATGTTGACTTTTTGTGATTATGGCATTGCCTTCTAGATGTTTACAGACTCTCTGTTTAATGATCTGCTCCAGAATCTTTCCTGGTATTGATGTCAGACTAACTGGACGATAATTGTTGGGATCCTCTTTTTTCCCTTTTTTGAAGATGGGGACAACGTTTGCCCTCCTCCAGTCTGCTGGGACGTCTCCTGTTCTCCAGGAGTTCTCAAAGATTATTGCCAATGGCTCCGATATTACATTTGCCAGTTCTTTTAATACCCTTGGATGTAGTTCATCTAATCCTGGAGACTTATATTCATTTAGATTAACCAGGTATTCCTGTACTATCTCTTTACTTATTCTGTGCTGAAATTCCCCTATTGTGTCCTCCGCTCCATTATCTTCAAGTTGAGCACCCTTTTCCTTTTCTGAGAAGACTGAAGCAAAGAAGGTGTTGAGTAATTCTGCCTTTTCTCTGTTTTCTGTTAGCATTTTGCCATCTTCTCCATGCAGTGGCTCTACCATTTCCTTTTTCTTCCTTTTTCTGTGGACATATCCAAAAAAGCCCTTTTTATTTTTCTTAACCTCTCTAGCAAGCCTGAGTTCATCCTGTGCTTTAGCTTTTCTCATTTTACCCCTACATAGGCTCGCTATTTGTTTGAATTCTTCTTTGGTGATTTCCCCATTTTTCCATTTCTTATACATGTTCCGTTTAAGACTTAGCTCAGTTAAAAGTCCCTTAGTCATCCATCCTGGTTTCTTGAAACATCTCCCATTTTTCTTCCTTATTGGAACTGTTTGAAATTGTGCCTTCAGTATCTCTCCTTTAAGAAACTCCCATCCATCTTGAATTCCCTTCTCTTTTAATATTTCTGACCATGGGATCACCCCCAGTATTTCTCTACGTTTACTAAAATCCGCTCTCCTAAAGTCTAGAATGCATGTCTGACTATGCCTGGCTTCTCTTTTCCACTGTATAACAAACTCCAGGAGAACATGATCACTCCCACCTAATGATCCCACCCCTTGCACCCATTAACTAGGTCATCCTTGTTGGTTAGGATCAGATCCAAAATAGCTGATACCCTTGTTGCCTCTTCTACCTTTTGGACAATGAAATTATCTCCAAGGCAAGTGAGGAATTTGCTAGACCTTGAGGATTTGGCTGAGTCTGACTTCCAGCAAACATCAGGAAAGTTGAAGTCACCCATCATTACTACATCTCTCTTTTCTGAATGTGTGGTCATCTGTTCTAGAATGACATCATCCAATTCCTCAGTCTGACTTGGGGGTCTGTAGTCGACTCCCACGATAATGTCCTTGTTGTTTCCCTGCCCTTTAATTTTTATCCAGATGCCCTCCACCAGGCTTCCAGTATTGATGTCCTGGATCTCTTCACTGGTGTATATGTCCCTGACATATAAGGCTATTCCTCCTCCTTTCCTGTTTGACCTATTTCTCTTGAATAAAGTGAACACTTTAGACTAAAATGAACACATTGGTGCGGTACACACTGCCAGGACATGACATCCTGGTGGCGAAAGTAGGGCTCGGGAGTGTGCACCAGCCACACACTCTCGAGTCCTATGACATCCTGGCGGCACCATTACAGTGCCGCCCCACCCACACAGGGCACGTGGGCATGATGTGTGGGCATTGCCACACCCACACATCATGCACAGAAAGAGACATCATAAGGGCTGCAATGCAGCCCTTACAACATCCCAAAAAGGAGCCACTCTAGGCAGCTCCTTTTTTGGTCCACAGTGTTGCTATGAGATTTGGTTGCTATGGCAATGCTGTGAACCAAAAACAGGCACCTACAGACTGCCCTGAAAGGAGTGGTCTGTACTGGGCCATTCTTTTTCTTAACAAATAGTGAAGCACTTCTCAAATAAGAGCCTTCTTAATAGTGAAGCATTTCAAATATGTCCAAAAATGTTCAAAATTTCCAAAAGGGAGTGGCACTTTAACTCTTCTTAGTACTGCACAGAAGGAGGCACTGGTAAACCACTTCTGTGTGTCTTTTCTCATAAAACCCTTAAGTTGAGGTAGTGCATAGGCAAGTACATTCCTTCTTTGGTTTATCTCAAAAGCATTCTATAGATTCCTTTTTACAAGCATCTTTCTTTTTTATGAGAATTCTTAACAGGAAGGTAACTAATCTATCCTTATTTTTCCATGTTGACAACAAACCAGCGGTCCACACATTATGACGGACATGGAGATGCTGCCAAAAATGACAATCCTTTATCTCCAATATTATTGGTAAAAAGGAATTAAACTGTCCCTAGATACACACACACACACACACACACACACACACACACACATATATATACTTCAAAAAAGAAGGAAAGAAAACAGCTCAGCATGCTATTATTTTCAAAGTAATGAGCTCCCAAAAGAATAAATATATTTGTCATTGTCAACTTCAGCTTATAGTGACCCTATGAATGAAATCTCCCAGAGCCCTGGTCATCACCCATCCTTTTTAGCAGTCTGTGGTGTCCGTAGAACTCACCTTGCAAACATCCTTTCAAATGCATTGACGCCATCTTTGCCAGATTTCTTCACTATCCAGCTTTCATGCCTTGTTTTATGATTGCTAGCATTTCCTGATTCGTGCTTCTCTATAAATATGTACTCAATAAAATCTCATTTCTTTACAACTCATTTATATATAAGAAGGCAGAGATTTTTTAAGACATGTAAGAGCCTACAAGTAGAAAGTTCATTTGAGGCCCTTTTGAAGGGTCAGAATATGTTAATGGATAGTGGGCTGGACTGAAACATGGAGAAGAAAGCAGATTATAGTCCCCATTCAGCCATGACACACATCAGAAAACTCTAGGCCTCATTGACTCTCACTGAACCTTACTTACAGGGAAATAGTGAGAATGAAATGGAGAAGAACATCAGATTTAGAAAAAAATATTTGGTTCTTTTTAATGTCAAAAAATAAGCTTGAGTAAAAAAATGTTGAAGAGAATTCTGGACTGATGGGAATCTCTTGCACAATATTCTGCATAATATTTATACATGGGGAATAGCACAGAAAACAAGATTTTTTTAATGCAGAAAACAGTATCTTTCTGCGTAGAAAATATTTTTTTCTTTGTAGATGATTGGGGGGGGGGGGTTGTGCAAAAAAAAAAAAAGCCCACATTTAAATTTTGGGAATGTGCCGCCATAGAAAATAATGGGATTTAGCCATACACGTTTTTTACCATATGCGGGGAAGGGGGTCTGGAACGGATCCCCACATATAGGAAGGGGCCACTGTATAGGTTAAAAAGCAGTTAAATGACAACCTTTATATTGCAGATACTGGTTCCTAATGGAGAGGAAGAAAACTGTCTCAGACCCTGGAAAAGTTACTTTTGGGGGCTATAATTCCCAGAAAAACCAAAAAATTAACTGTTCCAAGCTTTGCAAATAGGGTTGCTGCTACACTGTAGAATTAATGCAGTTTGACACCATGTTAACTGTCATGGCTCCATCCTATGGAATCCTGCGATTTGCAGTTTGTTGTGGCACCAGAGAAAACTAGATATCTCATAGGTCTACAAGTCCCAGAATTCCATAGCATTCAGCCATGACAGTTAACGTGATGACAAACTGCATTAATTCTGCAGTGTAGATGCAGCCATAGTTACAAAACCACAAGATTAAGCAATATAATATACAATTAAAACATAGTAGAAAAGTTAAAAAGAACCCCCTATTAAAAGCTTTTTTACCATATGATACAACAGGTGCAGTTTAAACCAGCATGGAGATATATTAATGCTGTACTATTAGTGCTCCTCTTGAATTTATAAATGGGGAATGGTTAGACTCCTTGGCAGTAATGTCTCTAAACTCTTCTTACCCTTGTGTGGACCCACTGGACCCATTATCATCTTCTGGGATGATCTGCAATGAATCACATGAGATTTCAGCCTTTGTACATTCCAACCATTTCATTCATACTAACTTTCCATCCCAGCAGAATTTATCTGGTTGTTTTAAAAAAGAGTCTGGCTTTATGGAAACTCAATGGGTTTTTTAAAGTTATTTAGAACACTGTGTACAGTTAAATTGTGAAAATAAGCTATGTCTTGGACCCAAGGGTAAAGTTTGTGACCCAACAGTAAATTTTATAAATTTTCCATTCAGGAGGATCACAGTGCTTTTAGAAGTCTCCTGCTGTGCTGTGAAGCTGGAGCCTACTGTTGTCACTGGCTGACCTTTGCATATAAGTACATGGGAACTTTACTGAAAAACTTCATATGGTCAAAGAGGATAGGGAGAATTATCTTCTGGCTTTTGCTAGCGAGTGTCTCCTCAATGGCAGATTGTCCATGAGGTCTAATCCAACATTATATGAACATAGGTGTAATGAGTCTGACAACAGTTAATAATAAGGGAAAGCAATTGCAGCAGGGAGGTTTAAGGGAGGTGAAACAACATAGGGAAGAAAATACTTAAACCTTTTCACCACCCACTATTTCTTCATCATTTAGAAAAAAACAGTCATCAGGATTCTGTTATGTGTATAAACATGTAAGGGATGCTCCACCTGAATGAAGATTAAAGGTCTCTAGTAAAAACTTACTGATGAAAAACGACTGCCACAATTTAGCGTGTTCCATGCAAAGGGATTTTCCAGATTTCTTGCTCTATCAACATGATAACAAAGTTTATGGTGTCCATAGTCACATGCTCTGGGACAAATTCATTTCTCTCCACATTGTAATATTAATGCAAAGAGCAAGATTATTGGAAATGTTTAGATTAATGGTGTAATCCTTTTTGTCTTCCAGACTCTTCTACTTCCAACATTTGTTAATAACACTGTCAACATTTAAAAATAAATAAATAAATAAAATTTATTTATATACCGCCTTTACAAAGGATCAAGGCAGTTTACAAAAATACAAAAACAATTACATAAACAATTGTACAACATATACACAACTAAAAATTCATCCCTTTACCTTAACTAAAATATCAACATCAAAATATAGTTAAATTAACTGCATTACAATATATTAAAATATACCCTCCCCTACCAGCCAAATTCTCCCATGCTCCCCCCAAAGGGACAGCTCTCCTTTGCCGTCTCCCTGACCAGTAGTAGCAGGCCCATCACAGCAGGCACCCAGCCTTTATCCCCTTCCCAAGGGGAGCAGGTGTTCCTGGCTGGGTACTTGGGGCCTGGGCCTGGCAAGAAGCAGTCTGAGGCCAGCAGTCCACCAGGTGAGATGGAGCATGCAGGTAGTAAGCAGCAAGCCCGCACAGCAGCAGGAGGTAGTAGACATCTCTTCCTGGGGTGGTGGGGTGGCCTGTTGGTCTCTCCTCTTCCCCCACTTTGTGCTGCCCCAGTGCTGTTTATACATTGTCCTTCTGGCCTTAGAGCACTCTGTGATTTCACAGGGGCCTTGGGAGCTGGAGTTCTTAAGGCCCTTCTCCCTTGCCACACCCCTTGAAAGCAGAGTCCAGTGCTGGGGCTCGCAGGTCTTGTTAGTACTATGACATTTTTATACATCTCTGGAAATCTTTCAAATGTTAAATACACTCTATACATCATTTTAGTTAAAATAAATTCTTTCAGATTATAACTCATCCTAAATTTTAAAAGGATTTTGTCCAAATCATTTCCAGTATTCTAAGTGTATCAGAGTACCAGTATTTTGTGCCCATTTTATTGTACATCCTTTCACTTGTTCATCTCCCATTTCTGTTCTTAACACCATTTTATAAATTTTCGCAATTAAATGCTCATCATCTGAACAAAGTTTAATTTCAAATTCTGATTCTATCAGTTCAAAACCATAGGGTTTTTTTTATCCATCTTAAAACTCTGAACAAACTGTCTGTATGAAAACCAATGATATGTAAATCCTTCCATTTCCAGTTTCTCTCTAGATTTCATTCTGTATTGCCCATTCAGTATTATTAATTCTTTATCAGTCACCCATTTTTTATTCAAAAAGACCTCTCTCCTAACCAGTGCTTCATGTATTGAGAGGCAATTTAGAATAAAATTGAGTATTACATCTGTTGCAGCCTCTATTTTAGCTTGATCATATCAGAAAATATCATGCCAAACAAATCTTAAATCAAAACCCTCCATTTGCCATAATATTTTAATTTTCTATGTAATCCTATATAAACCATGCAAAAGAACATTCATAATAATATGATTTTAAATCTGGCCAGCCTAAACCTCTTCCTTGTTTAGCATCCTGCAATATCTTGAATCTAACTGTTGAGTTTTTGCTTTGACAGATAAAAGCTGAGATCTCTTTCTGCCATTGTTCAGTTAGTACATACTTTGTCAAAATAGGTAAAGTTTGAAGCAAAACAACATTTTAGTCAAGAAGTTCATTATAATCACTGAGATTCTGCCCAACAATAATTATTTCAGTTTTGTCCAGTTCTAGGTCATGTTTAATTTCTTTCCAAATTCTATTTCATTTTTTCAAAGACATATTTTTGTATCTCACTTTGATCTTTGTCATCAGCCATCTTGCAAGGTGAAGGTGAAGCAATTCAGAACATAGTATTGTTGTTGTTCAGCCCCTTCTCTTGTTTGCATTTAATATTGTGTACTAGGTCTAATGTGTCTGTGCAGTTTCAATCAGAAGCAGGAAATGTTTACACAAGCTCTAAATGGGTGGGACAGTTGCTGCAATTTTCAGTAATTTTAAACAAACTCTTTGAGCATCCTGTTTAAATAGAGTTAAGTAATCATAATTTTATGTGGGGTGGGAAAGAATTTTGTACCCGCATAATTCTCAGTAAAAAAAAATTTTACAAGATGTATTAAGGATACAGTGTTTTTTTGCCTGGATTCAGTTAACCTCCTTCTTGACTTTTGTGTTGAAGGGGCAAAACATACCTTTCCATTTTAAACAGTCTACAATAGAAGAACAAAGGTTGTATTCTGTAAGAGACCTTATTTTTTGAGGTTGCTTGCCAGGGGGAGGGGGGATCTGGATTTGTTCTCTGCTTGCTTCAATGCCATCACTGCAAGGGGACAGAATTGTTGAGAATCAAAATCAGTTAGCAGTGGTCAGATGACAAAAAGAACCAAAAGCATTCCACTTGGGTGTTACAAAGCTCAACCCAGGCCTAGCTGTTTAGTTTGACTGACATGCTGCTTAAGGACAGGTCCAGCTATTCTGACTTGTTGATCCCGCTTACTCATATGCCTGTTTTTCTGTTAACCTAACAGCTCATCTACTGGATATTTGCTTGTCTACCCTGATATATAGCCAGCATGTAGTACAGGGCTGACTATGCTGGCCTAAAGCTGCTGCAAATCACAGTCAACCACATCTGAAAGGCTGCACAAGTTCCACCCTGATGTAGTGTTTAAATGGATGACACAAGTTCAGATACGCATTCAGCCATGACATTTATTGAGTGGCCTTGGGCTAGTCACATTCTCTCAGGCCAAGCTACCTTTTTACTTACCTTGGTCTGTGGCTTAATAGAGGTTAGAGAACCATGAACATTTGCCCTGAGTTCCTTGGAGGAACGACAGGATGGAAATACGTAATGTATGATGTGATGCTTATTCTTATTCCACATTTCCATGTAGTTGCTTGTGGATTCACTTAGGGTATACCAGGAGCAGTGACAAAACAGCATAACAACAACAGAACAACACAGCAGTATTGCAACTAGAGTGCCTGTGAAACACTAGAGTTTATCACACAGCCCCTTGGGATGATCTGAGTGCAACACGAAAGGGAGTGGGATGGGCAAAGAATGGGGGATATCACGCATTTTATCACGCGCCAGAACGCCAACACTGCCGCTGGAAGTTTCCATTCCTGATCCGTCCCACAGGAGGCGATTTTCAGGAATTGTTCAGAAGCATTCCTGAAAATTGCCTCCTCTGGGATGGATCAGGAATGGAACTTCTGGCAGCGGCGGCATTCTGTTGTGCAATAAAATGCATGATAGCCCCCAGTCTGTTCCCATCCTGCTCCCTTTCGTCACGCCCCGATCACGTCCCAAGGGGCTGTGCGATAAATTCCACTGTGTTAGAATCATCATAAAAGTTATGGGGCAATACTCAAGTATTTGTTATGTGCCTTCAAGTGACTCTGGCTTATGGCAGCCCATCATGGGTTGGGGGGGGGGCAAGATTTGTTCAGAGAGGTTTTGCCATTAGGTTGAGAGTGTGACATGACCACAGTCACATAGGGTGTTTCCATGGCTTAGCAGGAACCCTATTCTCCCAAAGTACTAGGCTGCTGTCACAGTGCAGGATTAATGCAATTTGACACCACTTCAACTGCCATGGTTCCATCCTATGGAATCCTAGAATTTGTAGTTTGTTGTAGCACCAGAATCCTTTGACAAAGAAGGCTAAATAGCTCACAAAATTACAAATAGCAGAATTCCATAACATGGAGCCATGGCAGTTAAAGTGGTATCAGACTGGGTTAATTCTGCAGTATAGATGCAGCTCTAGTCCAGCACTCATACCAATACACTACACTGACTCTTCAAGCACTGTTCATATTTGGAGAAACGGTGCAACTAGGTGGAATAATTGCAAAGAGAGAAAGGGGAGGAGAAACTATATTGACACAGTGAACTCAAGTTTAAGGACTTGCTGGAATCAAGAAAAAAATTCTTCACACCCATTTATAGAAGAAACATAAAACATGGGGAAAATGCCACTTGGAGAACATAGATAAGTCTTATCAGCTGCAAATTCTAGTTATTGAGGGGTGTGTGCATATGATGCTTTTCCTGATTCTGGGGTTTGAACGATATGCAAAGGCAGCTCTCAGAGTCTCAGACCAGTGGTGACAATGTTGCTTGCCTGACACACAGCACGGACACACGTCTCCAACCTGAAAGTGGGAAACACATTGCGTGCTACATTTCTGCTTTGAGGCATGTCAGCTAATCAAGCTGTCTTCAGCTGCCTGAGCAGGCCGCCCAGCTCTCCAAGTTTAGTTGAGAGCAGGATAAGATTTTTCCTCTGGATGTCTAGCAATCACCTTTTACCACGCACACCCTCTTGCTCGCCACTAAGTGTGTTTTCTTCGTGCTGTAATCTAATACAGTGCCATTAAAACAAACAGTGAAAAAATAAGCAGAAGAAAAAGTGGATTAAGTTACTGTATGTTAAAATCCAGGGGCAAAAGCTGGGAAGTGGGGAAAGGAAAAGTATTCCTTATGTAGACTTCACAGGCTGAAAACAGTGCATCAAAGGCACTACCTTTTGTCTAGAATTCAAATGAAGCCTCATGATGGTATCTTTCCATGTGTAAACATTGGGTGATGAGCAGACAGTCTTGGACCCAAACAAAACCAACTGGCACAAACATTTATTCTTCCTTGCAGAAAGCTGTTGGCCATCACTCATAATTTCCCACTCATAAATGCCCAGTTCTCTTCCCAATGGTTTACAGTTACACAGCCTGGAAGCAATGATAATGCACTCAACAGTTTCTCATGAGTGATCAGGTAGCAATCAAAGGGAGCGACAACTGCTGTGGTGTACAAGAAGGGGCAGGACACATGCAGAGGAACCCAACTACTGTTGAGTGGATGTCAGTATGTTGCAATGCACTAAGCCTTTGTTTTCTATGAGATGCACGTTAACTCTCCTGTGGTGAGATTTCATAGTTCCACTCTTTCCCAAGCCCATGCAATCAAGCGATGTGTGCTTAGCGTATGAGTCACTGTAGTGCAAGGTTTCTCAAACTATGCATCTGATGAGACAGGCCTAATGTGCTCAACATAGCTTCCTGGAAACTCACTGGGGACCAGGAGTTATACCATTCATCTGATCACCAATTTGAGTTGCAAATGTGTCAGCTGGCTCTCTTTTCCAGCAGACGCAGTTCCTTGTGCTAGTAACGGATAGACACAGGATCCTTAAATTGTGAATTTTAAAACTCTATGATCCTGTAATTCTATGATTCTAGGACAAGGTTGGCAATCCAGAGGACCCTTTCTTCAGCCACCCCCAGACTGTGGAATGACCTGCCGGAAGAGATTCAATATCTGAACAGGCTGTCTGAATTTAAAACTTCTGGCAGTTCATTCCACAGTCTGGGGTGGCTGAAGAAAATGTCCTCTGGATGTCAGTTGCCAACCTACTCTTAGATTCATAGAATTATAGAATTATAGCATTGGAAGAAAAATCAAGAGCCATCAAGTCCAACCCTCTGCCATGCAGGAATACACAATCCTGGACGACTAGAGTAAATGTCCCCCAGAAGACTAGAGTGTACTTCATAGCTGTAGTGATGTTGCAAGCTGTTCCATAAACTCCAAACAGCTCTGGGAACTCTTGAATTAAATAAGCTAAAATAGGACTAACGATCACAAACAAAATAGCTGTAGATTAATCCCTTTCTGGCATCTCTGAAATGAAAACAAGAACATTTCTCTATAAAGTACACCAATACATCTTGAGAAGTAATTAGTTTTTTGTTTTTGTTTTTTAAAAAAAGGTTTTCCTTTATTATTATTATTTTTTAAAAAATCTGCATTGTCTCACTTGCAATGTCAAACTTAAGAAGACAATGAACTGGAATTTAGCTTAGAAATAAGTTCAAAAAACATATTTGAAGTTGCCACCAAACTAAATCAGCAATGGATTGGCTACCAGTTTGTTTGTTGCTCTTTTCTCTCCCAGTCCCATGCAAAAACAGGAGGTTCATTAAGCCTCTGGTAGGCTTCATTCAGTTTGATGAGTTGCCAAATATCAATGAGGGAATAGAGGGCACGCTTAGAAAAAATTGCAGATGACACCAAATTAAAAGGGGTAGCTAACACCCCACAGGACAAGTTCAAAATGCAAAATGGCCTTAATAAGTTAGAAAGCTGGGCCAAAACTAACAAAATGAATTTCCACAGGAAGAAATGTTAGGTACTACACTTAGGCAGAAAAAATGAAATGCACAAATATAGGATGGGGGACACCTGGCTTGACAACAGTTCATGTGAAAGGGTTCTGGGAGTCCTAGTAGACCACAAGTTGAACATGAGTCAGCAGTTTGAAATGGCAGCAAAAAAAAGCCAATGCAATTTTAGGCTGCATCAGTAGAAGGGAAGGGAAGGGAAGTAATATTACTGCTCTATGTCACTTTGGTCAGGCCTTACCAGTTCTGGGTACCACAGGACCTGGAGTGTGTGCAGAGGAGGGCAACCAAAACGGTGAAAGGTCTGGAAACAATGCCCTATGAGAAATGGCGTAGGGAGCTGGGTATGTCTAGCCTAGAGAAGAGAAAGTTAAGAAGTGATACAATAACCCTGTTTAAATATTTGAAAAGAGATCATGCTGAAGATGAAGCAAGTTTGTTTTTGCAACTCCAGAGAATAGGACCCAGACCAATGGATTCAAACTAAAAGAAAATAGTTTCCATCTCAATGTTAGGAAGAACTTCCTGACAGTAAGAGCTGTTCACTTAACATGAAAGGCTCATCAGAAGGGAAAATGTAAGTGTCTCTTCCACCTTTTCCTGTTTTTTATTGGTGCTAAAGCCTTGATGAGTCTTTGAACCACTGCACCACCCTGGGGAAAAATAATAATTTGCAGATAGGGATAAGTTTGCAGTGGCATGTGAAGAAACCCTCTTTGGGTCATGCCATCTTGAATCATCAATTCCATCAATGGTTTGCTGAGATTAGAAGATAATGACAAGCAATTTGAAAAGGTTTGTGCAAAAGTTCCTAACAAGTTGTTCTGTTCAGCAATACTTATTTGAAAAGTGAAGAAGAAATCCAGTAATTTTAAAGAAATGTGTATCATATTTCCAGCTTCCTTTAATTTGTGTTTGATTCTAATGATTTGCCCAGTCTTCATTAGTTAAACTTATGCGTTTAGGGTAGCTAGTTGAGGATTATCCCAGGCTTAGATTTCTGGGCCAGAATATGAGATTTACGGGTGTTCCCTGGGATATGGCATTCAGTGTTATGTGTTAAGTGGAATGACAATTACAGTGTTATGTGGAATGACCACCACAGATAGTCATTAAACCTAGAGAAAATGAGAAAGAGAACATATTTTCCTGTTTGAAAATTAAGACAGACATCTTAGCTAAAGGAGTCAGTGAGTCAGCTAAAGGATTTTATTCCTTCTGACTGATTTAGGGAAAGACAGAATAAGGAACATTTAATCTAGCATACTTGGTTCTAGCCAGAAATTGGATGCAGAGCAGAACAGAGAGTGAGCCCTGGTGCCACAATTACTGGGAGAGAAGGAGGTAGCTGAGTAGCTACACAGACCACTTGGAGAGTCTTTGGACATGGCAGCAACAAATCCATTAATCCTTGCAATTTGTCTACTAACTGAGCTGGGGCTTTGTACCCTTGCAGACTTTTCTTTTGCCTAGAGCTGAGCCCCCCCAAAACTGGAGAATTTGTATCCTTGAATCATGCCTGAAGATGACCCACAAAAACTAGAGACTCATGGCCAAGCACTGAGATCTGGAAACTCTACATGTTTTGCATTGTCCATTTCATCCTGCCCCTTGTTCGAAACTTTCAGTGTGCTGTTTCTTCTAACTGAAAAAAAAAAAATCTGAGTATGCTAGCCACATACATACAGTGGCATCTTTGTGTAACAGGCGGGGAGGAAATCAGCTAAATGGTTCTATCTTTCTGAATTTCAGGACCGCCTCTTTTTCGTCATGGAATATGTCAATGGAGGAGACCTAATGTTTCAGATTCAACGCTCGCGCAAATTTGATGAGCCTCGCTCCCGCTTCTATGCAGCAGAGGTCACATCGGCACTTATGTTCCTCCACCAACATGGCGTCATCTACAGGTACTTTCTTTGCGGTGCTGAAATGAAGACTTCTTCAGGCTCTTGGTTTGATATTGGCCAAAATCCAGTGTCTCTTAGCAACAGGATTGGCTGTTTGTTTCTGCTTACTTACATAGACCTCCCCCCGCCTTATGTCTTTCTTTCCTTTGGGGAAGGGAAGGGGCAGGAAGGCTGTTTATCATTCTGAATGTTAACATCTGACTCGTCTCTGCAGCCATCGCCAGCTGTGGGTGCCAGCTTTGTATTATAAGACAAGCAAAGCTTTTTTTAAAAGCTTGGCACACTGTGATTCAGGGTTGACTTTGACGGCAGCTTGCTGCAATCTCTTCGGTTTTCCCCTACTGCCATAGATTTGCACCATTTCTGAACTCCCTGCCACTTCCTGAGTTTGTTTGTCCTACTTGTCTCCATTCTAATAGAACTGGAATAATCATTTTGTGTGGCTTTGTGCATGATGCCCCTTTCCTCTTGACTTTTGAGGGCAAAGACACAGGCATTTACAGGAAGCACTTTTTTGTAGACAACTTGAATTTGCTCCTGGCCTTCCCAGATCACCATCCAAACAATGACAAAATCTAAGAAGCTAATCTTTCCTTATGCTGCAAAGAATGCACTTGGGCATAAATATTTATTATTAGAAACAAGGAGCTACTTGAGAATTTTTCACCTACTATCTCTGTGTTTATGAAGGCCTTTATCTTGTCGTTTCACCCTTCCTCTCCTTTTTTTCCCCTTTAAAAGAAAAAAAAAACACCCACACATACACACACAGACCAAAAATTGGCAGCTTTTCACTACTTCAGATAAATCTTGGCAGGAGTATACAGAATGAACTGCAGTTCAGGGAAGTTGGCTGTGGGATCACTTCTCTTTCATGAAGTACTTTGGGAGGGTGCGGGCCACAAAGCCCTATTCACACTTTACATGGCAGGAGTGTTTGGCTCCGATATACCAGCGACCGGACTGGCAAGAGCCAGAAAACATGAAGCAGGAAGAAGAATGCATGTTTGTGAGCACATGGAAGTGGATGTGGCTTCTCAGCTTTTGCCCAGCCTGTGTTTGCCAGCCCGCTTTGCCACTTGGAGCTTCCTAATGTTTACCTTCTAAGCTCCAGTATATATTAGAGTTCCTTTGTGATTATTTATTTGAAACATAGACAAGGTGCTGCACCCAGTAGCCACTAGCCTATTCATAGAGCTCATTGAAATCACTGTTAAAAGTGCAGCCACATGATGTATGGGTTGAGTCTCCCTTATCCAAAATGCATGAGACCAGAAGTATTTTGGATTTCAGATTTTTTCAGATTTTTAAATATTTGCATATACCTAAATGAGGTATCTGGGAGATGAGACCCTAGTCTAAACATGAAAATCATTCATGTTCTGCATATACCCTATACACATAGCTTGAAGGTAATTTTATACATAATATTTTAGATAATTGTCTGCATGAAAAAAGTTTGTGTATACTGAACCATCAGAAAGCAAAAGTGTTACTATCTCAGCCACCTATGTGGACAATTTTGGATTTTGGAATTCCAGATATGGGAGACACAACCTGTATCACAATCATCATCATCATCATCATCATCATCATCATCATCATCATCATCATCATCA
>NC_056522.1:27092783-27162528 GCF_019175285.1 Sceloporus undulatus | reverse complement strand
CTATTTATATCCAATGTTGTTCCTAGTACCGGGACTGAAGGTGGCTTATAAACACTTAGAAAATCATAAATAAAAATATGAGTTATTTTAAAATGCAAGTAAAATTTCCATACAGCTAAAATGAATCCATGGGGGGGGGGATGAAGACCAGCACTGCGTTTAGCATTAAGACCAACCAGTCATTAAAAAGATGGCCTTCTCAGGGGTAGCTCCCACACTTTAGCACTCCCTCAATGGGAAGCTAGGATGGTCCTGTCCTTGTTGTCCTTCCTTTGGGAAGTGAAAACTTTTCTGTTCTGACAGGCTTTTAGAAACTGACTGTGAGGACTTTTTACAGTGTGCTGCTTTGCTATTTCTTGTTGTTACCAAACATGCCTGGAAGGAGAGTGGGACTAAGAGAAGACTCTTCCCTTGAAGTTCTTAAAGCCAAGTAGGCTTACACTGGAAGATCTGGTCCTTCAGATTTTATTTACTTAATTTCTTTAATTTTTACCCTGGCTTTTTGCAAAAGGGTTTGCGAGACAGCTGTCAATAGAATGATGTAGATTATTTCACAATGGCATTGTGGGGAAAAGTTGGCTGCCCTATATAGCATAGCTGGGAATCCATGTACAGGTTAAGTCTCCCTTATTCAGAATTCCACGATCTAGTTGTATTAGGTTTGATGGGTCACAGGTTCTGTGTGCTTTGCTATGCAGCTTCAGACTTTCCTTTAGTGCTAAGATATATCCAGTTTTATCCTAATTTTACAGAGAGAGTTCATTTGTGGTTTAGCAAAAGGGCTCCACCTCTCAGTTCATGTCATCCTTTGGCTGGCATGGTCACAAGACATGTTTAAATCCATTTTAGTTAACATAGATTTGAATGCATGTAGTCTTATCTGATCCCCATGGTTGGAAGGAAAACAAAAGTCACATTCTTAGTTCATGTAAATATTTTAATAAAAAGGTACATTGTTATATCAAAGGCCATCCTGTCCTAGCATACCGCCCTTTGTTTTCTTCAACTGCCTTTAAAGGGCTCCTTTTATTATTATATTATTGGATTCTTAAGATATTATCAAGAATTGCATGAGAGATATCTAGTGCAGGCTAGTTGTTTTAGTTTGAAGTTTAATGGAGCAGTCCAAGGTGATGAACTGATTTGAAAGTTACTATTTAGCACCTTGGATAGATCCTTTGAATTCTGAGCTGAAACCTTGTGTAGATTCACCTCTCTATTGACATGGAACCCACCACCTGCTACTGATACACACATGACACTTCTAATTTCTTAACAATGTTTAAGAGTTCAGCAGTGTCTTAATAGTTTCTCACACTCCATCCTCTTCCTTTTTTTCCATCGCAGATTGCCTTTTCAGTATTAACCACAATGTAAAATGTTTTTGTTACTTGCTGTCAAGTTGACTTAGACTTACAGCAGCCCTAGGAATGAGAGACCATCACAATCCCCAGTCATGCTCAGGTCTTGCAAACTCAGGGCTGTGGTTTCCTTGATTGAGTCAATCCATCTGTAGTCCAGTCTCTCTCTTTTCCTAAACATAGCATTACACTAGCATGGACACTGTTCTGAATCACTTTAAGTCAGAGTTTGAAAGACATTTGCAAACTCTTGAAAAGGGTTATCATTAACCATGGGGGGAAAAACACTATAGCTACCAGCATTGAAAGTTATTAATGAAGAAAAATTTGCAAGCTTGGAGAGTCTCAATTTATTTTATTTTATTTTATTTTATTTTTATCCCGCCTTTCTCCCAGAATGGGACCCAAGGCAGCGAACAAGTTGGCTTTTGCCTGGGTCTACTGGGAAGGGCAAGATTCACTTCCTTTTGTTCACCCTCCATTTGAATTAATTGTGTATGAACTCCTTTTGCATTTTGAACTCAGTTTACAGCAACTGCAGTAAACTAAGCACAAAAAGAGAAAGTGGGAGGAGAAGAAATGAACTAGGGCATTTTAAACGCTGCTGAAAAAATGAAACAACAAGGGATTAAATGGGACTCTCTCTACTAAATGGCAACAGTTGAAGGGTGTGCTAGTGTTTTTCCAAACAATTTTGTTCATTTTTAGAAAATTTGTTTGGGAATAAATCCCATTGACTGTAAAGGGGCTTATTTCTGATTAGATACACATAAGTTCATGCTGCTAATCTTTTAATAACTTTTTTTTTCAAAAAGGAAGGAAGAAATCCAAGCATTAAAATGTTTTTCTTTGTAGTTCAGATTTTAAAGTAGGGATGCCTAAAATGACAGACTGTGGCGGGATACACACCTCCATTTAGTACGTATACAATACGTACTAGGGTTAGGAAGGGGCGGTGCTTCCGCACCCCCCTAACCCTAGTACGTATTGTATACGTACAAGATGGCGGCGCCCCTTCTACATGGGCGCCGCCATCTTTACGTACTGGACGCACAGCGTCCAGACGTGTCGCGCCGCTTGTGACGTAGCGAGCGCGCCCCTGGCGCCTCGCTACGTCACAAACGCGACTTTAAAAGAAGCTCCATTTTGGAGCTTCTTTTTCGGTCCGCGCGGGAGTCGGGCCGTGTGAAGGCTCTGGCTCCCCCGCGGACCTACTGGCGGCGGCGGCAGACCACCGCAAAGCGGCGGTCTGTACCCCGCCTGTGACTTTATATTTTTCACAAACCTGCTTCAGTCACTTCCCTTTATTTGGAGGGATATTTAATAGTCCATCTCAAGTAAAATGAACTGCTGAAAGAGCATTTCACCCACTATGTTTTTTAAAAAAATCACTAATTGAAAAGTATTTTTTTCTGTAGCTATTCAAGTACTGTTCATTTTATTAACAAAAACATGTCCAAGGTTGACAAGTCAAACATAATCAAAAGATGAACAAATTGAAGTAAAAGTAAAAAATGAAGATGGGTGCTAATGGGTAGGGTTATAAAGATGAAATAAGTTATGGTGGACATCTTTTATAGAATGGAAAGGGAACTTGTAGCACCTTTGAGACTAATTGGAAGAGAGAAGTTGGTAGCGTGAGCTTTCATAGTCTCTATTTCCTCAGATGCATGCATGCATGCATGCCACTCCATGCATCTAAAGAAGTAGACTCAAGTCTATGAAAGCTAATACCACCAATTTCTTTCTTTCAGTTAGACTCAAAGGTGCTACAAGATCCCTTTGCATACTGATTTTCCAGACTACCACAGCTATGTCTTTGAAGTCTTTTACAGAGAAATGGCTGCCATTCTTATAATATGTTAACAAAAATTCACAAATGGTGATTCCACTCGACCACATCATCTAAATTTTGGGATAATGCCTTGTATGAGACTTTAGCAAGGCTTTGATTCCCAGTGTCCAGTTTTAACAGTGGCTGCCATGTTGAACATCCCAAAATTCAGAAAGCAGCTCAGAATAAGGCATTATAGGGAAGGAATGGCAGATGTTGTGATTCTCAATCCCCAGAAAACAAATATAACTGAAAAGAAAAAGTTGGTTTTAGAAGAGTGATATACATGACAGATGTCACTATCAATGCAACATAAGCCACTATATGTTATTGTTGTTGTCGATGTTATTTTTATCCAAGCTTTTTCCCACAGTTGATACTCAAGTTGGCTTACAATTTAAAAACACAAGAGAACTAAAAATATACAAAGAAGTGAACATTAAGATAAGATTAAACTTTCGAACAATATTAAAATGATTTAAGACTATAGGTAAAAAGATAAAATGCCATTAAAAGATAAAAGCTATTAAAGCATTTCATTCTAAAACAATACAGTACCCTCAGCCCGTTCTTTAAAACCTTTCCATCTTAAAAGCCTGCTGGAGGTTCTTTGCTCAGCAGTGGAAGAATTGCAGGAAGGGGCCCATTCTGACCTCCCTAGGAAGGGGATTCCAGAATCTAAGAGTAGCCACCAAGAAGACCCTCCTTCAAGTTCCCACCAACTGTGCTTGTCATTTCCCTCCCCCGTCCCATAATGATTTGGATGTTGCATCCATCTGGGCCACAGAGCAAAAAACAGAGCGTCAGACACCACGAAAATGTGGCAGCCCCACTGGCTGTTGCCTTTTCTTCCCTAGAGTGCACCAATCTGAAATGATACATAGGACATTGTGGGGAAAACAAAATGGCAACTTCCATCCAATTTGTGACCAGCAGAGCTTATTCCCAATGGTACTATAGGCAAGGAGTGAAAGACAACACTGTGATGGGCTGTGCCAAGATGACTGGGTCCCAGAAGCTACCTGAGGACAGCATGTGCTAATCCTGGACCTGGTTTGCTCAAACAAGGAACTTAAACAGTGGGTTGCTGAACTGTGTCTGAGGCTTAGTATGATGAGAACACCTTGCTCCAGATACTACATCTGAAGATCTAGCCAGTGATTTTGCAAGTGAGGGGAGAATTTGGACTAAGGTCTTTCCAGTTCCTAGCCGTTTCCTCATTCTAAAGGATCTACATCTTTTTTCTAGAATGTACGCCACTGAGAGATCCATTCTATTCTATTCTATGTACAGCACTGTGTAAACCTACGGTGATTTATAAATAAAGTTTAATAATAATAATAATAATAATAATAATAATCTTCCCTAAATACAATAGAAACTTCCTATTGGCTGAGCCTGATACCATTAAGGCAGAGTAAGACACCAGCCCCAGGAAGCAGTTTTGGACTGGCACGAAAGGATAAGGATTTGTTTGTTATTTAATGGAGATGGTTATATTTTCAGTACCAGGGATGGCAAGAGGTGTTTGTGGCATTTTCAGCCTTGTGTGCCAAGTTAACGTACTTAGCTTTGAGTACTATTGACTTGAGTGGATAGGGAGTGTCATTTGTTACTTCGCTTCAGGCAGCAATATCTTCAGGCTGGCTTGGCTGGCTGGGGGATTCTGGAGAGATAGTCCAAAACATAACTTTACTAAGCTCTGCTAAAAAGTTATCGTTACACCATGAAAACTGTTGAAGTGATGTCACATTATATTACCATCACAAAACATCAGTAATGCCTTCGTTGCCTCCAAGTTCTGATATATACACACACACACCTGGGACTGGTAGTCTAGTGAGGAACTAGAGCATTCTGGGTGAAACCCTGAATCCCATAATTCCATAGAAAGGAATAGTGTCTGTTAACGTGGAATAATAGCACTATAATATTGCAATGTTTCTTGGCCGTCATCCTTAAAATGAGTCAGAACCTGAATTCAGTATGTTTTTGAGAGAACCAGTATGGTGGAATGATCTGAGCATTGGATTGTGACTCTGGAGATCACAGTTCGAATCCCAGCTCAGCCATGTAAATCCACTGGGTGACCCTGAGCAAGTCCCACTTTCTCAGCCTCAGAGACAATGGCAAACCCTCTCTGAAGAAACCTGCTAAGAAAACTCCATGATAGGTTCACATTAGGGTCACCATAAGTTGGAAATGACTTGAAGGCACACAACAACAGCAAGGTTTATTAACTAAAGCTCCCAGAATTCTGGAAGATTCTGAGACTGGTAGTCAAAAAAGAAACTTTCCCAAGCACTCTGTGGGATTCATTTCAGCACAAAACCTCTCAAGAATTTCCTTTCTTCAATGTTCACCTGTAGGGCCCTGCATCACGTAAGCTAGGGCCTTGACCTTAACTTTAGGAAAGCAGTGTGGTTCTTTTGTTAAAATGAGAAAGGGAGAGACAGTAGGAGGCTGCCAAGAAGCTTGCCAAGTTTACATTCCTATGAGGGCAGCCCTTTTCCTGTAGAGTTTGTAGGAAGGGGACGAGTGCTTTCTGTCTGATAACAACAGCAAAGTAATTCTGCTGAGAGGAAGTGTGGAAACTGTATTTTATCTTCTGTTTTAAAGTCAACTGTTTTACATTATTTAATTGTTCACTTTCTTAACAGGGAAAACCCCACCAAATTTACATTATCTTCCTGAGTTGGAAAATATAAATATTACTATGTACAAGAAAGGCAGAATCTCATATATGATACAAGCACACACATATAGATACATATACTTCAGTATGCAAAGAGATCTTGTAGCACCTGGTAGCATAAGCTTTCCTTCTTTCTTTTATTTAGTCTCAAAGATGCTACGAGATCACCTTGCATACATAGCTATTGAGGTATACCTCAGTTAAAGGAATGGATATGTTCCTGGATGTTAAAGAAGTAAATTTGGTAGAGGCAGAAATAACATGGAAAGAATAAGGATAGGTTGAATTTATCTCAATCATTATGCCACATCTCACTTCACCTACCTTTAGAGATTCATCTTTTTCTGCAGTTTCTCCCCACTTCCATCAGGAAGATGGCAGGGGGCAACTGAGGATCATCTGACTATGTTGTCATAGGTGAACACACCATCAAAGTGTCTTCTCCACAACCTCCAGAAAACTCTCAGGGAGATCCTAGAGGATGTGTGTTTCTGATTCTCAAAACATAGCAGATGATCCTGTTGGGGTGTATGTGTTGTGGCAAAAAACCAGCAGAGGTTTGAGGCATTTAACAAAAACTTTACTTAACAGACGTCTTAAAAAACTGAAGCAAAACAAAACAATATGAATGGCACAGTACACAGCAGCAAAAAATTAAAGCACAGTCAAAAATCCTGATTCAGCAGCATGCCAACATTGTCTTACCATTACAGCAGCATGGAGAGCAATATACAAAGAATGCTCCCCATAATCCAGCAAATCTACAAGGTAGTTACACCTTTCTAATTGGTTAACATAATCACCTGGTCTACTTAGCCCATTACCATGATCTACACCTGCCACTTTACTAGACTCTCATCCAGTCACAACTTAGTATACCTTGACAGATCCTCGGCTATCTGCTGTCTTCCTTTGGCCACCACATGGCTGTGAGGGTGGAGTTGCATGAAAACACTGAGTCCCGGGGAGGCTGGTCTCATTACACACAGGAGATGCTCAATAACCCAAACACTGGACTAATGACCCAAAAGCTGGACTAATACCCACATAGCTCAGCAAGAGGAGGGCAGGCATCCTTTGGATTGTGCATAGCTCTCAAATTTTCAGTGCGGTTCTCAACTGAGTACTTGCATACAAATTTTTGTGTTTGCCTTTCATGACTGTATCTGTTGGGAAAGGAAAATTGAGGAAAGCTGGCATTGGATTTTCTACTGGGTTTTGGGGCATATCTTTAATTCAGCTGCAGAGGGTCCCAATTTAGAGCATTAGCACTGAGGGGGAAGTGTTTTACTAATCTAAATCCTCCTCTGCTTCACCCCATCTCCATAATCCTTCAGTGCTGCTATTATACTCCAAAACAGGAAAATAGTAACCACAAAGCAAATACTGGTGGTTTTCTCAATGGGAATAACACTGAGAAGTGATATTTAGTTTGAGGAAGTGGGAGAAGAGAGGTGTGAAATTTTTTTGTGTGTGCATACACACACATGCACCTTCATATTACCTATTGACTTATGGTGATCCCAGGAATTTCATAAGGTTTTCTTAAGTAAAGAATATTCAGGCCTTGTTTGCATGAACCAAGATACTCAAGGGGCATCTTGGAGTATTCTGGCCCCACAACTCCCTCATTCTGCCCCCATTACATTGGCCTCTGTCTCCGCATTGCAGTGGCTTTCTGTACCAGTGTAGTGCTCGGCAGCACTAAAACAGAGGGCTCCAGATCTTCCTGGAAAATCCAGAGCAACAAGTAAGTTCTTGTAGGCCCAGTACACATGGCCCAAAAGCGGTGTAGCACCACTGATACTAGGGTTCAGGAGCGCACGGGAACCGCACGCTCCTGACCCCTAGTATGTATGGGCGGCGTCATCTTGATGCAGTGCCTTCCATATGGCTCGTGCATCCATGACGTGTCTTGTGCAACATGCCCAAATGGGGCGTAAATGGCACCTTGGTGGGGTCACGGGAAAGGGGCTCCATTTTGGAGCTCTTTTTTTCCGGTGGATCCTTGTTGCGGCCATGTGGTAGCCATGGCAATGATCCAAAGGAGAAAGGGATGGGCCTCTGGATTTTTGAGCCCATGCTCACTTATTCTTCCAGGGCTCTCTGACACATTATCTGTATGTCCCACAATAAATCTAACCTTTCTGCTAGACAGCCATGTCATCAACAGCACCTTCCCACCCTCCAGCATTTCAGAGTTGAAAACTGGGACACATGGGGCCATATAACACCAGAGTATGGTCAAGATGGCAAAGATTATTAATAAGGAAGAACACATAAGCTAAGAGAGGCCGCAGCAGTTTGAGTTATTTGTGTGCAAATTGCTTTGGCACTCTGAGCTCATTTTGCAGCAATTGAAGTCAGCTGAGGACAAAAGGGGAGGTAGGAGGAATAGAGAGAAACCAGGACATTTTAGAAGCAACTGAAAAAGTGGGATGACGAGAATTAGTTAGTACTGTCCCTGCCAAATTGGAACAATTGGAGAGTATAGAACTTAATATTCATCAGAATCTGTAACTGTAGGGAGATCTGGAGTCAGCATCTCAGTTCCATGCTAAGTCAACTGAAAGGATACACTGGATGGAACTCCTGAAGTTCCAGTCTGTAGTATCATACCGTCCTTGGCTGCTTCTGTACCAGAAAGTTTTCAAAGCACAAATCCTTTAGTGTTTTTATTGTTCTTAGAGCTAGAAAACATATTTACTATAACAAGGAATCTTTCACTGCCAAAGCATGAATACATGATTTTTTTTTTCCACACCCACAAGCAGAAACATGTCAAGTTTGCTTTTGGCAGCCATCTAATAAGAGAGAGAAAAAACCACCCTTCTTCCTAATAGTTTTTTTTATAAGTTAACAGCTTGTTAGGGAACCACATACTTGATACATTATTTAATTATATTTAAGTTCCATAAATAATATGAACATCTGTTTTCATGTAACAGTCGTCTGTGTAAATTTGACCATGGAACGACTTCCCATTACAAAGAACTCCTAAAGTTCATCCTTTGCCAGTGGAAACTTGGGGGATGGGGAGATATCATGGAGCTAAAAGCTGCTTGTTTCCTTTCCTCAAGAATACCCTTGAGAGCACAGCTGAGAAATCTTTTTTTTTTTAATTGTAATATCTTGGGATCCCATGAATTACCAAGAAGATGCCTACCAAATGGTGGGAATACTTTATTTAATTTCTGCAATTTGATTCACCTTGTCAGTGTGGAACTTTAAAGCATACAATTTGGGAGAGACCAGGGGCCCATTTACACTACATAATTATACCACTTTAATTCCACTTTTACTGCCAAATAAGAATTTTTACTGCCTCGGCAACATAATGTATAGAATGTCTCAGAAGTGACAGGATGCATAAAATCAGCTGTAGAAAGGGCTTTTTTCTTTTTCCTTTACGAGAGGAAAACACTGAGAAGGTACCTAGATTCCCTAGATCAGTGGTTTCAATCAGTAGTATGTGTACCAATTGTGAGACACACAAATGGTCAAGGGACAACACAGGTATCTTGATTGTAGCAATAAAAATTGTTTCCAGTAGTAATACCAAAATGTATATGTTGTTCTTTACCATCATCCTATTAAAATTTGTTTGACAGTATTCTTAAAATGTTCTACTATTCATGGAATTATTATTTTTGTTTACTGTGTTTGTGCCTAATAATACTACTAGATGGTACTGAATACTCATAAACATTACATCTATGATAAACGAGGGCTTGGTTTTCACTGTTGTGGCACCCACCATGCTTGTTAGAGTGATTGATGGGACTTAAGGTACGAAAGATTGAGAACCGCTGCCCTTGCATAAATCTTGCTCATGAAACCCAGGTGATGTTTTGCTTTGCATTATGATTTCCCCTCATTAGTCTTCATTTCATCTGTAATTTGACATCTTATCTATACGTGAACTTAAAACACCTCAACAAAACAAGCAGTGTTTTGTTTGAGAAGTCAAATTAATCTTTTCAGCCGGTACAAAAGTAAAGCTCAACAATGCATCTGAAAATAAATTTGGCCTCTGAGGACATGTTTGCCTTCATTTTTAAGCATTCAACCATCACACTTCATTTGACTTGAACTCAATAGTATCATCCCATTCTTTCACAATCTTTCAACATGAGTCTTTTTCCAGGTGTTATTTGATGTTTTGTTGAAAAGATGATATACAGCAAAAGAAATACATTTGCACTTCACTGCCTCTGCTATAGTGCATTTACTTCTTTTACTCTACAATAATTGCATACCAGTTTGTCAAACCTCTTTTATGGCAGAGAAAGACAAATGGTATCATTCATTCAAAAGTAAAGGGCTAAATCTAACATTCACCTGGCAGTTTCTCCCCCTCACTGCAGCCTTTCATGTCACCTGGAAGTCAGCTCAAGGGCCTGTTTTGGGGAGCAGGGGAATATGAGGCTGGATGCAATAGGGAGGAAGGATTCCCCAACCCCTGCATAATTCCACTGGAATCTGCTATTTCATAAAGAGAAGTCAAGTACAAATTGCGTTTCCCTTATCTGGAATTTCAAAACCCAAAATATTCCCAAAACCAAAACTTTCTTTATGGGTATCTGAGATAGTGACAGCTTTGCTTCTAAAATACTGTATACGTGTATAAGTTGTATATGAAACATACTAGATATACTCATATATAAGTCTAGAAATTTTAGTCAAAAAATTGAGCCCGACTTATCCACAGGTCATGTAAGTACTGTACTTTAACTCTTAGCAAAAAAGGAACCATCTCCTTCTCTGAGTAGAGTAGCAAAAGGCAAGAGCTTAATCTGTCCAGGGAGAACCTAAAAGAAGCACTGACCTCCTCTACTCTCTCCGCTGGGGTACTGCTTCTGGCTTTTTGGAATGCCCAGGAGGGAAAATGGTGGTGGTAGTTTCCTCCTCACTCATCTGGCCTTTAGAGTGAGAACAAACATTTATGCCTGCAAGAATTTTGTATGTTCTTTGACTTAGTTTCCTTAGCTTCATCCTTTACATCCTTTGTTACACGCCCCTAGTTTTACCATTGACTTACACATGAGTTGTATCAAAATCCATAATTTTGGTCCCAAAACCCGCCTTCAACTTATACATGAGGCTGCCCTATATCATGTATACAGTGGATCCTTGTTATACGCTGGGGTTTGGTTCCAAGATCCCCCGTGTATAACAAAATCCGTGTATGCTCAAGTCCCATTAAGTATAATGACATAGCAAAATGGTGTCCCTAATAAAAAATGGAACATCAAGGTAAATTTATACTTTTTTGGAACATTTTCAAACCGTGTATGCTTAAATCCATGTATAAAAAATCCGTGTATAAGAAGGGCCGACTGTATATGGTATATGAATTTTGTGTTTAGATTTGAGTCTCATCTCTAAGATATTTCATGATGTACATATATACACCCTGAGAGAAAGGCAAACGCAAAAACTCTTCCTAAAATCCAAAATGTGGGAGGTGTTCTTTGTACCCAGTTCATTATGCTTACCTTGTTAGCTTATTTATATTCACTACAATCACTTATAACCTCACAATTTTAACTTTTCTGATAGTATGGCTTCTATGAGTACCCAGCTTGTTGGGGGGCAATTAATTTACAAACATTGTAAACCATTTAGAGACTGCTTAGGCGGTATGAAGCAGTATATACATGAAGCTGCCATTGCTATTGTTATTGCCAAGAAAACACCATCCTTAGGATCATTATAAATCGGAAATGACTTAAAGGCACACAACAGCAACACAACAAGAACATTATTTACTAAAACATTGTGAAATCCATAGCAACGTAGGATTTCAAAGAAATGTAAACCTAACTGAATAAGCAAAGGATTATCTTGGCCTTTGGGAAAGTAGCATAGGCTCCAGCTACTTCTCTTAGTTTCTGCCCCAGTTTGAAAGCCTTTTCTTCACTTTACAAGGTCTGCTCAAACCTTATAGGTTTGCCTTTTTAAAAAGCAGGACACAGCAGACATCATTTGGTTAGTTTAAATCTGGCAGAATGATAAGCTGTCAGAAAAGGTTTCTCCTTGCCAGGTTTTCAAAATAGCATTAAGGGGCAGTTGAATTTCATGATGCACAATTTAACAATCAAGAAGTAACTATCCACAAGTTTGTGTTCTACGTAAATACTAAATGAAAGTATTGATTTCAGTTAACCTAGCCACATATTCCTCTGTAAAATCAACTCATTGTCCACATTTACAATGACACAACCAAATATAGGTGTTTTGGCATCTATATAAAAGGAAAAGCTTTCCAACCTTCAAACAGAGATGTCCTTTATAATTAGGGACATCTGTGAAGTCTATAAAAGACAAGTTTCTGGCCCTAAAATAAGGGACATCCTTTACACCTGACAACCCTATCACTTCATGGTTACTGCAATAGTTCTACAAGTTTCCTCAAAAGTTCTTTGCCAGGTTTGTAAGTTTTTTATGTGCAGAAAGTTATTGTTAATTGACGAGGCCCAAGCAATTCTAGTCAATTCTTCTCTTTCTCCAAAACAAAGGTTTTCAGCACAGACTATTTCATTCCACTGAATTGTCCATATCTTAGACATCAGCAAACTGGTTTTGAAAAAATACAACTTAATATATCACTACTTCTTTCAGAGAAGCCAGGCATTTTTCCTGATCAGGCAATTTGTTCTTTTGTGTAATTACACTGTGAATAAAATTAGCTTTTGGTCACTTCAGGCTGACCTATCTTTGGTCTCCAAGCTAAGAATGCAGAAAGAGAAAGGAGAAATTTAACAGAACGGTGTCCCCTAGCTACCCAGAATTAAAGTCTTTGGGTAAGCTCTCATTTAAAGGCAAGAGTTGGCATTAGTATGGGGAAGTTAACAAAAGAGAAGATGGATAGTTTTGTAGGCAGTACTGTTGAAGATGACAGTTATTGACTTGCTGCTGTAACAAAATAGCTGACTGGTCCTTTGATCAGGTTCTGAGAATCTCTGTTCTCCTATCATGCCTCATAAAATCTGAATTTTGCAAAGTATTAACAAGATTCTCTCCCCCCCCCCATTTTTCATTGAAATAAGCATGAAAAAAGAAGGCAGATGGATGTTCTAGCCACAAAAAGCTCCCATAGGATTTGCTTGTTTGTTTGTTTCAAGGACAAGGCTACTGTGTGAATGCAGTTAAGCAGGGTGCATTTGTGTTTCATCAGACCCAACAGCTGCATGGTTGGTCAGCTACTGAGGTTTTTCTCTTGCAGTTATGCCTCCTCCCCAGCAGCAACATTCCTTCTGTGTCAAAGTCAAACTAGATATTCCCTTCGATGTCTATGTTTAACCCATTTTCCCTCCCACATTGGGATTTTCTATAGGTATCTGCCTTAGCAGGTTTCACTATGGTGTAGTGATTTCAATGTTGAACTAAGACACTGAGAGAGCAGGATTTGAATCCCTGCTCAGCCATGGAAACTCACTGGATGACAAGTGAATAACAATCTCTCAGCCTCAAAGGAAAGCAATGGCAAATCCTTTTAATCTTGCCAAGGAAGTTCATGTCCATGATAGTTTACTTTAAGGTCACCATGAATTGGAAGGCACACAATAACAACATGTCTCAGCAGTCAGACTTGCAAATTAAGCCTAAATTTACATCTTGTGAGCAGTCACAAAGAAAAGGCACATTAAATGCAAGATATATAGGAGAAGAAAATCAAAACAAATAGGCATCTTTCACCTCTTGGGGAAGGATCTCTGCAAAAAATGTGATAAACACATCATCTAGTTTGATCTATCATCACGCATCTTCCACTTTTCTCTCCTTCTTTGTGTGGAACTCCTTTTTCTGTCAAATAGAGATTATCTGCCTACTGGAGAAAGGGGCATGTTTCTAATCTCACTTCAGATAATAATAATTAATAATTATTAATAATATTTATTATTATTATCATTATTATCTATATTTCCCACCTCTCCCTGTGGATCGAGGCGGGATTACAACAATAAAAACAACAATTACAAGATTAAAATTAAAATGCCATATAAAATACACTCAATAAAACAATATACCAATACCAATACAATGTGTTGACTAAATTGTCATTTAAAATACATATCATTACAAATAGAAGTGGAGTATTTCTAACTCTCTTATAACAGATTGGGTGGATAGGCCTGCTGGAGGAGATCATGATCCCTTCATCCCCAAATCTGACTCAAAAACTTGTTGGTTGAGACTTTTAAAGTAAGAACACCCTTAATTACACATCAGTAAATGTTTTGAAAATTATCCTCATTTTCACCACATTTTGTTTATTAAGGGAAGAGATGGCAAACCATCAATTGTTTAGTAAGAGATTTTCTCTCTTTAAAATGCTGTGAGGAAGATCTGAGCATTCATAATTTCAGGATGTGAGATGAAATGTACAGACCAGTGTTAGGTATAGTCATCCAGATCCCTTGTGTCAGATTTGCAACTCACCATTTTGACATTACAAAAACAGCTAGTGCCCACCATCCACGAAAAGGGGAAAGTAACATCTGAATTAATGCTATAAGAGCCCCGGTGGTGCAGTGGATAAATGCCTGTACTGAAGCCACTCTCTCAAAACCATAAGGTTGCGAGTTCAATACCAGCAAAAGGGCTCAAGCTTGACTCAGGCTTGCATCCTTCCGAGGACACTAAAATGAGTACCCAGATTGTTGGGGGCAATTAGCTTACAGTTGTAAACTGTTTAGACACTGTTAGTTCAGTATGAAGTGGTATATAAATGAAGCTGTTTGTTTGTTACTGATAGATTATTACCTCAAAGCCTTTTTTGAAGGGGGAATGGAGTAGGTTTTTATTTAAGACCACAAAGTTTTGATGGTCAAATGCAGTGCATCCTTGAATGAAAGCCAATATGAGCATTATTTTCATAAAATATCTAAAAAGACCCATCAATTACCTTGCAAAAGTGAGTGTATTATGTACAGGCACATATGTGGTGAATTTGATTCGGTAACTTAATCTAAATGTTTCTGTTAAGTAAACAAATAAGAAGAGACAACGTTTTTGAAATAATTATTATTACTATTATTATTTTGGCTAAGGTGGGGTAATCTTCCTCCTTTCTTGTTCAAGGGACCTGAAACTGGACAATATTCTTCTTGATGCCGAAGGCCACTGCAAACTAGCTGACTTTGGAATGTGCAAGGAAGGGATCTTGAATGGAGTAACGACTACTACCTTTTGTGGAACGCCAGACTACATAGCTCCAGAGGTATAGCATTTTGCATCTATGGAGAAACCATCTTCTTACCATAATAGCATACATAAAGTATCTCTTCCCCAAATTCCTTCCATGCAGTTACATTTAGACTTGCGGATGTTGGTGACTAGAAGACAACATTGCCACAGGATTAGGAAACTGCACCCCTTTGTAGCCTCAGAGTACTACAATCATTCCCATTATCTCTGTGATATTCATTGGAGCTGCTAAGATTTTAGGGTTTACTGTAATTCCATGTATATGGTTATTTCTGGCTGATGTAAGGGTGACATTATGAAGCCATGGGCATGCATGAACCATAGAATGATGATGATGTGGGAGAACCTATTCAGGGCCAATACCTGGTAAACCAGCCCACAGTATGTGTCCTAAATAAACTGGGTGCCCTATGGTTGTCTCATACTGGGAAGAGAATACTCAGGAGCTGCAATTCTAATGGTTAACAGTCCCTGCCTTCATGATGCATTACATCAGAACTCTTTGATGTAATGTCATCCTACTACCTCTTGTTGCTGTAGGGAGGTAGTACTATGGAAACTGAGATAAATATGTGGTCCTCACACAAAAAAGCAGGAGAAGAAAGCCACGTTTTTTTCTACTACCACATAAGACCAATCTTCTCCATTGTATACATGGTAAAAACATATGAAGAAGTCTGCTAGACTGATCTAAAAACAAATCTAGTTCAACATCCTCTTGCCCATGTTGATCTCCCAGATACCTCTTAGAAGCCCACAAAAAAGTACATATAAGCAGTAGTACCCTCCCATTTGTATCCTTTGGAAACTATTGTTCACAAATAACCTGTCTCACATGCTAGCCAAAATGTTTAGTGTATAGTTCACCATGGGTAGTTGCCATTGGTAGCAATAAATTTTCCCACGTCCTTTTGAAGACATCTGAGTTGCTATCTCACATTTAACTATACAGAGTACAAAAGTACTTCCATTTCTGCTGAATCTCCTGCCTTTCAGTTTCATCAGGTTACCCTGATTTCTAATACAGTGCACCTATGTTCCAGGAACCCACTATAGATACCAAATCCATGGATGCTCAAGTCCCACTAAAGACAGTGGTATAGTAAAATAGTGCCATTTTTACAAAATGGAAAAATTAAAGTTTGCCTTTTGGAATGTATACATTTTTTGGAATATTTTCAAGCAATGGGTGCTTGAATCTGTGGATAAAGAATCCGGTGATACAGAGGGCTGACTGTATTTGTTAATAATTGTTGTCTTTGACTTATGGTGACCTTATGAGCATCAAATTATCCACAGCCCTGTTTATGTCTTGCAAACACAAGGCTATGGCTTCCTTGAATGATTCAGTCCAGTTGTCATATGTTCTACTTCCTTTTTTTGCTGGCTCTCACCTATCAAGCCCTATTGTCTTTTCCAAAAAGTCATGTCATCTCATGATATGTCTAAAGTATGATAGCCTTAATTAGATCATTTTATTTTCTAGGGAATGTTCAGGCTTGATTTGCTCTAGGAACCATTTAGTTGTCTTTTTTGGCTGTTCATGGTATCATAAAACTTTCCTTCAGTACCACATTTAAAATTAGTTGATTTTCTTCCTATCAGCTTTCTTCACTGTCCAATTCTAATTTTACAAGTAATATACTAAAATATATAGAATATAATTTTCATTAACAGATATTTAGTGCCTGACTCTTATTGGTTAGTTCCAGCTAAAGCAGACCCACTAAATCAGTTGTTGAATGATCAGTCAACAGGTAGGAAATCCCAATTATCTACTGTAATTGGGCTTAACCCAGGGGGATTTGGGTCGGTATATATTTAATGGGCTTTCTGTGAGCTTGTGGGAAACATACAAATGTTTTCAGATTTTTAGGTGGAACTCACAAACTATTAACAAAAAAAAGTACACATCCCTAATTCAGTTGTTCTTGAAATAAGAAAGGAAAACCCCAAACTTGTTCATTATAAGCAGTTTTTGTCCCTCTCTTTTTCCTCCCTTCTCCTCTCTTGATTTTCCTAACAGATCCTCCAGGAATTAGAATATGGTCCTTCAGTAGACTGGTGGGCACTGGGTGTTCTCATGTATGAAATGATGGCCGGGCAACCCCCCTTTGAAGCTGACAATGAAGATGACCTCTTTGAGTCCATCTTGCATGATGATGTCCTGTATCCAGTGTGGCTTAGCAAAGAAGCTGTCAGCATTTTGAAAGCTGTAAGACACCCTCTCCCTCTACCCTCCGCTTTTTTTTTTTTAAACTATCTTCTTGAACTTGAATTTTCCTACAACAATTAAAGGACAGCCACCACTGGGAGTTCAACCACAGTTCAGAGGTTTGATGACAGTATTAAAAGGGCCCTGGATGAATTACACTTCTTGTGGGAAAGGGACAAAATGTTTGTGTTCCTTTCAGCTGTATAAAACTATGCACTTGAGAATCATGTTTCAGGGAGGAGGAAAAAAACACAAGCAAACTGTAGTGCCTTATCAGGCTGACATTGCACATTGCATGGCTGCTATAGAAGGGAAAGGATTATGTAATTAAAGAAATATGATCTACATGTTTATATTGGGCCCCAATCCAAGACAGATTTAGCAAACTGGTAATACAGTCCTTAATTACATTAACTCAAGGATGAAATAATGCAGTTGTAGCTGGACTACATCTACCAGCATCCCCAGGCAGTTTAGCCAATGGTAATCCTGGGAGATATTATCCAAAAAATCTAGAGGGCTGTATGATTATCTGTCTTGATTTAGATGTGTATGGTATTGTTTCAGTGTACTGCCCACCCACCCCTGAAACCTGCATAGGCTTACAGCCTCTGTGCAAAAGTAATATACTGTCTTAACATTTCGAACTTTTCACCTGACTTGCCTTTTTTTTAAAAAAGGAGCAAAATAGGTGTGAAGTTAGTTTAGTAGGCTTTTGTCTTTTTGGTCCATTAAAGGGGTCATGGATAGTACATTTAAGAGTGCATGCCAGTCATTTGATCAAAAGAATATTCTCATTCTGCTTTGTTAAAAATAATTATTATTCTTTGAACCATATAGGTCCATAAACATAATCATTGACATGCCCATTTTTCATCAAATATATTTAATACAAATTAATGTTAGAAATGTTAAATTAATTCTGACACTGAATTAACTTTTAAAACAAATTTTAAAAATTCATTTCCAAATACCTTCAATTAATATTTCAAGTTTTCAGTTCTCTGAAAAACAACAGTAGGAACACATAAGAGAAAAATACTAGCAACCAGAAGGGTATCATGAGGATTGCAAAAGTAGAAAAGATCTTTAGCATTACAAATAAAAAATCTCAGGAAGGAAAACCACTCCTTCTCCCCAAACAAGCTGTACAGGGCTGAACATGGTCACTGCGCACAAAATTCTGACCACAGGAAACCAGAAGCCACAACGGGAGGAGGGAGGAACTGAGTACCCAAGAAGAAACATGGCTGGCTGGAATTCTGATGAGAAGTCCTCCGCACTGAAACACTGGGTTGAGAGATATATTCAGTCTATACTAAAAGAAAGAGAGAGAGAGAGAGAGGTGTAAATGACACCTACCTTTCCACCCAAGGGTTTCGGTGAAGGGAAGTGTCTGTGAAATTGCAATAATTTGTCTCATAAAAATCTTTCACAAACCAATAGTTCTTAAAAGAGAAGTGAATCAAGATATACAAGACTTCCTGGAAAACCTCATAGTTTAACTCTGAACGTGAGACGCTTATCGCTTGATGTTTTAAATCAGCTTCAGGCGGGATGTGGAATGGAGACGGGGATTATCACACACCAGATCGCCACTGAATCGCCAGCCACCATCAGCCCAGATCCCAGTCGCATTCTACCAGCACTTTTTAGAAGCCGGAAAGCTTTCTGACTTCAAAAAAGTGCTGGCAGAACTTGGACCCAGCTGGGACCTGGACTGATGGCGGCCGGCGATTGGGCAGTGATTTAGTGTGCAATAATCCCTGCCTCCATCCCGTGTCCCGGCTGCAGCCTGGGAGGCTGGAGCCAATTTAAAACGCTGGGCAATAAGCTTCTAAACCCAGACTAGACAAATAATCCAGTTTGTCACTGCTTTAATTTCCATGGCTGAATGCTGTGAAATTCTGGGAACTTTAGTTTTGTGACCTACCAAACTACAAATCCCAGAATTCCACTGCATTGAACCATAGCAGTCAAAGTGGTGTCAAACTGGATTATTTCTCCCACTGCAGATGCAGCCCTAGTTGCTTTGAAGAAAAAGCTAGGCAAGTAGAATCTATCAAAAAAAAGTACACCATTCAAGTACTGACCTGGAATTGGACTGAAGCCTAGGATAAAAGTTCTTTTGAGAAGGTTTTATGCCTGTGGCATGGAGGGCTGCAACGCAGAGGAACACAGGGAGACCTCACCATGAAATCCATGAGTCTGTAAGATTTAAGTTAGCTCTGTGATCCATGGATTTCATGGCACATGGAAGTATCCAGTGTATTGTTTCATAAACTCAGCTGAAATTAAGAAAGAGCAGATTAAGACTGATTGAGAAGTCCTAGATTTTGTTCCTGTTCTTTTTTTTATTTTATACTGGGTTAAAATAAACTGACCTGGGAAACTGGTATAAAAAGTCTCATTGTGCAGGGAGATGACAGAAGATATTCTGGAATAAACAAACATATATGGATCTCTAAAATAAAATCAGAAAGAACAGGAACAAAATCTGGGACTTTCTTTTTAATGAGTCTGGATGCATCAAAAACTGTATCATATCCATAGCTTATTTAGCAAAAGTAAGTAACAAGGAGGGAGGAAAGAGGGAAGGGGGAAGGCTTTTTCTTAGTAAATTTTAGACTTGGCTTAGTATTTGAATCTTGTGTTTTCCTTCTTTTCCTTGTACTTTAGTGGCATGCAGTTAAACCAAGGATCAGGGAAAACAGAGGAAATGGAGAGGCGGCTATGTATTTGAGTGTCGAATATTAACAAGGGATTAGCTTTGGAACACTTTGTTTCCTTACATTGTACTGTTAGACATGGGTTTTCTTCATCAGGCACTGTAAATCAAAGTCCTGCTTAGACTTCTAAAAGCATTTTTCAGTAACTTTTGTAGAATAGCTTTTGCTGTCCATGAAAATAGTTTTCATTGCTGCTTTATCCATTTCTTTGCAGTAGTTATCTAAATCTTCCAGAAATATTATACAATCTCAGCAACCCATGTATGCTTTGAAACTAAAAGCTTTGAGAATCTAAGTTTTAGTTTCTCTAAAGCAAAACTGAAATCTTTTATGTGCTCTGTTGGCAGAGGTCCCATCCATTTCCAGAGGTTTCTTGACATTAGACAGCCCAGAAGTTATTAAAATGTTTAAGTATCTCGTGACTTCTGGGAATTCAAAACTTTTATTTAAGGCTTAGGCTTGATTCCCTTGGAAGCGGAGAATAACATGGGGAATTGAGGAACTGTTGCTTAGCTTTGCACGCAGAAGGCCCTAAAATTATCCTTGGCATCTCTAGTAGAGATCAGAAGAGTTTAGCGCCACCCCACCACCCCGATGTTGGTAAACTGTAACACCAGCCATCCTTTACCAAAGCTTAAAAAGTAACTTTTAAAAACCTGTTATTTTTAAAAGATAACTTTTCAAGTTTAAACTTCTCAATTTTAAAAGACAGCCCATTAGTAATGCTTATTTCTCATTACACGAGAACAGCTTGTTGTGTTACTCATTGGTTACATTATTTTTATTTATTTTTTGATTACCTTTAAAAAACACTTTAAAATTCAAATCCTCCTATAGAACCTCTAAAAAGTAACAGAGTAATGCCTAAAGAGTAATAGGCAAGCATTACTCAGTCCAGTACATTATCATCTGTCATGTTACTTTTTCAAAAATGACTATATTGGTAGTATTGTTACCAAAAGGAAATACATTGGACCCTTGTTATACGCTGGGGTTTGGTTCCAAGATCCCCCGTGGATAACAAAATCCGTGGATGTTCAAGTCGCATTAAATATAATGACATAGCAAAATGGTGTCCCTTATAAAAAATGGAAAATCAAGGTTTGATATTTGAAATTTATACTTTTTTGGAACATTTTCAAACCGTGTATACTTGAATCCGTCTATAAAAAAATCTGTGTATAAGAAGGGCCAACTGTAATAGCATTAATTGTGATACTCTGTCTTTCACCCCTGGCCAAACTGGCTGGAGCTGGAAGGAACCAGGGTCTCTGCAACTATTTTTAATCTGTGGGAGGGTCTCATCATTGGCAGACAGGTTTTTAATTTTGCCTATCTGCAGGTACTTGCAGGGGTGGGGAGCAAATTAATTTTCCCAGCATCTGTCAAGTCCACTGTATGCTTAAAATTGCCTTCCACGTGTTCAGTATGGCTTACTCCAAGGTAAGTGTGCATAGGATAGACTGCAGACAGACTCTATTAATCCTGGGAGGACTCAACAACAACCATTATCTTAATAGTGCTTGATCATTTAATGCCTTTCTGATTAATAATTCATGAGGAGACACAACTTCATAGGAGTGTTATCCCAATTTTGTCAGATCATTTCAGAAGAGGCTCAAGCCCCCCTGACTGTGTAAAACCATTGATCCATCTACCCCTTCAGAATCCATCAGCCCTAGCCAGAATAGCAGGTTGTGAGGGATCATGAGAGTTGCAGTCTAACCACATCTAGAGTACCACTAATTATCCATCTATGCTCTCTCTCAGGGCAGTTTACACCTACAATGTACAGACAGCTGTTATTGGGTTGTTATTCAGTGAGTCTTTTCCAGGCCAGCCCTCCCTACAAATGTCAGGGGTTGAATCTGGGACCTTTTATATGCAAAGCTCTGTATATTCTTTGGCTGAGCCACAGTCCTATCCCATGCTAAATGGATGAATAGGGGAGATTTAGTCAGACAGAATAGGAAGACCTTATATGTGTTCCATTATACATTACAGTGCTTATTTGCAGTCATGTATATCTTTCGTTTGTATCTACACAGAACTTTAACGTGTGAGTGCAATAAAAAATTAAGTTACACAAGTACACTAATCTGATGGCTGAGCTCAGCTGTGGTTTATAGCCATGCAATATCTGAAATAATCATATTGAATCTGATGAAGCCCAAAATATATACTCCTAGCTAGCTGTAATATCACTACAGAAAGTAAGGAGTTTTTTGCACAGGAGGCATCCCATGCAGAAACAGGATTTAAAACAGGATTTAAAGGGGGGGGGGGGGGGGGACTAAGAAGACACAAAAGTGTAATTGATTTTGAGACACATTGGGGTTAACGCAACATTAAACTGGCTAGAAAGTAGATAAAACGTGATTCTTTTTACTTCTGGAAAATCCAGAAAGTAAAAAGAATCACGTTTTATCTACTTTCTAGCCGGGTTAATGTTTTGTTAATACACCTTAACAGCGACGTCATCTGAAAATCATTTGCGCTTTTATGTGTCTTTTCTACTTTCTGTCCGGGTTAATGATGGGTTAACTCAGACCTCATCTGATAATAAATCCACTTTGGGGGGGGGGGTTCACTTTAAATCCTGTTTTTGCACAAGATTCCTCCCGTGTGATAAACTCCTAAGACATGTAGGGGACTTTCCTGTCTTTCAAGAGCCTTGGCTTCATGGCCCCAGCTTACCAGTGCAGCTGTCCCTCACAAACAATATAATATTTGTTACTTGTTGGTTTTCTTCTAGTTCATGACAAAAAATCCAAATAAGCGACTCGGCTGTGTAGCATCCCAGAATGGTGAAGATGCCATTAAGCAACACCCATTCTTTAAAGAAATCGACTGGGTTCTTCTAGAACAAAGGAAAATCAAGCCACCCTTCAAACCTCGGATTGTAAGTAATGATCTGAATTTGTACGAGAGAAAGTGGTTGAAAGTGTGTAATATAATAACTGGTTGATTTCCATCATGTTATTAAGAGTGCAATATTGTAAATGCTAATATGGTAAAATACACACTGTGCTAAATATAGTCAGAAAGTTGGTTTCTTCAGAGGTAAGTGTCATGTTCATGAATGATACGGAGGTTGTGAAAATGTTCAGTTTGCCTTTATTATCAATTGAAGAATTCATTCAATTCTGTTGTTGTTTTTATATAAAAAAGTAGTCCACACATTAAATTACATAGAGGATACCTGTACTGAGTTGGTATCTTGACAATCTAAAGCTGTTGTTCTTGATCATATCCCACTGCCACTTTTCATCACTAAGATCACAGGTAAGATAACCATATGTTGACTATCATCTATTGCATTAGTCAGAGCATATGAATTTACCCTATGTTTCCATGGTATCTCTGGTCAAAATATATCCGTACTGGAATGTGCTTTCACTTTAATATAATGCTACAGTCTCTACACCAGGGAAGCTTTGAGCTGAGGATCAAGTTCCTAATCTATGGAATTTACAAAAACAATAAAGAGAAAAAAACTTTAATTGAGGGACATACCTATGGGATTTGCCAGTTCAGGAATATTTCAGTCAGCTTTCACTTTATAGCAAATATATCTCTACACAAAACAATCAACTTGTTTTTTATTTTCTTTACCAAATTGCACTGACTGATCAACTAATTGGTTATTGTAGAAGCTAAGAATATTTCTAGCAGCTTCTCTCTTGACTAGAAATCTAGTCCCAGAAATTAATGGATTTTGGTAGGACCTGAGAGTTTTATTATGGTGGTCTCTGTTTCAATTCAATGCCCCTTTATTACATAGATGATCCCTGGGCATCAGAATGTCATTGGTACACCTTTCTGAATGACACCATCTTTAAAAATAGGGCTTGAGAAGCCTCAGGTTTCCTTGGACTCATTTCCTTCTTTGCTGTGCTATTGTATTTGTGTAGCTGCTTGAACACTGTTGCAATATACATTGATTGACTGACTGACTAATTGATGGAGATCAACAACACCAACAACACTTGTTTCTAATGCCATGGAAACATAACCTCAGAGAATTCACTTGGCCATCTAGTGCTTGATATTACTTCCCCTGGATACTTCAGTAGACTCTGGAGTAGGTTCAGGTTTATGGTCTATTATGTTGCTGTTGAAGCTGAAAGCATTAATATACCCTAAAGACTGTGCATTGCTATTATTTCCTCAAAAGAAGTATTATGGTTATGGTAGATTTCACCTGAAAATATCCATGTTGGGTTTTTTGTAATTTTTCCCAGGATTTGTATTTTAGGGCAGCTTCATACAGATGGTCATTGAATGACTACAGCAAGTTATTACTTGGGTGAATAAAACATTCAGATTAATTACTGCAACCAGGTCTCTTTCATGGCCCCAGTACCAATATCATAATGTAACTGAAAGTGACTTAGGGTCAAAGTAGATAAAACATTTATCATTTTCCCCAAGGTGCTTCCCCATATTGCGAAAGATGTCATAGCAGATAGTTTTCCTCAACTTGCGTTTGGCATACTTTTGTTTTAGAACATAATTGGAAAGTAAGTATTTGCAAGGATAATTACTGAGGCACTTAATATCTCAGAAGATCCCACTGTGGGAAGAAAAGAAGTGAATCCTAGGGAATATAAATTCCCATTAATAGCTAGATTGATCAAAAGTTTTTTAAGGCTCCTATTCATAGGAGTGAACAAATTGCAGTTGGCAGTGCTGTTGGAAAGAGGCAAATTAATTGGGAAATAGCTGAACTAGTATCAAGAGGTTTGTGGTCCTACTGCAAGAGTTTTCCTAAGTAAACTTTTAAACTTGATCTTATATTGTGGGCAAACAAAACACTTAGGCGCGTTCTAGACGGGCCTTTAATACGCCCCCGTCACGTGCTAGGGGTTGGCCGAGGACCTAGCGTCCACACTGGCCTCACCCCTAGCACATGACGAGGGCGTAAAGATGGCGGCGCCCTATACACACGGGCGCCGCCATCTTTACGTGCTGGACGCGTTGCGTCCGCACGTGTCGCCCTGCAAGTGACACTGCGAGTGCACGACTAGCGCCTCATGGCGTCTCTTCCGGAGCACAGAAAGGAGCGCGATTTTCGCGCTCCTTCTGTGCAGCGTCCGGGAACCGCGAGGTTTGGCTGCTGCAGTTCCCGGACGCTGCAACCAGTGGCAGCGGCAGACCGCCGCTTCTTGGCGGTCTGTAACGTGCCTTAGACTGGGGAGCACCTTTATCTTGAGGGAGCATGGGTCCTTTCTCCCAGATATGAAGTTGGTGGGCCTGGCTTACACTAAAAGGAATCCCTCAGGAAATATGCAGGAAACTATTTCTCTCAAGTCCTTGCAGTCGTTGATTTCTCCTTGTGCCCTACCCATAATGAACAAGGGCCATTTTGCTAATCATCTACATCATTACCATTAACGCCAGCAGTTTCTCTTTTCCACTGGCTGATGGGATCTTCCTCATCTTGGCCTCCTTACGGTGCAAGCCCTGCTTCTAATGCTAGATTTACAAGAACTATCTCCGTAACTAGAAAGATACAATGCCAGCTGGCCTCCAGCCAGTAGTAAAATCTGATTTTAAACCAATATGTTGCTTATTCACTCAAGATGGATGCCTGGAGGAACTTATGTTTTAATTTTAGTTTTATCTTTTAAAATTATAATCCCAGTTTTGGGAGAAAGGCCAAATCCCACAGATAAATGAATTCCATGAATAAATAAATAGATAGATAAACTTATGGAAGTCACATTGTACTGGGGAGAAGCTGGGGAGACCTACTTCTGATCCTGTATCAGGAAGGGAGACCATAAATTTCGGTCAGGCAGAAGCGCAACACTTCTGCTACCTCACTCCCACACTCCAAAAACTACATTTTAGCTGTGGGCCAACTACATGAACAAAGCTAAATGTTTCTCTACCACACACTCTTCACCAGTCAGTAAATAGTTATGCTGTAAGGCGGTCATAGCACCTAAAAGGTGGGGAAGTTGCATTTGCATGAAGAGTTCTGCCTGAGGGAAATTTACAGCATCTCTTTTTGATCCAGGATCTGTTAATGATTAAAGATAAAGGAACCCCATCCCATATGCAGCCTGGTAATTCTAACCGACTCTCACATCATTTCTGTATCGCAGTTTGCAGTAGTGATGTTTGAGATGCTAACATTTTGACAGAGCAATATCAAAACAGTAATAGTAGGAATGACTCTTTGTGTTCACACTGAATAAACCTTCCCTGTCCTTTCCTTACTGGGGACAGAACAGAGTGTATAAGCCCTCAAAGCTGGGGCCCATTCATACTATGCTAATATAACACTGTGGTTCCACTATGAATACCATAGCAACATGTAGAACCCTGGAGCTTGTACTTTGATGAGCATTAGAGTTGTTTGGTTGGGGATTCTAAAAACCTCTCCCTATACTGCAAATCTCAGGATTCCATAAGATATTACCATGGCAGATAAAGTGGAATTATAGCTCTGTGATTCTGTTGTGTGAAAGAGCCCTGACCACTACTCTGTTGAGCATAGGGCGAGGAAAAATGCAGAAGTTTTGCAAGGTGAAAGGGGCCTGTGGATTAATTGTTTGGACCAACACCAAACCTGACCCAAGAAATATTTGTAAGGACAGAGATGAAAAAATCCCAGAAATGTTTGAAGCCATGTTGGGGAAATGAGACTTAAATACACCTTACTTTTTCCGGACTGGAGGTGATATCTTTAATAGCAATAATTTTGAGGGTTTTGAATAGAGGGGTTATGATTATGGTGATGATCACCACTATCACCACCAGAAGAATAATATAGTCTGCCAAGTGTGAATACATCCTCTAAAAATGTTTGTCAAATAGACACAAACCCCTGCATTGCAGTTCCAGGCAGGCAGAAAAATCAGAAAATGTATAAAGCCCCTGCTAAACTATGCAGGACTCCAGTGTGGTGGATGGACTGCACTTGCCTCTGTGATGACATTTGGACTGCTAATCCCAGTCTTTCTTGGTCTTAAATGAAATCATAAATAAAATCATAGTTGCTATAGTCCATCAGCACCCCGGAGTTTGAACAGGGGGTCTCATTCCACCACCCTAGGATGAGGTTTCTCCACACCCACTGCTCATAGGTCACTGGTGCCATGGTCCTGCCTGTAATTGCTGAATTCTAAACTGCTATATTACATTCTAATCTGCCTATGCAGCATTCTTGCTCCTTTTAAGTCTTGTTTTAAGGATGCCAGAAATGTCTTAGATTTTTCAGCACTGTACTGCAGCAAAAGTTTTCATTTGAGCAACCCCATCAGTAAAAGAAAAAAAAAAAAAAGCATGTAGACCTCATACCTGGCAAATGTTGACAGCTAGTTCACAAGTGATTTCTTTTCTCATGAGCCAAAAAAAAAAAAAACCCTCACCAAATTTTTCTAAAGGCTTCCATCACTAATGTTTTTGAAAACTGTGCAGAGACATCTCTGCCTGCTTAAAAATATGTCAAACTTAGATGCTGTATAACCATTTCTAGTACAGTCGACCCTCCGTTTTGCAGGGGATCATGTGAAAACAGAGACTCACATGTATTCAAGCCCCATAGGCTTGAATGGGGCGCACCCCCGCGAGCATGCGGGGGTATGTGCCACAGGAGGGCAGCCGATTTATGATAATGGAGGTCGCCCCTCCATGTATAAGCAAGAACACAGATCTCAAGTCCACAAGAAAGGAGGGGCAACTGTAGTTTGTACTGGAGTGAACAGTTATATAGTGGGCCCCTGCTTTACGTGGGAGATCCGTTCCAGACCTCCCCCTCCCCACATAAAAAAAGCATGTATGCTTGAGCCCCATTGGATATAATGGGGCTTGTGCTCACCGCACGGCTATGCATATGCGCTTTGGGTGCATGTGCCATTCTCCCATTTCCCGGGTGGGAGCCCGCGTATGGCATGGACTCACTGTACTCTGCAGATAAAAATAAATATCCCATGTACCTGCTCCCTGGCTGATGGGGGCTTTGTTGTAGCCAAACTTTCACCACCCACACAAGAGGAAGGTGTTGGTAGGCTCTGGGAAACCACAAGGCTTCCAGAAATATAAAAACTTCTGTAGAAAAGGAAAACTTAAGGGAGTGGGGAAACACACACACACAACCCAATGAGGACTGTGGCCATGGGATGCTGACTGACTGGTGAGGCTGAGGAAATGGAAAACCAGATGGGAAGTGAAGTGGACAGGACCCTAAACAACACCCACTGCATGCTGCAACATTTTTTGCAGGCCCCACCTGTGTAAATCTTTTTTTTAAATAACAGGATAGTAATATTGTAATAGATACTGGGTTGCAAAGAAATATGGCTGGAATCCTTAAAGAGGGACTTTCTTTCTGGAGACAACATTTTAAACCAAAAGAACCTTATAGAAATTTGCTGTGTGTGTTTTCACTTTTCAATGACTTTTAACAAATGCTGTGCCAAAAATTATGTGCATTTTAACTAGGGTTTTTTTCTTCCTGTTCTGCTCATTTGAAGTCATAATGTTGCACATGTAGTTTCATACCCGACCTGTCCTAGGCGTGGGATTATGACTTTGCAGTTTGACTGTGGCAAATAAAACAAAACAAAACAAAACAAATCCCTTCTTAAAATGCAGTGTCCTTCAATAACAGAAATGGGAACACTAGAAAGTACCGGCCAAGTAAATTTCTTTTTGTGTGAATGTTCTCTCTTTCAAGTTTGCTTCAGTGTGAATGTCCCTCTTTAAGGTAAGGCCTACAGTGTGGGGAAATTGTCCAGGTAGGTCCATTTTTAGGCCTAATGTGAGGTGTCCTCCCCCCCCCCCCAGTCTCATATATTTCCATTCAGTCATCGGGATGCATGGCAACTGGCATATAGCAGAGGGTGGGACTGCAAGTGGGGGCTGTACTGCATGCATTTGCATGGAATGTATTCTGTTCAGAGCAACTTTGGGCAGTGGGATTGACCCATGTACCATTATAAAACACTCTTTCATGGATTCTCCCCGTTTCCTTTGTACACTTACTGTATAGACTCTAAGATCATGATATCTTTTGTGATGGCTGGGCCAACAATCTTGACTGATAGATAAAAGTAAATATTTTAACTGGCCTATGCATAGCTTAATATAATAGTGCCAACTAATGTTGGAGGCTTAGTGCAGTATGTTCAAGAGATATACACTAATTTTTGGTCATGCTGGCAAGAATTAAAAATTCCAAATGTTTTCTCCGCATTGCTAGACTTCTTTGTGCATTTTTTTCTATTAGTTTTGAATATTAGGACTTTTTTTGGAAAAATTCATTGGATAAAAACATGTTTGTGGAAAGTATATTCTTGTGCAATACAAAAATTAATTTGCACATATAGTATTTTTGTATATGCAAGATTCACAAATTATTTTCTATGCCAATGATTTTTTTTGCCAAAAAAGGCTTAAACTTGAAAAATAATTGAAAAAGGAATAAAAACTTGCACTGTATCAAGATATGTCAAGACATCCTTTCTCATCATGAATGAGAAAATTTGCAAATATTCTGTTATACGCCTATTATTCACCACATTCTGTGCCAAGCTTTAATACAGTGGGCCCTTGTTACCCACTGAGGTTTGGTTCCAGGATCCCCCATGGATAACAAAATCCATGGATGCTCAAGTCCTATTCAATCCAATGACATAACAAAATGGTGTCTCTTATATAAAATGGAAAATCAAGGTTTGCTATTTGGAATTTATGCTTTTCTGAATATTTTCAAGCTGTGGATAAAGAGGGACGGCTGTATTATGCTTGCCTTAAGGAATAAATTGATTGCACCCTTAAAGGCTCCTCAGAGCCTTCTAGGCCTCCGTATACTGAGACAGAAGAGGAGGTTGTGTCTCTGTAACAACTAGTCTTTCAAGGATCTGTTCTTCTGGTCAGCTTTTTCTGAATAATGATCCTGGGTTGAAATCATTTGTGCAAATGAGTGACCTTCCCTAAAGAGTGCTTCCCCACTGGGTTTCTATAGATGTCATTGGCATGGCAAACATGCCCAGATCATTGATGACAGCAGAAACACAGTGGATACTTGAGCCAAGTAAAGTTTGAAATAAAAGTGGGAGTGGATCCTATAAAAATTGGGGCAGGGGGGAACTTTGCCAACAGTAGTCCTTCAGTTATTTCTAGTAGCATTTAGATGAAACCCTCTCCCATAAACCTTTCTAGAACTCCAACTTCTCCTGAACAATTAGCCCCAAATCCTCACACCATTTTTCACCTGTAAATGGAATGGTATTTTTATTCAGTCTTATGAAAACAGGTAACCTGGTGCACACTTACATTCAGTGGAAGTAAGTCCCACTGAACCTAAATTTTCCTCTCTCATTCTGCACAATCAACCTGTGATTACCATACTGTGAGGAGGAGAGCAGAGATAAACCCAATAGCTCTACACTATCCTACATTTCTCTGTTGCCATTACTCTAACCCCTTATTTAAGGGGGCTGAATCAATGCACTGTGGAGAGTACCCTACTAGTGTCTCTACTCACATAGATCCCCTGCTTAATTTAGAGCCCTGGTCCTTTTGCATGTGAGAAGAGTTACACCTCCAATACACAAAGGGTGATAAGAGTGCAACAGAAGGTATGGGACCAATTGACCTGTCCTTATTCACCTTCACAAATGGGCTGGTCAAGGCCAATCCTACCAATAGGTAGACTGGCACAATCACTGGAGGCCACAAGTGACAGGCAAGTGTTGTGCCTCTCTGTTGAAGGTCACAGCTATGTGCTCCATGTGGCTCGCTCTGCCACCCCTCAGCTAGCCAGCCATATTCACAAGTGATGAAGGATGTTGCCTCATGATCTCATCACCACTGTTGTAATACGATGCAATTGCTACTCTGGTCATCTTCTAGTTGGAGGGTGGAAATCCTTTTGTTCTGTAAGCAACAAGATATCATGGGCCATCTTTGGACAGATTTATTTATAGAGTGAGGAATTTATTCAGTTTCATTTAAAATTTTGTGTATATATCAGAAGTTTCAGAAAAACTGGGTTAAAGTAGCCTAGAACTTTAACACCTGCTTTTTCATCTGGAACAAAAATCAGTTCTCTCTGAGTGAAGCATTTGCTAGACCAAGGGTTTCCAAACCTGAAGCTGCTTTGTGACACAAAATATGTGAGAAGAGTCCTACTCAAGAGTTCATAAAAGCATCAAAGTCAACATGTATGGAGGGGAATCACACTACTCCCTGCCTCTTCCACTGTTGTTCTCTATGTACCGAGAATAACAGTATAGAGTCCCGCCTTGATTTTTCAGGTTTTAAGATAGCATGAAATCTTCTCTGCCAAGCAGAATCAATGGAAGGAGATGGAGCTAATGAGATCCTCTTCTCACATATTAGATTTCACCTTTTCTGTAAATGCCTAGGCTAAGGAGACTGTTGAAACTATATCTTGTAGACCAGTATTTTGTACTTGCTTCAGTCTAATCAGCAGATTGCTTCATCACTAAGAACCAGGAAATAATGCAGTGGAAATGGGTCATGCATAGGAATTATATACAAGCATTCCTCAGAAAATTCTGAAATCAGCATTTCATTCCTTGGTATATGGGTGTGTCATTTGCTTGATGACAGAATCCCTGTAAATATTGGCCTAGGAATCCCATCTTAAGAACCAGCAGTTTCCTAACAGGAAGAATGTATTCTGAGAGTGGAAATTCAGGGGACAAAGTTATTAAATACATGCTTTATAAAGGATAAAACTTTCTTGAATGCTGGTTCATATTGTTACGTTTCCCCACACACACACACTTTTTTTCCTTTCTTTTTGATCAGTGGAATGCTTGCTTGAAATGCCTGCTTATATTTTAAGAAGACTCCAGTCCAGATTCTTGTGAAGCCATTCAGGTCATGGCTTCTCCTTTTGTACTGACACAGAGGGAAAAAGATAGTCATAAATAGTAGAATTATCTGGTGCATTTATTTGTTCACTGTAAGATACCTAAGGGAACCTAGTTCAAGAATTGAAAAGGAGGGCCATAAGAAACAGAAGATCGCAACTTAGGATTTTGCATCTGTCAGTCAAAATGATACTTCCAGCAGAGAAATAGGGGCATACTATTTAGGTGTAGAACAAGTGCAGGAAAGTTGTTGAACTGCAGCTCACATCAGCCCAAGCCATCATAGTAAACGGTGATCAATGCTAGGAGTTACAGTACAAGAATATCTGCAGGACTGTATCTATCTGGTGTAGGAACAGATGGCTAGATAGTAGATTGCCTTGTGATGGCCTAGGAAACTTGAAGGGTCTCCATCAAGGAAGCTGGCACATTCTCATTCATGCTTCATGAGCTATCATTTTAAGTAACTGATGCAGTATTGATGAGGATGTTTAAGTTGAGGTGAGGGATTGTTGTTGTTGTTGTTGTTGTTGTTATTTACTCTTCTAAAGACCGTTGCTTGGATCCTGATTTGCTTTTCCAGACACAGAAGGGCACCTTCCATCCATGAAAAGGAGTCCAATTTAATAGAGACAACCACTGTAGTCTCTATTAAATTCCCAATTTCCTATGATGTTCTGATGGGTTCCTGGTCTCTTCTGATCAGATTTTCAGAGGAAAAAGAAGACAGAATTTTAAAAATCTCCCCCTTGCTGTGTCCTGTGAGAGAAGTTCCACTCAGGGGAATTTAAGATTCAAGGCAGCCCATTTGGGAGGATTCGTTTTTAAATACACTATATCAAGTGGATTCCTCTAAAGCTGAGAGGAAGAGGAGGGGAAAGGCTATGCTTAGTGAAAGTGTACAATTTCAACTGAGAAAGAACCTATGAAAACCCCTTTCCTCAGGAGCTGCATATAGGAAAAGGCATTCATCCTATACTCTACTCAGACCTACTGGCATACGGAGAAACCACCAATGTTGCACACTGAGTAAATATATAAAGAAACGGTTCTCCCTGATGGGCTTACCTGGCTGTAGTGACAGTACTCCAGACAGCTCCTGTTTACACATAATGGGCAATTTCTTACTAGTTCCTGGAGAGATGGCTGTCAGAGGCATTGGTTCTAGATCCAGTTGCTTGGTTCTTCTCCATTAGCCACACACACACATTATTATTATTATTATTATCATTATTACCACCACCACTACTACTACTACCACTACTACTATTACTTTACCCACTAGGTGAGATACAACATAGATTAAAATACAATATATAGCTAAGTACATGAAATAATTTTAAAATGTTTAAAATTAACTGGGTAGGGCTGCTGGAAGTGATAGGTCTTTAATACTGTTTTAAACTCAGACAGCATATTTAGCTGTCAAATCTCTCCTGGCAGGTCATTCCACAGTCTAGGGGTGGCTGAGGAAAAGGTCCACTGGGTGACAGTTGCCAGTCTGGTCCTGGCAACCAGAAGCAAGACATATGATTGAAATAAACATCCCCCAGAGGATCTGAGTGTATATGGAAAGTATTTGGGATGGGGGGTGTACCAGCGAAGTAGTGAATTCCTCCCCTCTGCAAGTACCAAAAGCTCTAGACATGTGCAAGAATAGCTTGGAGTAACATTTGTATATGTCACTAACAGGGTGCCAGCTATATCTTTAAACTCAGTGGAATATAACTTTTCATGTGTGACAGTGTGTGTGTGTGTGTGAGCGCACACACGCACACACACAGAATTCACATGTATATGCCAATATATATTTGTGTGTGTGTGTGTGTGTGCGCGCATATATATATATATATATATATATATATATATATATATATATATTATAGCTTAAAAAGTGGATATGTTAAGTTTCCATATTTTTCAAAAACTTTTTTTCCCACTTTTTAAAATTTTGACAATCAGCTATGTTTGTTTCCCACCACTTACTTCTTTTTAAGGTTTTTAAAAATTATTTTGGACCCATTCCTTTTGTCCCATATTGTGGCCCGCAAGAGCTGTTTTTGGCTTCAGTTGGCACTCTGTGCATTAAGAAGAATATTAAAGTACTTTCTGGTACTGCAAGTATTCAGATATTTTAAAGTGAGACAGATGCTCATTATTTCCTTTTGTTGTCTTCAAGAGGTGCAGCAATGTTTTGTTTTTATTATTCATTATATCCCCTTCTCTTTCATCAAGTTTCTAGTTTTATAATATTAAGGCATGGCCAAGATCCTGGATCAGAAGATGTCTTGCAGCAGTTAACTACATTACATCTACCATCCAAAACCTCTAAAAAAACCCTTTTCTCCCCTTGAGCCCTGTCCCCAACATGTTCATTTTCTGACTGTTGAAGAGCAGCAAAGAAGCATTCAGCTATTCTCCTATAACTGGAAAAAGAGCAATGAGATTATCCTTGGGGTACACCCAGGAATTCCCATAGGAAGTCTCTTTGAAGGTGATTGTGGTCATTGCACAGTTGGTACAGAATTCTGACTTCTGCAATTTAAAAGTGAGTTTCAATGGCAGTATGTTGGGACTTGTGTCATCATAACCGAGTAACTAGATGCCGACCTATGCTCATTCTACAGTGCAGTCTTGATACCTGCTGGGGTTTGGTTCCAGGATCCCCTTTGGATACTAAAATCCATGGATGCACATGTCCAAGTAAATACAGTGGCATAGTAAAATGGTGTTCCTTATATAAAATTGCACAATCAAGGTTTGCTGTTTAGCATTTATATATATTTTGAATATTTTCAAGCTGTGGATGCTTGAATCCATGAATAAAGAATTCATGGATACAATGGATCGACTGTACACTTATTCTGCACTCTTTATCATGTCTGAAATTTAGATTCCCTGTAGGTAAGGTGGCATGTTGGTTTCACTTAGTTTCACTTACTTTGTTGTTCAATATCTTTATAAATGATTTAGGAGGTGATGGAACAGAAGGTGTGCTTATCAAATTTGCATATGATACCTAATTGGGAAGGAGGGTAGCTGATACTTCAGGGGATCTAAAGAAGACTTGATTTCTTTGAAGAAAACTTAGAAGAGAAATGAGGACTCCCCAGTCATGCCTCACTAATTCTCACTGTCTGGTGGCATATAATTTATTGGTCAAACAAATGTGGGTGCTTGTGTTTCCCTGTTACCATATTCATTATCTTATAATCTAAGTCTGCTGCACAGTGCAATATAATAAAACTATTAGTCTTAAGGGCGCCATACATGGCCTTTTGCATACCTTCCACCTGTACCAATTTGGCAAGGATAGTCCTGATTATTCCTCTGTTGTTCCACTTTTCTAGCTGCTTTTATAACACCCCAGTTATTTGCACTCAGTTAACTCAGTACAGGGGGAGAGGAGAGAAGGGATGAATTCTTGCCTTTCCCTGTAGACTGAGTCAAAAGCAAACTGCTGTAGCCTGTCCTTGCTTTTGTATTCTTCCTCTTTGAAAACCTTTGTGCTCTTGACCACACTTTCATGTTGCTTGGCCACACATATCCTGGTTTTCATTTGTGGAGCATTGGGGAGGGCGAGATTCTTGATTTAGAAATTTTGATACAATATCAAACTACATTGTTATAGCATTATTATTCTACAAATTTCTGTGGCTGCCTCCTGTGGAATTCTAGGATTTGTAGTTTAGTGAGACCTAATGGCTGCTCCCTATACCGCAAATTCCAGGATTCTACAGGAGGCAAGAATAGCAGTTAGTGGGAAAGTAGTGCTATGACAGTATAGTATGATATTCAGCTTGGTCACACCTTTATTTCAGTTCCCCTTGCTCAGACACATGGGACATTAAACCCAATCATTTTGGTAAACCAAGGTTAACATATATGATTCAGCTTGACTCAGTTGAACCTACTCCAGAGTTGCACAAAGTTTCCCAAACTGATATTGCTCCTTCTCCTGGCCATGTTAACTTACACCGTTATTTTTCCCTCTTGAGTTTCTCTCTCTTCCCTCTTCTATATATCCATCTTACCCATAATATGCAATAACCAGTAAAAAAAGGAGCTATGAAACATTTCAACAGTGATGCCACAGAAAAGGCAAAAATCATGCCAATGCTTCTACCACTTCAGTTAGCATGATTATTTTTTCCTTCCCAGACTGCAGTAGAATGACCAGCATAGACTTAGAGTAACCCTACATCAAGATAGGGTGGATATGATGCCTTGCTTTTTTTATTGAACTGAGGCCAGGAGTGTTGCAAGAGCTGCCCTGTGCTCTTGTGAGAAAGGATGATATCCAAATCAAACCAATAAATATAGGGCTACTCTCAAGTCCCATCTTGTGAAACATGATTCTGAAATCTTGCAATAGCCAAGATTACCAACCATTGTGAGATCCTTTTGATTCCCTTTTTATAGTGTCTCACCAGCACCTTGGTGGAGGTAAACGCTACCAACACCTCTTCCCACCATGGCCTCCTATCAGCTGCAGGACTGGAGGCAGGGACAATATGTGGCTGAAGAGAGCTTTATCAGTCCACACTGAATTACATAATATTCCTAGGTAGAAAAATGGCCACCAAAAAAGGACAACCGGGGGGGGGGGGGGGGAATAGAATGCAGCAGCTTGATAGTAACTCTAATATGGGAAGATGATTCAGATAGATATATCTTCTGTACATGTTTACAGATGTCATGTAAAGAAGAACTCACATTATTTATCCCACTTCTGACAGTAGTAGGAATGTATGTATAATTTTAGTACTTGCAAGTATTTCCTTGAGCTGAAGTAATTTGCTTCCATGTGTTTTTTGCACTCAAATTCATTCTAGCACTACCAATTACTTTTCTTTGTTTCATCCTGCACTGACATATAATAGTGTTATTTCTTCCTCCTTTTGAGATAGTGCTTATACCAACAACAACAAAATCCTTTCATGCTGTGGAAAAAAACAATATAAATATATAATTGTATATGAGAGCAGTGTTCTCCAATTCATGCTGACCTAATAATACCACATTTGCTTGCCTACATAAGGTGGGGAGGGGGGCAGTTTACCCAAATGTAACTAAGAACAAAATAGATGGTTTGCCTGGCAACAGTCACAGTTTTCTTGGTGAAATATATTCTGGATGTAGGACGGTGTTCAAAGGTTTTAGGAGGTATCTAAGAAAATAAACAAAATTATTGTCAATAAACACTAATTCAGAACATTATTATTATTATTATTATTAACCTTTATTTATAAAGCGCTGTAAATTTACACAGCGCTGTACATACAATCTTTTTAATTGAGATAAAGACAGAGTTTCAAAAAGTCTTTTGTGGACTACAGTTCCATGAATTCCCCAGTCAGCAGGACCAGCAACCACTTGTGTTCCAAAAAATAAAGTTTTCAAACTATGGATTAAGGGTACATCCAGACTAATTAGACCAGAAAGTTCCAGATTTTGTTCCTGTTCTTTCCAATTTCATTTTGGAGATTTATACATGTTTTGTTTATTCCAAAATATTTTCTTTCAGCTCCTGGTATGATCAGAGACTTTTTATACCAGCTCCTCAGGTCAGTTTATTTTAACCCAATGTAAAATCAGAAAGAAAGGGAACAAAATCTAGGACTTTTCAATCAGTCTGGATGTACCACTTTGTCACAATGTCATCTAATGGGCAGTGTTGTTTGCCTTCCTGTCCTGTTCAGGCCAAATTTGAAATCAACTGGTAATACCATTTACAGGCAAGATATGATTGAATCCATGCTTTACTTATCAAAATTGTTGCTGTGTAAAACCATACTATCTGCTATCTGCTGTGCCATCCCATCACTCTCAGCCTCTCAGTAAGAGTCAAACTGGCTGATCCAAAACCATTCTTGCTTCTGCGATTTTGCTTGGTCATCTACATTTTCTCTTGTATGAAGTGGCTCTTTTTATATGTCATTTCAGAAGACTGACTTCTCCTAGAAGTCAAACAAATGAAATAAAACAACTCTCACACCACCACCACTCCCCAAAACATTGTTTCTGTACTTTTGGTTGTTTGTGCCAGTAAAGTTCATCCTTCATGCATAACTTTCTGCTTTTCTTCCTCAGAAAACCAAAAGGGATGTAAATAATTTTGATCAAGACTTTACGCGAGAAGACCCAATATTAACGCAAGTGGATGAGGCCATTATAAAGCAAATCAACCAAGAGGAATTTAAAGGCTTCTCATATTTTGGAGAAGAGCTGCTGCCATAGGAGTCCTCAGCCCACCTCAGATGTGACCAAGATCACTGACACTGCAAGATGTGGTTCTGAGAAGACCTTCCAGATGGAACATCAAGAACTACTACTTTTACCATGAGCCCAGATACTCCCTATCCTTTACACTATTATCTATCTATTTATTATTTTTCTCTCATCTTTGATCTGGAGGCTCTCATAACATCTGTCTCACAAAACAATGCAAAATATTTTGTATCAGAATTTGTAAGTGTAACACATTGCTGTTGTTTCTTGCTGCTGCTGCTTTATTGTTCTCAAACTCAGTTTGAGACCTTTTTTTTAATTCCCCAAAAGGCTGCACTGCCTCCCTTTTTATTCCATGAAGGGGAGGATGCCACTGAGGTGAGCCTATAAATCAGGTTTAAGATTTGCTGTGCCAATGCAATATTGGATCCAGATTTTGAGATTTAAAGCCAGCTGTTAGTCCCAACTAGAGGGGGTCTATTGAATCAATGGGAACTTGGCAAGTCACCACTTAAGTAAATTCTATGATTCAGCAGATCTGCTCTATTTGAGACTAAGAACTGGGTTAAGAGTTTACATTGAATTAAGTACCTTTGTTTTCAGTGGGTCTGCTATATGTTTGCTAAAGTCAGGATTGAATCCATTCTGTTTTGACAGCATTGTAGAGACATTTTGACAGCTTGAGGTGTAGATCTAAAATTAGCGAGAGTTTTGCCAGTGATCTCAACAGGATGCAGATCATATCCATTGAAGGGCATATATTTAAACTGGGTAAGGTTGGATCCCAGTGAACCTCAACAAAACTTATCTCTACATTTTTTAATAAAAAGCATACTCAGAAGGTTGCTGATCTGAATGCATAACTCTTTCCCTACATGTCATTATTCCTATCAAAATCCCCTCCACTTTACTCTAGAGCAGTAGTCCCCAAACTGTGCTCTTTAAGGGATTTTGGACTTCAGTTCCCAGAATCCCAGACTATTGGCCAACATGGCTGAGGCTTCTGGGAGCTGAAGTCCAAAATTTCTTAAAGGGCACAGTTTGGGGACCACTTCTAAAGATGCATGTTTGCAGGACTAAATATATAGAGTGAGAATGTTTTTAGAGAACCATTTAGAAAAAAAAAGAAACCATTTTGAGGTGAATGGAAACAGTTGAATGAAGAAAGAATTAGGCCCACTTCCACTGCTCTCTCAAATGATTTTTTTCTTGATTAAAAGATAACATACAGTATTTTGGCTTTATTGCACATATTTTCATGAAATGTGTGCTTTTGCTTCATTGAAAAGATTGGTGCTCACATGTAGAGTCTTGTATCAGTACAGTTACATAGGACATTAAACCTAGATAGCCTTAGTGTGCAGTATCTTAAAAATGTAGGTACAAGGGCCTCATTCTAGATCAGGACTTTACAATGGAAGTAGGGGGTATTAAGCCCTTGACTCTTGCTGTAGTCTGATCAAGATCAGAGTGGCTGCCCTTGTAATTTGCCCTTGAGGAATGTGAGAAATCCGCCACTGAATCTCCAACATAGGCTGAGAGATCCTGGACTGGGAGTCGCAGCATAAAGTTCCACCTAGGCATTACTATTCACCATTTCCCCACCCACAGGAATCACCTGCCTCTTGAGCTATCCCCCCCGCCATATGTCCATTTAGTGGCCAGGAGGGAAGCAGAGGTCTACAGTGGCTAGTCTGGCTATATCTCTATAGCTAGACACAGTGCAACAAAGGTACTTCCTTGGTGTTTTCCAGACATCCCACAGGATGATGTCACTGCATCTGGCTATAGAAACATAGTTGGGCATGTGTCTGTCGCCACTCCCCACTCCCCATAGTCCTCTAAATGGATGTAATGGGAGTGCAAGAAGCATGTGAGTTTTGATGGGTTGGAAGTCATTGTGTAAGGGAGGTGCTGAATTTCTCCTTTTGCAGCAACCGAAGTCCCGTGTCACCAACAGGATGCCAGCTTTATTATGTATACCACTAAATGTAATATGGAGCACTGCAAACACTATAGACGTATTCAGAGTAAAAGCCATGTTACTCTATTTTAGCATTAGAAAGGCCTAAAGGAATCCATTAACATTTTTGAGACTAACCGGTTTATTCTAGCATAAATTCGTGGTCTCCATTTCATAAGATGCATGGAATAGACAGAGCCTTCACTCTATGTGTGGCGTGCTTATGCTAGAATAAACCAATATATGCTAAAATAAACTGGTTAGTCTTGAGGCTGCTGTGGCATCCTTTTGGTTTTTTGTTTTTGCTTTTTATAGGAAACACTATGTCAATATTTCTAATGGTCAGTGAATTTAATTTGGCTACCATGTTAATTTTAGTAAATCTTTTCACAATTGTTAGCCATTTGTTTTGGACATTCCTGGAGAAATTCACCCAGGTAAGTGGCAAATTGGTCCACACAAATACATCTCTGTAATCCAAGGATGCAATGCAAACCTGTCTTCGTTTGGTGGCTCTAACAGGTGTGCTATTCCTCAGTCAAACATGGATTGGAGTACACCCATGTTAATTTGGGGTACTCTTTAGAGTACAGTACACCCTCCCCTTATGTGGGGGATCCGTTCCGGGCCCTCCCACATAAGGGGAATCGAGTGTATGTTCAAATCCCATTAAAAATAATGGGGGGTGTGCTCCATTGTTTTGATTGGGGCTTGCCTTCTGCGTGAAGTCAAATCTATGTAAGGCAAGCCCATGTAAGGGGCGGACCAGCTGTAATAACTGGAATTTATTCAGATCTGAGAAAAGGTTTGTTCCTTGTTCAGAACAGAGGGAACAAATTTGAGAGAGAGCATTGTATCATATTGATTCATGTGAAGACAGTCATCTTAATCTTAATAGGATGTAGAAAATACCATACAATCCCTCTTGATGGATCTTCTTGAAATAGAGCATCAGACCAATACAGAACCAATAGTGTTCTAAGAGGCACATGCACACATATCTTGTGTACAGGTATTAGTATATTTTCCCACCACTTCAAATGAAAAAGCAGCTTTTTGTATGCAAAATGGAGAAGCTCTGTGCCTAAAAGGAATGGTTGAACTGAGGTGCCCCCATGCCAATCTAGCCTCTTATAGCGAACATGTTAAACAGTCCCTTCTAGCAATGGCTGTATCACTGCTTAGGATCTGATGTACAGATTTTGAGGAATGCTATAATCCCAGCAAACATTGCAGGTGAAGATTCCATGATGCTGACTTACACCTCTATGCTCTGACCTTATTAGGTGAGTAAAGGATTTGAAACCTAAGTAGAACTCAGTGTCACACTATCAAGTTGGGTCCAGCCTTGACTGTGAGTGACAAGGGGAATTGTGGGCTGTTTGGTTGTTGGCTGCCCCAAAATTACCAGTTTGAGCTCCATGCAAAAGACGTTTGAGAGAGTTCATTTCTGCCATAAGCTCCAACAGGCATAGTGCAACACTCCCATAGTTATTCTAGGAGTCTATACTAGAACGTCTGCATGCAGTTGCTTGAGAGTGAGAGCCATTGGCTACAGTGTATCTTACTTTTGAAGAATTGCACTTAATGTATAGGGGAGAAAGGTGGAATGCATTTCTAAATCTCCATGAAGTTCTTCCAGAAATCTGTTCCTGACAACCATTTATTCCTTGAATATGGACAAATCTTGCCAAGAAAACCCCACAGCAGCCTTAGGGTCGCCATAAGTAGGAAACAACTTGAAGGCACAGAACAGCAACAATGAATAGATCATTTTAGGAGGAGAAATCCTCCCTCACAACCTCTTCTCCATACTTATACCTGAACAGCTTTTCAGAATCAATGAATTGGCTATTAAGGGAATGGGGCAAAAAATACCTACAATAATCACATCTTTCCAAAGCTTTGTGACTTTAAAGAGTATTAGGAAATAGCCCAACTGCAGAAATTACAACTAATTAAAATAGCCACATTAAGCTTTCCTGAAAATATTTTTTGTAAGAATAGATAGCAGTCTTTAAGTTGTTGTTTTTCAGAAACTATACCAAAAATTTAAAACAAAACACATGCGCACACACTCACTCACACATATACAGATGCTTTATAGACAGGTATTAAAGGGCTAAAGAAAGGACAAATTCCCCAAAAGCCTATAATAGCTTTAATAAAGCAAAGTAGGTTTTCTACAGATTTTACAGCTTCTTCAGTAGGTACATGCTAATGCTGCCATAGTAAAACAATTCAAAAATTTGTGTCTGAATCACTCATGTCATTGATGCAATGGCAGGTGTGAAGAGGACTGAACAGACACTTTTCCCCGTTATGTTTCATTGTATTTTTTCATTGTATTGAATTGGAATGACTCACTTCAGTGACTTATATTTGTGTTCAATAGCAGTGTGTTACTTTGCAGGCTTTTACAAAAAAAAAAAAAAAAATGGGCATGATTTCTCCTTTGTGCATGGATCGTCCTGTCCCTCCTTCTTCCCTGATGGCTTTTGACCATGCAGAGGCTCAGCCAGGTCTTGGTAGAATTAGACCCATACATGTTTGTTTTATGTGTATCTTGCAGCCCCCTTTTCATGACTTCCTATACAGGTTGCTAGCATAGTCTGTGCAAATGAACCTGGACTGGAAGGAGCTGCAGGGCTTCAACTATGATTCATATGAGTGTCCTATAATACAGCTTGTCTGAGTGTCAAGGTAGACCAGACAGTAAATGTGTCTTTGCATTTAACATGCATTTTAAAAATGCAAACAGAAGTTCCAGAAGAGCAATTTTTGAATGGACAAGCCAAGAAAGGTTAAGTGCCCTCTTGCCGTTACAACCCGTCTTTATCAACTCCTCCAAAGGGTGTTGTTTGTAGTTTTCAAAAACCATCCATGCTAAATGGAAAAAATTAATTGAACATCCAGTCTGGTTGCATCTTCAGGCATTGCAGTGCATGTGGTCCCAGCTAAGGTTCAGAAAGGAAGAAGAGGTGATGGATCATGTGATACCGTGCTACTATACCAGGCCATGCCCAATAGTACTACTGTTCTTTTGTTTTGAATAATGTATGTGGGGAAATCTGGTATCAAACTGTGCTATATAGGAAAAATACCAAGCCAAGCAAACCCATTCATGATGTGACAGTGTTTTGAGAGACTGAAGATCAAGATTCAACGTTACAACTGACATTGCTGAGAACTGTAAATGGATTTTCTTGTTTTAAAAATAATGGTAACTCATTTGGAAAATACATTAAGCAATGTGAAGTTACCGCCTGTAGATATGCTGACAGTGTTACATACTCTTCTGAGAGTACATCCTGTGTTTTTGTGTGTGTGCGCGTGTGTGCGTGCATGTGAGTGTACCTGTATTGTTGAGATCAATGTGTGTGTGTACGTGTGTGTATATAGATATATAACTATAAATATATAGACAAATACACACACACATACACATGTACACATTTGGACCGAATGAGCAGCTAAGTTGAATCCATTATACTTGGTGCACTTGGACTTTCCAATTGCACAAAATATAGATATAAATATACAGATTGGCAGAGTGGCACTCAAGAAGCTTTTTTCTTTCTTTTTTTCCTTTTGGGGATGGGGTGGGGGGAGGGTTACCTTTTGTACAGGTGAGGATTTTGTATATACGTGTTTACTGCAAGGCCTGTGGAATTCAATGAATATAGAGGTATCAACTGCTGCATGTTCAGGCATATTATTAAAAAAAAGTTAGCCTATGAAAGAATATAATGTCTATGTGCAATACTCTGTTTGTGTATTGGTTCAAGTTACTGTCAAAGATGAGGTTTTTTTAACCCCCCTATTCATTTCTTTTTTGTTATAAAAGAAGATATAGATCTATAGTAAGCTGTACTAAATCTACTAGTTCCCTTCAAATCTATAAGAAATGATAGCCTTGTGGGGCAGATGGGGGAAGGAAGAAGAAAGGAAGAATTATTATTGACAGAGGCATTGGCTATTAGCTTGGAGACACTGACTCCTTTACCATGCTGTCTGTAGCATGGAGGATGCTGCAACAAAGTTTGTTCTTTTGCTTCTTATGCTCCAGCCAGTGTGAGCTATATGGGAGAAGCCCCATGCCAAAGCCTAAGGTCAGGATCCTTGGTATCCTTGGTCCATCTGCCATATTGGTCTCCAAAGATGCTCTTGATTTAGCAGCATTACTGGGTGGGGGGGAGATTTCAGTGAGTGGCTCCATTCAGCTATCTGATACTGCTTGTAGTATAGCTGGTCAAAACACTACAGCAAGCATAGTGTAGTGGTTTGGGTGTTGGATTATGACTAGGGTTCAATTTCTTGCTGAGCCATGGAAACCCATTGATTGACCTCGGGCAAGTCAGACTCAGCCTCAGAAAATCCTGTGACAGGATTTTTTTAAGGTCACCATAAGTCAGAAATGACTTGAAGGCACACAACAACCACACGAATAGAATCGTAGAGTTGGAAGCGATCCCCTTGACTCCAACCCCCTGCCATGCAATAGCATGAATGGGTATGTCCTATGGGCCTCACTGACAAATTCACATTGGTCAGGGCCCATCATGGAAGGAACTCCCACTGGAGTTGGCATGTTCTACTTTTCAGTAGAGACAACTGTCCTGTGTCAGCATGACCTTTTCCAAATGGCCTGGACAAGTCTCCAGTTTGGTGCCCTCTAGCTGTTGGACTGCCAACTCCCCAAATCCCCCAACCAGCTATGTCATGGGAATAGTTGAACATGGTTAGAGGACACTAAGTAGTGGAAGACTGGCCTGGAGCTTCTCATCTTACTGAAGGAGCATGAGACAAAACCGCACTGCCATTGTTCCCAGACAGCAGAAGCAGCTGGAGAAGTTGAGTACAAGATGGCATCTCAAACAGACAGGTTAGGTTAGCGTCGGATTTGCATCTGGCTGTTCACAGCCACTTTTTTGCGATAACATTCAATTCCATTACGTTTTTTTAAAAAACTCAGGTGTAATTATTATATATACATATTATATATATGTATATGTATTCATATGATGATGATTTCAAAATATTAAATATTAAGCTATATCAAGTCATGTGTTGTCTGGCTTACCAATGTAATAATGGATCAAACCTTTTAGAATAATTTAATTTATCTTTGTTAAAATGTAAGGGCTGGAGGCTGGAGGAAGAAAAGTTCTCTAGCTTCTGGAATGTAAGCACAGAGATGTCACAAAGGTTACATCATCTCATTATTTTATGTTTAGTTGTGGGAGGGGGGGGGTGGATTAGTGTGAAACAACCCATTAGTTTTCTATATGGTAACACCAGCTCTGTGTATTTCTGCCACATGTTAGCTTTGGATATCCATTGCAAGAACTGACAATGCTAAGTAGTCTTTTCCATAGACAGGGAACCTGTGGCCTTCTGGGCATTGCTTGACTGCTACTCCCATCATGCTTGTCCATTGACCCAATGGTCTGGGGTTGGTGGGAGATGTTGGCTAACAACAAATGGATAACCCAGGTTCCCTACCTCTGCCATGGGGAAGGGCAGCTTCAGAGGAGTCGCTTTCTCTAGCGGCTCATAAACTGGCTCTAATGAAGAACTTTTGTACAGTGCTTGGGATAAAAGGCCTATTTTTACAAGTGGAGATTAGCAATTCCTTCTTTTTTTAAATGTACATTCCATGATGCTGCTGTATGCAAAGTTGTGGATTGTATCACTCTCTCATTCCTGGCTATTAAAAAAAAATCTCTTAACAAACCTGTGTATTCAAAATGCTCCACCAACACCATCATTTTTTTATTTTATTTATTTTTTTATTTTTTTGCTTTGAGATGCTAAGTAGCAAAAAGCTGAAACTTAGCATGGACAAGTATTGCAACCACAATCCTGCAACTTTCGCCTCTATCAAGCAAGAGCTGTCCACGCACATAAACAGCTTTCGGTCGTACAGTGCTACCATAGTGGATGCCCATAGTGGATGCTGTGCTTGACCAAACAGATGAAAATGGCCCAGTGTGTGTCAGCATCCATGGCCACTATGTGGTTTGCATTTAGTATGGCATGTACCCACATAATGGGGCTCACTTACACTACAAAATTATAGTGTTATTATTCCCCTTTAATTGCCATGGTTACATCCTATGGATTCCTGAGATTGCGTAAGGAGAAGCATTTAGAATTCTCAGCCAGAGAGCTCAAGTACTTTCCCAAACTACAGTTCCCAGGATTCCACATGATGGAATCATGGCAGTTAAAATAAAACAATAGTGCTGTAATACTATAGTGTGAATGGGCCCCTAGATTCAAAACCAATGGAATTTAAGCATTCCACGGTGTGCAGGGTAGCATGCCAACCTTCTGCAGCAAAAGTGAATTCAGTTCCTTGCCATTTTTTATTTGGCATGTTTTGTTCTCTTTTTTGACTTGTACTTATATAAAACGAACAAGACATTCTGTTTCTTCCTCTCTCTATAAAAGTTTTTTTTTCTTTCCCCCTTCAGGTAGAGGGGAGGTTGAAAGTTGTGCAAAAGGCCAAACAAACAAAAAAATGGAAGATGTTAAGATATTTTTATAGTTTTTTGTGGGGTTTTTCAGGCTTGTGGGGCCATGTTCTAGAAGAGTTCTTTCCTGACATTTCACCAGCATCTGTGGCTGGCATCTTCAGAGAATCTGAAGCTGCCAGCCACAGTGCTGGCAAATGTCAGGAAGAAACTCCTTCTAGTGGCCACATAGCCTGAAAAACCCCACAAAAAACTATAGATGCTGGCCATGAAAGCCTTCAACTCCACGTTAGGATATTTTATTTTATTTTCCTCAGTTTTTTTTTAAAATATACATTGCTTAGTGGCGGAAAGCTATGCTTCCCCCCCACACACACACACACACACACCGTAAAAATAATGCTATCTCTTTTTTTAAAAAGGCTTTTAAAAGTGAAAAAGATTTCTTTTGACATTATGTGCAGAACAGTTATGGCAAAAAAAATATTAATTGAAATGTATTCTGTTCTACAGGAGTGGGGAGGTCATTATTTTTTATTGTGAGGCTTTCTTTGTACAGAATTTTTCTTACAGTTGTAATTTGAATCTCTTGCCATTCATTAGGGTTATTTCATTGTAGCCATTATTACTGTGCCAAATGTACTGTATTCTAAAGGATGTGAATGTGTATTGTTTTGGAACCTAATAAATACAATGACGTTACAAATGTAAATTTGTTTTCTGCCTTTTCCACATGTTTTCAAGCAACACTAAGAATCTTTTCCTTCCTCGTTGACACAGTGGTGAATTTTGAAGTGTTAACACCCCAATAACCGGTAACACCCCAATAACTACGCACCAAAAAGAATCCAAAGTTAGATGCCCTCAAGGCACATATATATTTCAATATAGAAATATGTATGTGTGTTTGTGTGTGCATGTACATGCATGCTTTTTTTACACTTTAAACAGCTAACAGGCTGGTTTAAAGTATCCCCATAAAACATCAAAGTCTCTCCTGGCACCTTTAAGTCTAACAGATTATAGAATCATAGAGTTGGAAGAGATCAAAACGACCATCCAATCCAACCCCTGCCATGCAGGAATACACAGACAAAGCATTCCGAACAGATGACCATCCAGCCTCTGTTTAAAAACCTCCAAAAAAAGGAGACTCCATCACATCGAGAAAGCATATTCCTCTGTCAAATAGTTCTTGCCATCAGGAAATTCTTCTTAATATTTAGGTGGAATCTCTTTTCCTGTAGCTTTGACTCCATTGCTCTGTGCCCTAGTTTCTTGAGCAGCAGAAAACAAGTTGCTCCATCTTTAATATGACAGCCTTTCAAATATTTAAACATGGCTATCATATTACCCCTTAACCATCTTTTCTCCAGGCTAAACATACCCAGCCCCCTCAACCACTCCTCATGAAGCATAATTTCCAGATATATATTAGCATGAGTTTTTTGCTGATCTCAGTCCACTACCTCAGTTGGTGTGTGAATATGCACACAGAAGCTGACTTCAGAAATTTGTTGGCAGCCATAGTCGCTGTGAGTAATGGAGAGGGGGAGAAGAGCAGAATTATACTCACTCTGCCTTAGAAAAGAAACTGCAGTGGAAGGGACCTATCACACAAAGGCAGTAAGGGAATAGCGATGAGATGGAGATCTTATTGATGGATTTTACCCATCAATGAAAAGGTGCATAAAAATAACAGATGGAATGCAAGGCAGCATCAGAAAGAACATGGCATCATACTGGTCAAAGATGCTTTTATCCTATTAAAATTCCAGTTTTCTAGCCTCGTGTGATAAAGTCCTATATCCATTAGCTCAACGGTACTTGTATAACTATCAAATTATTAGGCTGCCCATTGTGTCAGCAGGTCTGTCCTACATGGTGCTAACTAGATTTATGTATTCTGGCCAAAGTTGTCCAGCCACCTGAAATATTTATTTATTTATTTAAGCTACTTTTCTTACAAAAGGATCCCAAGGCAGCTCACAGATAAAAAATTTTTTAAAAATTACAATAAAATTTAAAACAGTTTAAAATTATACAAAAATATCCAAAAGTTAGAAGCATGACTGAAACACACATACTCCATAAAAACCACCCTAATGTGATTGAGTAGCCATCTTAAATAAAAAAAGTCTTAGCTTGCCAACAAAAGGCAAGCAGGGAAGGGTACCCCTAGCCTCCCATGGATGGGCATTCCAGAGGTTGGGAGCAGCCACTGAGAAGGATCTATCCCATGTCCTCACCAAGTGAGCCTGCGATGGTGCTAGGACTGAAACAAAGCTTTCCCTAATAGATCACAGTAGCCAGTGAAGCTGTTTCAACAAGGGAGTTCTCCCTATAACTGGCTCAAGTCAGCATTCTAGACACAGCATTCTGGACCTGCTGAAGTTTCCAAACAGTTTCCAAAGGCAGCCCCATGTAGAGTGTGTTACAGTAATCCAAATGGGATGTAATCAAGGCATGTGTCACCATAGCCAGATCTGGCATCTCAAGAAATGGGCACAGCTGGTACACATGTTTTTACTGTGCAGATGCACTCCTAGGCACTGCTGAGACCTGAGCAACCAGGCTCAGAGTCGAATTCAGGAGAACACCCAATCTGTGAGCCTGGCATTTCAGGGGAATTGTAGCCCCATCCAGCAAAGGCAAAATCTCTATTCCCAGATCTACCTTATGACTGACCAGGAGAACCTTTGTCTTGCCTAGATTGAGTTTCAGTTTGTTTCCCTGCATCAAGTCCATTAATGACATCAGACACTGGTTCAGTACAGTGGTACCTCGGGTTACGAAATTAATTCGTTCCGCGGCTAATTTCGTAACCCGAAAAACCTTCGTAACCTGAATTGCCATAGGCGCTAATGGAAAAAAATAGCTCTCTGCTGCCCTCCGGTGGCGAAATAGCGCCGAGGTTTTTTCGTAACCCGAAAAAACCTTCGTAAGCCGAAACAATAAATCCCTATGGGATTTTTTCGTATCCCGAAAAATTCGTAAGCTGGGTAATTCGTATCCCGGGGTACCACTGTACAGAGGTGGCTTTCTTGGAATCAGGTGGAAAGGAGGTATAGAGTTGGATGTCATCAGCATACTGGTTGCACCGCACCCCAAAACTCTGGAGGACCTCTCCCAGCGGTTTCATGTAGATGTTAAATAACATGGGAGACAGAACACAACTCTTAGGGACCCCATAGGCCAACAGCTAGGGAGCCAAACAGGAGTCCCCCAACATCACCTTCTGAGTTTGCTCCTCCAAGAAAGACTGGAACCACTGCATAACAGTGCCACCAAGTCCCGTCCCAGAAAGGCATCTCAGAAGGATACCATGATCAATGGTATCAAAAGCCACTGAGAGATCCTGTGGGACCAAAAGGGACACACTCCCCATGTTCAGTTCCCTGGCTTGACAATCCACCAAGATGGCCAAAACTGTCTCCATTCCATAGCCAGGTCTGAAGTCAGATTAAAATAGATCTAGATAATCTGTCTCATCCAGAAACCCCTAGTGCTGGGAGGCCACCACTCACTCCAGAACCTTAAAATTTCCACCACTCGGTCCAGAATAAAATAAAATAAAATAGCTATTTATTCAAAATGCAAGCAATTTTGCAAAGAAACGTCAATTTAAACTGTTGACATGAAGCAGGAACTTCATCAAAGAATAGGGAAGAAGTTAAGCATCCAGCTTCTGTTAGATGAGGATTGTTCTTATTCTCTAACTTCCTCTATGCTAATCTGCCACAAGGAATAAAGAAATTTAAAAACAATGCTGTCAGTTCATACAACTGCCAGAGCACAATGAATCTGTCAGTTACTCTGGCACTCCAGCATGTTTTGACATTGTTTCTGCTCTGTAAAATGTTTCTTCATAGGACAGAGAAATTGGATAATTCCACAAAGCGACCTATGCATGTCTAAATGCATATGCTTCACCAAGACATGAGACAAATCAGATGCACCACAGAAGCATAACAGAAGGCATATCTGCACATGAGGGCCTAAGTCCATGTGAAAGCTCAAGAAGAACTGGCAAGTTCCTCAACAACATGTTTGACCATCTAGCTGAAGCTCTTGGTGGATCTCTGAAATTCAGAGCTGATCTATGTAGAGTTATTGTTGTGCCCAAGTGTTCTCTTCTATTTTTCACATAATTTATATTTTTCTATGGACTGAATTGTATTACATCGAGCACTAGGCCACCAAGAAATAATTACATGACATAATCTGTTGGTAAGACTGGAGCTTTCAGGATAAGTGTGTTGGGACATAAACAAACAGTCTAACAATTTTATACTCAGTAGGTATTCACAACAGGGCAGCTTTACTCTGGAAAGTAAAATAAAAATCAATCCAGCCTCTGAGAATCTTCAATTAACAGAAGATTTCAGCTAAAGAAGATCAAGAAGCCTTCAGTCATGTGCCTGTACTTTGAGTTAGCAACTGGAGGCAGAGGTAACATGTGCTCTGTGTTTCTTTGCTTTCTGGGATGCAGCTCCAACCACAACTTGTTGGATGTTTGCATACTTTTTGATTGTGGAATTTTTAAAATATTAAAACTATATGCATTTGGAATGTTACATTATTTAAATCACTTTCTAATATGGGCCTTTATGGATTGACCACGTAAAATTTTGTATATGAGGCAAAATAGAGCATATGGTTCCGTCATATGCACAGAGAAGGCAGTGACCTCAGGTACGTATAAGATGCAGAGAGAAAGGTTAGCAGTGGCTTCTAACTCTTTGTCCTGAGTCTCTTGTTCATCTCTCTTTCCTGGAGGACAGAGGTATAAAAGCCACACAGTCTGTTCTTCATGCCTTAAACCAGCCTGCTGCTCTTGGGTTTGGTGGAAAACCCTATCCAATTGGCAGTGTCAGCTACTAGTCCAGTCAGCTTCTGTACTTGATGGAAGTTGGGCCACCTTGTGCTCATGCCCTTCAACATTTGACAGATGAAAACTGGGACATGTGTGCCCAAGCAAGATCAGAGTGTGGTTAAGATATTAATGAGGAAGAAGCTAGGAGAGACCACAGCTGACAAAGCCTACAGAGAAAGGCAAGATTCCACCCTCTTCTCTCCTCTCCTCTCTCCACATTGAGCTAATTGAGTGAAACCAACTTTCATACTTTGAACTAAGTTTGCAGAGACTGAAGTAAAGGGGAAAGGGAGGAGAGGAGAGAGAAAATGGAACATTTCAAAGGACATTTCAAAGTGGGATAGGACCCCATTCCAATTTTTTAAAACTGAAATTTATTTTTTATTAAATATACTCCCACATTTCATCAGGTTCTTGCTTTTCTTTTCTTTTCTTCTTTCTTTCTTTTTTTCCCTTTCTTTTGTTAGTATGCTTTGGCTCTTCCAACTCTATGATTTTAGACTCTCCAACATTTCACAGATGAAAACTGGGACAAAACTCTGACCAAACATCAGAATGTGGTCAAGATGGGGATGGTTATTAATGGGGAAGAATAAACAAGTTAGGGAAGGCTGCAGCAATTTGCTTTTACCTGAGCCTACTGGGAAAAGCAAGGTTTTGCTCACTCCTCTCCTCTCCCCCATGTGGAGTTGACTGAGTGAAAACTATTTTTGTACTTTGAACATAATGTACACCAATGGAAGTAAGCTGAGGACAAGGGGGAATGTGCAAAGCAGAGAAAAACTGGGACATTGTAAAAGCAAGTGAAAAAGTGGGACAACAAAAGATTAATTGGGACTGTCACTATCAAACTGGGACAGTTGGTGAGTATAGGATGTTATATTCTCTTGGCTTTTTAATGGCCCAGGAGTTACACTAGCTCTGGAACTGAGTAGTAAATCCTTTCACTGGAATCAGTGAGTGACCTGGGTCTGTGAAAGGATCCTCCCTTCTCTCTTGGCAGTACTGAGCCAACAGGACATCAGATATATGGCAGACCAACTACCATTCCCTCCTCTCTTCCTCATTGCTCTGCCAATATGCTGTCCAAGATCAAAACAAAAACCAGACCTTGCCTGGAGGGTCATTATTGGAAAGGTATGCTGTGAGAGTGGAAGAAAGAGTAAAATCTGTGAAACCAAGATATCCATCACTATGTGAAGAAATACATAGCACATCTATCTACATCAAGGGATAGAATTTCTTCTGTTTCTCAGATGGGCATTGGTTGGGATTTGGTAAGATTTAGATGCTAGAGGCATCTGTCAGTTCAAAACAGATAAGCTAAGTATAGAAGTGACTTTAGGGAATGTGTAAAGACTGGTAGCATGTCCTAAAGAAGATCTGACTTCTGTAAGGAAAGCTTATAAGGCAAATGTTGACTTCTCCTTCCCCCAATTCTCACTGATGACATATATATAATATAATGACATTTTTTTTATGGTCAAACAAAAGTTAGTGCTTGGTGTGTCGTTGTTCTCTGGTATTTTGTTTGTCTCTTAGCCTACTGGTGTAGTGGCTTGAGTGTTGGACTACAACTAGGGAAACCAGGGTTCAATTCCCACTTAGCCATAAAACCCACTGGATGACCTTGGGCAAGTTACATGCTCTCAGCCTCAAGGGAAGGCCATGGCAGACCTCCTCTGAACAAATCTTGCCAAGAAAACCCTATGATAGGATCACCTTAGGGCCATCATAGTCAGAAACGACTCAAAGGCACACAACACACACACTATGTCTCTTAAACAGTGAAATATAATAAATGTGTTAGTTTTCAAGATGCCACACATAAGCTTTTGTTGTTTTACAGCAAGAGACTAACAACCACCCATTTGAAAAATGAACTGGGGTTATTTTTTCTAGGCATAGTTTTGGCACTGTGTAGCTAAGACATCCTTGTGTCCCTTTTGCTTTACAGAGGATAGTCCCCTCTTTGCACAGCCGCCATCATCTGTTTGATGAGGTATACTCTATTTCAGGGCAGGTAGCATATGGCTGACAGGCCACATCATATAGGGTTGTCATTCAACTATGCAGATTTGGGAAGGCCAATCCTGATTAATCCCCTGTCGTCCTATTTTCCCAGTGGCTTTAAAGATGTCCCAGTTTTTTCTCCTCCTCCCACTTTCCTGATTGTCTTTAGCTTACTTCAGTTGCTGCAAATTTGCATTCAGAAGGCAAAAGTAGTTTTCACTCAGATAACTCAGTAGGGGGAAATTTGAGAAGGGCATGGGATCTAGCCCTTCCTTGCAACCTGAGTCCTCATGGCCAGGGATTGATTCTCTCTCCTCTCTCCAGTAGGCTCAGACAAAATCTCCACTCTCACATTCTCTCAGTCAACCACACAGCGATCATAGAATTGCTTCCAAAGATTGATGAAATAATTTTGTCTTCATACCAGATCTCATCCTCATTTCCATCTAGGTAGGCAGCATAATATATCAGGGTGGGGAGAATCAGTTTCATGGCAAAGTTAGTGCTAAGTGTAAATGAGTGGTTTCATTTACTTCCTAAACCTCTGGAGCTGAAGAATATCCAGAATCAGTACTGTAACCATATAGGATTATTCCTGTTGTTCCTAAGGGATGTCACGACAGTATGTTTTCCTCAGGTGTTCGGGAAATGTGGTCTACAGCTGAGGTCCAAAATGATTTCCTCCATACTTATCACACACACACGGTCTCTCTCATTCTTCCCCTTCCAGTTTCTGGTTGCTTAAGGAAGAATATTTATGGCTAGGCTTAATTTTTGCCTTGAAACTGTTCGGTTCCAAGGAGAATGCCTGGAATCTGGTGTTTACAAGCAAGGAGCAGGAGGTCAGGGAAACATTTAGAACTTGCACTGCAAGATTAGTACAGGAGCCCAGCCTTCCCCAGCCCACCACTCTCCAGATGTTTGGGAATACAACTCCCCTCATTCCCAGCAAGCAAGCATATCCATTAATATGTTAACTGGAGATAATGAGAGTTTAAACCCAACACATCTTGGGGGTGAGAAGAGATTATGCTGGGAAAGGTTGCTATCATTGTTCTTTCTGTATATGCTTACCCAGCCAGCTGCAGTTCTCTCTGTCTGCTAAATCAGATACTGTATTGTATATTCAGTATGTTTATTTACTTATCGCTTTTTCAGTAAAGTAATCATCCTTATGGATGCTACTAATTTACATGAGAAATTATATATATATATATATATATATATATATATATGCGCGCCTATGCGCCACCAAGGATGTTATATGGCATCCAGCGGCCAAATGGGGGAATGTCCAGTTGATCATAGAAAGCCAAATAGTTCCTAAAACTGCACCAGCCCTTGTGGTAGCATAATTATTTCCCTCTTATTGGCTTCAGTGGGAGGAGAGAAATATTTTAAAATAAAGTATTGAGAAAGGAGATTATTGGACAAGGAAATTGGATAATTATTTAAAGATATGATGGATCTTGATCTCAGCTGGTAATTTTTCTCACCAAGATCTACTTGAAAATATAGAAAAACATTGATTATGAAAAATGGCAGCTGCAGTATTTAGAGCTCTAGGCATCTGTACTGTTTTTAAGCATTTTATATCTTTTGATTGTTTTATTCTTTTAATGAGTGGTGTTCTAATACTGTACTAGTTTAATTATATTTTTAATGTATACCTTTGTATATTTTTAAATGTACTGTTTTAATTTGTAAGATGCTTTGTGTCCCAATTTTGAGGGGGAAACCAGGATATAAATACGTTTGATAATGATGATGATTAATTTATTGTATCCAAAAAGTTAATTATTCTTCTCCAACTAGGAAAAAACACAAAACAAGTGTCATTCCAATATTCTCTCAAAACATTACTGTTTCGAGATCAGAGTTTAGAAGTGATCTATTTTGTAGTACTGTATTGTTCTATCTCACAAATGTTTATTGACTTACAACTCCTTGGCTATGTATTTATACAATGCTTTCAAGAATTAGCTTATCAGCGATCCATTTCTATAATCTTGGAGAACATGAATTGACAAATGCAGCCTCATAAAAATTACATAATAAATGAATAGATCAGAGTGTTGTTTACCTCTCACAGAGCCGGTTTTGCATCTTTGATGAGTGTAATAAAGGAGCCTGTCTGGCAGCTTTTACGAACAAACAGAATGAGATTGGATCATGACTCAATTGGATTATTTGGCCATTAGTGCTCAAGATGAAATTGTTTGGTTTTTCTGATGGGGAAGAGGCACCTGTTCTCCCAGAAGCAACAATCAAACCATTTGTTAAAACAGCAGTAGAGAGCACTGGGTTGCTTGAGGTCCTTCAGTGATAAAGCTTGTCCTTTATTCTTCAGAATGGTGGCTTGTTTGTGTGTTTTCCCATGAGAGAGAAAATTTCCTGTATGTGAGGAAATAAAAGACTGATAGATTAAGAGAATCCCTAATACTCTAAAAGCACATAATCATGTCGGATCTTGAAAGCTAAGCAGGATCAGTCCTGGTTAGTACTTCGATGGGAGACCATCGAATATCAGATACTGCAGGCTATTTTTCAGAGGAAGGAACTGGTAAAATTGTATATTCCCTTTTTGTTCCTTTTTTTAATTCCTTGCCAAGAGAACCCTTGGAACCCTTGGAACCAACATGGTGTAGTGGTTTGAGCACTGGCCGTCAGGAAGAAACTCTCCTAGAACATGGCCACATAGCCCCAAAACCCACCAAAAACTATCGATGCCGGCCATGAAACCCTTCAACTTCGCATGGTTAAATGATTCTCAATGTGTATGTCATGCCTCCAGAGCATCTTTGATATTCTTGAAACATATATTTAGTTGAGATTATATTAGAGTATTAGTTTAGGAGGGAAAATAGAGTTCTACAGCTTTAAGAAAGACAAGGATTGTGGGAAATCCCAGAGTCTTATACTGTCTCCCTCTAGCTAGTTTCAGTTGTGTAGTAAGATTTCAGCCAAGTCAGACCTGGAGAGAGTATTTTCCTTTGACAAAGATAAGTCCACAAAAGAAGAAAGATAGTCCTCAGAAGAAGAAAGATAGAATCCACCAAGAAGAGAGCAAAGTATTTAGGAAGGACTATTGAGAAAAAGGAGATCAGTTTCATGTTTTTGTGTTATAACCAGTAAAGCTTTTGAAACTTAAGAAATTTGTGGACAAGTCTTTTGTTCTGGCTGTGTTCCCAAGAGCCAGAGGCCTTACTACACACAATGTCCATAGCATCGCTCTTGGGACAAAACAGTGTATATTCACTTAACAAGCAAAAGCATACTGCAGGTGGCAGGTGCCCCTTTTAGAAGAGGCATTCCACACTATTGAAGAAAGAGCACACATGCTTTCTAAGAGGTCATCTACTTTAAGAGGAATAATTTAAAGCAAAGAAAATACCAAGGTACGTATGCACATATATATGTATTTATACAATATAGATGACATCTAAAAACATTATCTGGGTAGCTTTCAAGGGAAAAAATGTCTTAAAATATATGTTTAAAATATGTGCCTCTGAAATCAGACCCCAAATTTTATAGTACAAAATTGTCTCTCTCTCTGGCTTTGCTTCACGAACGAAGATTCAGGAAGGACTCATCCCACACTTACTACAAGCGCGTTGGTGACTAAAAAGGCCAATCCAGGACAAACGGGTCTGGTTGCAGAAAGCACAGCGGAAAGTCTCCTTGAGTGATGTTTCCTGGTTGTGGTTCTTTCTGCGTTGTCGTTTCTCTTCAAGACTCGTTCGGCGGGAGCTTTTGAAAAAAGCTGCAGCATCGTGGATAGTGCGTCTCCATGCCTCCCGATGCGAGGCCAGGGCGGACCATTGTTGGTGATCAATTTGGCCAAGCCTGAGATGTTGTTTCAGGGAGTCCTTGTATCTGTTCTTTGGGGCACCCCTCTTACGCTGACCCGTGGCGAGTTCACAGTAGAATACTATTTTTGGGAGGTGATGGTCCTTCATCCTAGAAATGTGTCCTGCCCAGCGCAGCTGCGTCCTCAAGAGCATGGCCTCAATGCTGGTGATCCCTGCTTGCTCGAGGACAGCAACATTCGTCACATAGTCAGTCCAGTGTATACTTAGAATTGTGCGTAAACAGCGCTGATGAAAGCGTTCAAGGAGTCGTAGGTGTTGGCGATAGGTGATCCATGTTTCAGACCCATAGAGGAGAATAGACAGTACAATGGCTCTATCTATACACACTTATTTTGTTGCTCGCCTCAAGTGCTTGTTACTCAGACTCTTTTTTGAAGCCTCCGAATGCACCTATATGCCTTTGCCAGTCTTGATCAGTCTCTTATCACTCTTGGCGTCTGGAGGATATGACTTCCCAGGTAGGTGAACTGCTGGACAACGTTAAGCACAGATGTGCCTAGGTGATGTGGGAGGGTATGTTCTTCCTGTGGTGCCGGCTGGTAGAGGACGTCCGGTTTTCTTCAGACTGACTTCCATCCAAAGAGCTCTGCAGCAGTAACAAAGCAAGATGTGAGGCGCTGCAGAGCTGCTTCCATATGGACAACGAGGGCAGTATCGTCAGCAAAAAGCAGCTCACGGACTAGATAGTTTTAAGTCTTAGTGCGGGCCCTCAGGCGGCTTAACGTTAAACAGGCTACCACAGTACGGGGTAGTATATAAATTGCCGTCTTCTTCTTTGGAGATCTGCGTAGCCCTTTGGAGCATCATGCTGAAGAGATTGTAAAAAGAGTTGGAGCGAGAACACAACCTGTTTTCACACCATTAGTTATTAGAAAGGGCTCCAAGAAAGCACGCCATAGTCTGACTGACCTTGCGGGCCTTCATGTAGCAGGATGATCATTTTGAGGAATTTGGGGGGGCATCCTATTTGTTCCAGATCTGCCACAGACTTTTCTACTCACAGTGTGAAGGCTTTGGTGAGGTCGAAAATGTTACATAGATTCCTTTTTTCTGCTCTCTACATTCTCTTGCAGTTGTCTAAGGGCAAATTACCAGTCGGTAGTGCTCCTATAGCGCTAAAGCCACATTGGCTTCAGGGAGGGGAGAGCCTTGCTGCAATAGCGGACTAATCGGTGTCCAGTATCCTTGCAAGGATTTTTCCAGTGATGGAGAGCAGTGTTATACCTCGATAGTTGAGCAATCTGATTTTGCCCTTTTTTCTTGTGCAGGTGAGGATGACTGCAATCTCGGAATCTGATGGCAGTTCGCCTTTTTCACCGAAAACTCACAAGAGCTCGTGGAATTTAGCATGGAGTACAGGGCCCCATGTTTCCAAGCTTTCAGGTGGAATTCCATCAATCCCGGCAGCCTTGCCGTTTTTATCTGCATATAGGCCTTAACGGTTCTTCCAAAGTGGGAGCTATGTCCATTCCTTCTTCATCGGATGTTTTTGTGTCATATGTTTGAATAGCTGATCTTGGACTACTCGGCGGCACTAAAGAGGCTTGGGAAATGTTCTGCCCACGGTTCAGAAGGGAAGCTTTATATCTGTGATTAGTGTTTGACCATCTGTACTGTATAAGGAGCTATGGTCTGATTATGTAGGTCCAAACACTGCTTTAAGTGCTTCATAAAATCGCGAATCACCCAGATCTGCAAAACGTTGTGCTCTTTTCTGCTAAATTGGCCACCACTATGTTCTGAATGTCTCGGAGTTTTTTGTGTGAGTTGACTACATGCGAGGCGAAAGGCGCTTTTTTTACTGGCAAGATGGTGGGCGCGTGTGCCCTGGTGAGCAGTTTCTCTTTCTTGCCAACAGCTCTGGATCTCTGGGTTGTTTTCATCAAAACCAGTCTTGCGTTTTCTTGAGGGAGAACCCTAAGGATCCTTCCCGACTGCAGGAGGCTGTTTTTGATATGTTGCCAAAGCACGGTAGGAGAAGAGTCTACAGGAGGTCGTTCAAGTTTTTGTGGCAAATTTCCTGGAAGTTTTCCTTATGGCAGCTTTGTTGAAGATTGTTAACTTGGAGTCTCCTCTTTAGGATGCCACCCCTCTTGGTTTGAACGAAAATGAAGATTTAGTTTGCATCGTAAGAGGCGATGATCTGTTTGACATTCTGCACTGGCATCACTCGGTATGACGGACATCGCGAATATTTCTCTGGCCATAGCATATAGTCAATGAGTGCCAGTGTTTGGATTGGGAATGCAAATTGTAAAGCAGACAAATAACCAGGAATGACCTGTTAATGGAGTGAAAGTGGTGGGATCCTAGGGTGGAGTGATGTTCTCCCTGGAGTTTGTTAAACAGGGAAATGGAAATCCAAGCATAGTCAGACACACATTTTAGAACTTTAGGAAAGCTGATTTCAGTAAACTTGGGGGAACTACTGTGGTGGGTACCAGGTCAGGAATAGTCAAAGAGAAGGGAGTTCAGGATGGATGGGAGTTTCTCAAAGGGAGATACTGAAGGCACATTGCAAACATTTCCAATGAGGAGGAAAAATGGGAGTGTCTCAAGAAACCAGGATGATGATTTAAAAAACTTCAACTGAGTTTTAGGTTTAATTGGTACATTCTAATAAGATATAGAATGGGGGAAAGTAACCAAGACAAATTCAAACAAATAGCTAGCATGTGTAGGGGTAAAGTCAGAAACTAAAGCACAGAAAGAGCTCAGTTTTGCCACAGAGGTTAAGAACAATAAAAAAGCACACAAATGAAGAATAATATGGAAAATGCTACCATGGGACAGAGAAAAGGCTGAACACTCAACACTTTCTTTGCTCAGGGGCTGGACATGATTCCCTAATGACAGCGAGACGCCTTCCCTTTCCTAGCTAATTTGTGGCTGTGGCAACCTCACGGTAGATAGGGAATTGGATTTTTATGCTTGCTATATTTTACTTGTGGTTTGTTGTGTTCTATTTATAATTGTTCTATGTGTTGTGTACCTGCTTGATACAATACAGCGAGAGGCGGGATACAAATTATTATTAATATTATTATTATTACTTATTATTATTCATTATTACATAGCCATGCCAAACTGAGAGAGACTACTCCACACCACTGCATTTAATACAAAGTTGTGAGTCATATGCTCTGTAGCTTTAAAGATCACCATGCTGCAGATGGAGCAAAGTGGACATGAGAGGCTCTTGCCAATCCTGTTTAGCTGATGGTAAAGATGACATTGCTTGCCCGGGAACAATTCATTAACAAAAGTTGCGTCAGGGTTCATTTAGCTGCAGCTCCCAAATGACAGCTCTTCAAGACACACATTGTGCTCTGCAATGCTGATTCATAAACTTAATTGCTGGCCATTATGAATGAGTTCAGGCAGCCACAAAATTTTCCAGTACTTTCAAACAGCAATCACCAAACTCAACAAAATCCTAAGCTCATGATCTGATGGCAGCTGTAGGCATTAGTTCAAAGGTGTGTGTGCTGAATAACATAGCACCAACATTTAATAGACAAATGCACCTAGATTGCAACGTCCACAGTCCAAGCCAGCATAGCTAATGGTAAAGTATGACTAGAGTTGCATTCTAGTCAACATTTGGAAAGCCATGACCTAAACCTATTCACTGTATCAATGGGATTACCTGTGGTGTTTACCATTCAACAACTGCTTAATGGGTCCTATTTTAAATGGAACGAACCAACAGGATTCATCCCACATATTCCATCTTCATACTGCATGCAGTTTTGCCTTTTCCTTGTTACTGTCAAACTGCAAAGTATCCCTCATTATCTAGCATAAGCAAGTTCTCACTATTTTCCAGGGACCCTTGCCTATGCAATGAAACGATTTGTTCTTTATGCTGTCAAGTCACTCCGATTTATGGCAATCCTATCATAGGATTATCTTGCAAGATTACTTCAGAGGAAGTTGCCATTGCCTTTCTCTTGGGCTGAGAGACTGTAATTTCCCAAAGTTACTCTTTCAGTTTCCATAGCTGGGTGGAGCTTCAAACTCTGTCTCCTGGAGTCCTAGGCGGCTCCCACAGTCAAATAATGCAGTTTTGACACTATTTAACTCTCTGTGTTTGTCATGCGATGCAATCCTGGGATTTAGTTGTTGTGGCACCAGAGCTCTCTAAAGAGAATGCTACATATATACAAAACTATAAATCCTGCAAATCCATAGCTGAACCATGGCAGTTAAGAGGTATCAAACTGCATTAATTCTTTTCTTGTTGGTCTGCCACCAGCATCTCTGCACCCTCTCTTATCCTACCCAAGGCTCTCTCCTTTCTCCAGATTTTCTGGCACAGCAAGCGGGAAGTCCCACCATCTGCATGAGCAGCGTTGCCTAGGAATAAGGCCAACCCTGGTGAGTTCCATTCAAAGGGAGATGGTGACATTACACTGCTCTTCGCTGAAAGCAGATTCGGTGAGACTGAGGCGCTTTACAGATGGGGCCTAAGCGGTCGCCATTGTTGTGCCAGAAATACGCGCGAGGGCGGTGCTTCCAGACACGCCTTGCCCCTCGCGCGTATTCCGTACGGCAAGATGGCCGCCCTATACAGACGGGGTGCCATCTTGACATAACGGCGCACAGCGTCCGACGTCTAACCCGGAAGAGCAGTCCGCGAGTGCGCGCTTTGGCACTTGCGGCGGCTCTTCGGGGTGCCGGAAGGTGCGATTTCTACACTCCTTTTTTGCAGCATGGAGGAGTCGCGCGGTTTGGCTGCTGCGGCTCCTCCGCGCTGCAACGGCGCAGCGGCCCAAGACCACCCCTTTTGGGCGTTCTGTTAACGGGCTGAATTTCCACTGCTGTTACTACAAGATTGAAGACTCCGTGTCTCAGGTCTCCTGCCCACCAGGAGACACCATTTACATCTGAGGACTGTAAATACAATATCCAGAGTTTTTTGCCATGTGTGAAATGCATTTCGCCTCTGAATGAATTAAAGGAGAGCAAGAAGAAGGAGAGGATACATTGCTCTTGGGACAGCAAACTCATTCATGATTATTTTGCAAGGTGTCTCAGCCCTCAGAAACAGTTGATTGTGAGAGAGAAAGGAAAATAGAAATTGCTGCTTTCTTCTGCATGTCAACCCTCCAAAAAAGAAGTGTTGCAATTAAGAGAAACAGAATTTCCCCAAGCAAGTGGCCACTAATAAATTATTACAGACCAGGCTTTAGATATATAAATAATAATAAAAATTTATTTTTATACCGCCCTTCCAAAGATCAGGGCGGTTAACAACATAATAAAAACAATGCACATACAAAATTAACATTACAGATTAAAAACAGATACAAAAAAACAAATAAAAGCCCCGTTAGCAGCCGTCTCGCCCCCCCATGGAACATCCACTGTGGAAACTTTAAAAAAGAGCCTTGATCGAGATGCAATGGGGTTCTCTGCTCTTACCAGCCCCCCCCCCCACACTTGGCTTTGAAGCTGGCTTCCAACACAACGTAGGAAGCCATCCACTGGTGTTCTGACTATGCGGACGACCCACAATGAGTGAAAGAAGCTACTATTCGGCCCGTCATCTTCTGTCACAGATGCCAGTGACGAAAAACCACGGGATCTTTGGAAATCATTTCAAAGGAAGATCTTTCCAAGCAAGAGGGGGGAGAAGTACTAACATCAAATACCTGGCCTGTTTGCTATAGCTGTCCGTGACTTTTGATCAGTCCTCACCTGGATGTCTGAATATACTGGTGTCTTCAAATAAAAGGGTACTTCTTCCAAACTTGACTGAAAGTCAGAAACTACATTGCAAATTGAAAAGCATCACAGCTCGCAATTCAGTTTCAGCAAGTGAAGATTTCCCAGACAGGCCGGCATGCAACAGACCACACCATGTAGGACTATAGAGTCCTTGATTAGTTTGATTATTTTTAAAGGGGCACCTCCAGGATTCATGCAAGCCATTGATCACAGCATCTCCCTTTAATACTAAAGTATCTGCAACCAACTAAAACCATGAGTCCAGCATGCACAGAGCACATTTGGATAAAGAGAGAACTTATACAGAAGTGATATTTTCACAGTTTGAATGAGATGTGCATCGCAAACCATTAGTATTGCCCTTGTCCTATGCTCCTAGAAAGCTTCCTATCTATAACCTCTGTATGGTTTCAGTATATTTCAGTCTCTCACACTGAACCACACCGAAGTAACACCTAAATGTAGGCTTTCTGCAGCATTGTCACTGAATGTTATAAAACTATTTCTTACATTCAGCCAGTTGCCATTTTAAAGATAAAACAAACCAAGGGAAAGCTTTCAGGAAACAAAATTATCCTGACAAGCTTTCATTTCCTTTCCTTTCGTTCTTTCTTTGTGTGGGGGTGTGGGGTGGGTGGGTGTCCCAGCCAATGTATGTTTGGAACAAATAAACGCCCAATAGTGTTTTCCAAGTGAAACCATGATGCGAGGGATATATGTGATGTGCTTCTTGTGTCTAACCGCATACATGACATTCTAGTGCATTGCAGGGAGAGACACTGGAATCTCATTGGAAACTGGTGTATTTATTATTTACTTACTTAACTTATAAAAAAATTCATATACATTGACATACAACAAAAAAACCCCATCATATCACATACAAAATATATCAAAATAAATAAACTAATAAATCTAAACAACATTCACAATACAAAACAATTAACAAACCAAAACCTCCTCTCCTTTACTGTGACTATTCATTTCATCTTAACTTGGCGTTAAACAGGACCGACCAAATCAGTACGTCATCATACGTACTAGGTAGGAAGGGGCGGTGCTTCCGCAACCCCCTAACCCTAGTAAGTATTGATATCGTACAAGCTGGCGTGGGCCTGTTTCCTACGGGGCGACCGCCATTTTACGTATCGTACGCTGAGCATCCGTTTACGTGTCGTTGTGGGCTGTTGTGAAGTAGTGAGTGCGCCCCTGCCGCTCACTACGTCGCAAAACGCGACTTAAAAAAAGAAGCCTCCATTTGGAGCTTCTTTTCGTCGCGCGGGCGCGGGCCGTGTGAAGGCCCTCCGGCTCCCGCGTGACCTATGCTGGCGGCGGCCAGAGCGCCTTATATTGGCTATTAGGACCCTTCTCCATCTTTCTTTTCATCAAAAATCTCGTTCTTCACTATGTATCCTTCATTTCAGTTTCCTTTAAATGGGCATTTTTCAAACCGCTTAACAAAATAGAAATTCTATTTTCTTTCAGCCTACGGCCTGCACACCAGATTAAATCTTCTCAAAATGTCTTGTGCCTTGCCGCGCACCACATCTCTTTATTCTTACACAGGAGTATAGAGTTTATTTTTCAATGCTATTACACCATTCTACTCTTTTTCATTCTTTAATAATTATCACTGGGAGGCCATTCATTTTTTATATTGCTTACTCTCTCAATAAACACGTCAATTTGTTCTATAATTCCATTATCTCATAACTTCTTCAATAACCATTCTGTAGTGTCAGTTCATCATGACCTGTCCATTTTAAGTTATTACAGATCTTGCGCAGTTATTAAATACAGTTATAATTTCCCATATTTTACTTCTAGTCGTCTTCAACATTCCTAATACAATATATTTGGGTTCCTAGTTATCTTTGTTCAACATCTCGCTAATTCATTATTATTTTAATCCAAAATTTGTACTTCGCGGTCATCCCACCACCTATGCCTCATCCTACCCATATTTTTCTAGCAAATTCCATAGTCACCCTTATTGTTATATATTTTAGATATTGTTCAGGTGTCAGGTTGGTACCCCTAAATTTGTATTTTCTAGTGGACTTTTCTTGATGCCGTAACTTAACATGTACTTTACCTTTTTCCAATTTTTCCCCCATTTTCCAATTCTATGGTTGACCGAAATCGTTTGCCCAATTTGATCATATATTGTCGATGGTTATTGTCATTTCCAAACTTCATAATTGTACATTAGATGTAAGATGTTTGAGTTACTTTATTAATAATTCAATATCCATTGCACCCATAAACTAAATCAAAAAACCTCCAATTGTAAACACTTTTTCTTCTTTAATTCAATCCATTGTTCAAACCCCAATACACAACATGCAGCGTAGTACATTTTCAAATTATCAATTCTCCCTTTTTCTTCGTTTCCTGCAGGTCTCTCTTTATCCTATGGTTTTTTCTTGCTCCAAATTGAAAATACCTGGCTAAGATTCTTCCCACCTGTAACGGGCACGTAATTCTGATATAATCGGACGTGATTTGAAATCTAATAAATAAATATTTTGGGTAAAGACATCATTCTTTGGTTTGCAACTTACCATCCACGATATGTTCCATTTCGCCATCTTCTCATTCCTTTTTAATTTCTTTGCCACATTATTCCATAATTATTTTTTAAATTAATTCTGCTTTTCGTCATTATCATTTATTCCTAACACATTTTACTTTTTTTTCTATGAGCCTTGCTATTAAACTAAATCTTCTTGTGTTTTTCATATTAATGCTAATCTATTGTTTTCTTCATTAATTTAAACGCTGCTATTTCCAAATTTGTTACGTGTTATCAAGTTTTTGTAATGCTTTCCAGAGGATTAGACAGGGTTATGACCATGTCATCAGGCATATGATTTAGCTTATGTTCATATTTCTTACTTTATTCCTGTGATATCTTCTTTGCTTTGATTATATTCTTTAGTATCTCTGTGACTTGTTGTATTAATAATGGGGTGGGGAAGAAAAGAGGGGCAATTGCCTGTTCCCTTTTTTGAATGGGGCAATTATCCGTTTTTTTGCTTCCATTACAGTATTTTGGATTCTGGATTTATTATAATTCCCAAATCCATTTAATTAAAATTAACTGCGTAATGCATCTTTCCCCGTGTTTTGATCAAAAAAGTCCCAATTACTGGTTGTTGTCGAATTGCTTTTTCCGAATCCACGAATATCACAGGGGGGCTTGGCCCCACTTGGCAGTTGGGTTTGTTATTCAAGGCTATTCCACTAGATCTATGAATTTCTTCACATTTGTTTTAAATGTCTACTTTGGGAGAAAGTCTAACCTCGATAATCGTTAATCATCCATTTAATTTTTCCAGTCTTTCGCAAGTTCATTGTTTGTACAAATTTTTATCAGTCGTTGTTAAGAAGTTGCAATTGGTCTGAAATCTTGCTTCATGTATTTCGGATTCAGTTTGGGGGTTAATGTACTATAAGACAATTCCAGTTTTTGTATTCCTTCTGTTAATATGCTTTCATTGTATTTTGTAGTGGCTTGACAATGACCTGCCCATTTTTTAATAATATATGCATTGAATCCATCTGACTGATGTTTGCCCGTTTCATTTTTTAATTTGCCATTAAATTTATTAACTGTGATTTCCTTATTTAATTCAGTTTTTGTTCCTTGTTTACTTGGAATTATTTTTGCTTATCAGAAATTATTTCTTCCTCTTTATTTGAGTTGTGAAAATAATTCTTTCAATTTTTTGCAAAGGACTTTTAAATTTCATTTTGATCTTTTATATTTCATTGCCCTCTTTTCCCCCCCCCAAATACTTCTTTTCTGTTTTTCCTTAAGTTTCATGCCAGGAATTTCCTGGTTTATTAGCTAATTCAAGTACTTTTGTTTGACAACATCTTTTTTTTCCAGTTCCCCCACTAGACTTAGGGCTAGTTGTTTATGTATTAATTTGATTTCTTCTAACAAAATCACTTCCCCCAGGTTTTTTTCAGTTGGTTTTCCCTTCTTTTTGATTTCTTGTAATAGTAAATTTAATTGTTTCCCTTGTTTTTTTTCTCTCTCCGTGCCTTTTCCGAATAAAAATCCCCTCCTTATGCTTTTGAAAGTTCCCATTACAGTCTGAATTTCACCTTCGTTATCTAAATTTCTTTAAACTAATATTGTAATTGTTCTTGCAATGAATTGAAACTAGCATCATCTTTTAAAAAGTGATTCATCATCACCAATGATATTCTTTGGGGGTATTTTGATTTCTAATGTGATCTGGGTGATGGGTCCGCGATGATTTTTGGCAATATATCTAATTTATTGATTTTAGGTGCCAAAGCTGTTTGAAGTCAAAAAAATAGGTCTATTCTAGACCATGAACTTGTGAATTCAGAATCGTATGGTATTCTTTGCATTTCCATTTCTCTCTCTCCATGCATCCATAAAAGAAATAGGGACTTTAATTCAAAAACGATTTAGGGAGTTTCCTTGTTTCTTTCTAATTATTATTGTAGTTCCTATCCATCTGTGGTCTATAACTCAGTTAAAAATACACCCTTTAAGAGTATGTTCGTATCAGATTGACCTAATATTTAGTTAAATTTAAGTAAAATTGCGCTCTTTATTCCTGTCGGTTGTAATCCTACCAATAACACCTTTGACAATTTTTGCCACATTCGTTCTATTAATATATATATGCCTTTAGGATAATTAAATTACGATTCTTTCGTTTTCAGTCCTTCCTTAACATATATCACCACTCCTTTCTTTCTTATTGTTGCTTGCAGAAATATATACTTCACACATTTTTGGCTGAATTAAATCTATTTTTTCACGTATTTATGATGTGTGTCTTCTGCAGACAAACAATATCTAATTTTAGCTCAAGTTTAAAGTAAGATAGACTATTTTTTGTTTTGTGGGACTATTCAGCCTTAATCGTTACAAGAATAAGCATTTAATTTAATATTGTTGTAGGTCATTCTTACAGAGAAGTTTCTTTATAACTCTCGTGGTTACTCTATGGTGGGTCCTCCACCTCCCCTCCTCTTCTTCGTTTTCCTCTCCTGATGATTATCGTTATCATTTTTCCGGATATTCTTCTTTGCATTGGTTTGTTATTGTTTATTGGTCTGAAGTTTGAATCTTAAGTTTCTCTAATGTTTCTTCTGTATATTGTTCACTTTTCTTTGCTTAATTCATCAAAAAACACTCCCTTAGCTATCTTGACAGTTTATAAGTCTGATCCTTTTTTGTTTGTAATAGAAGGAAAGGCCTTCTGATTTTCCCCATCTAATCTTAGTTTAAGTCCCTTAGTTTTCTCTTTAGAAATGCCTATTCTTTCTTTTCCTCTACATGTTTCCTGGAATATCCTTCAGTTAGTGTAATTGCCAATCCTTATACAGTCAGTTTGGTTTGTCATACTGTTGAAGTAAAATTTGTGCTTTTAAGTGAGTCCTGACAAGTAAATTATCCGTCTCTTGGAAGTTTCTTTTGTCTTGCGACCCAGCATTAATCCAGAACATTTTCTTATCTGCAAAATTCCATCGATGTTTTGTCCTTTCCTCTAAATTCAGGCTAAAATATGCTCCTCATCTTCTCCTCGCATTGTATTTTAGACACCCTTTCTCTGCTTTTTGTTCTTGATTTAATCTTTCTTCTTGAAGTTCCTTTCTTTCTAAATTTCTTTTCTTTTAGTTTTTCTTATAGTTCTGTTTTTCTTTTCCAGATCTCCACTTTAGATTTTTACTTGTTTAACCTTTGTTGTTACTTCTTTTTATCAATTTTGTGTTTCTTGACGATCCCTCTTGTTATTTTCTCCTTTCATCCTTTCATGTCCGTTTGTACTTTAATGATGGGTTCGAGGTTAGATAGAAGAGGGGAATTCAGCAGGGCTTGCTTGTCACTGGTTCCCTGACAAGCAACATCTACTGAAATGTCTCTTTGTCGCGTCAGAACTCCAAACGCCCATTAACTAATCAATATTCCATCCACTGTAGTTATGTTCATATTGTTGTACATGGCTTAAAATGTAGTTCTGCCAGCTTGCTTGCATGGGGGTTGTATGTTTGGAGGGATAATTGCATCAGGTCTTCTGGAAGCACTGTTTAATTAGTAAGAGACATATGCGAGCTTTCTCCAAGGTCACCCTGCTTTATTAGCCTGGGAAGCAAAGCAAAACAGGATGGCAGAGGTGTTGGGGAGTAGGAAGGAGGGAGAGAGAGAGAGTGGGAGACGAGAGTAAAAAAAGGTGGCGGGGCAGAACAGGAGTGCTTTGTTTTAATTGAGGCTTGATTTGCTTTTCCAGAGAGGTTCACTAAAAAAAGTCTGTCTGCTCACTTTAATCATATATCAATAAACTTCACTGCTTTTAAAGCAAGTTGCTGTTGGAGATTATGGTTGAAGGTTGTGGATTCTTACAGTTAGTGAACTCCTTCTGTAATTCTGTCATCATGACCGAGGTGAAGGTGCAAGTTGACCAATCGACCTGGAGCTCGAGGTGGTGAGGAAACCCGAGGCCCTCTGGACTGAGGGAAGGAAAAGGTGGGTCGAGGGCCGCCATGGTGGAGCCAGGCCCAAGACCGTGACCGGGCTGAGGAACAAACCAGAGGACTGGTGGTATTTGCCAGCAGGTACCGGAAGACACCGGCGCCGGGGCTGGCAGATTGACGCCTGGACAAGGGCTTGGGGGGAAGC
>NC_056522.1:27089829-27092758 GCF_019175285.1 Sceloporus undulatus | reverse complement strand
ACATTTGTCACATAGTCAGTCCAGTGTATACTTAGAATTGTGCGTAAGCAGCGCTGATGAAAGCGTTCAAGGAGTCGTAGGTGTTGGCGATAGGTGATCCATGTTTCAGACCCATAGAGGAGAATAGACAGTACAATGGCTCTATACACACTGATTTTTGTGCTTCGCCTCAAGTGTTTGTTACTCCAGACTCTTTTGTGAAGCCTTCCGAATGCACTATATGCCTTTGCCAGTCTGTGATCAGTCTCTTTATCAATCTTGGCGTCTGAGGAGATGATGCTTCCCAGGTAGGTGAACTGCTGGACAGACTTAAGCACAGATGTGCCTACGGTGATGTGGGGATGGTAGTGTTCTTCCTGTGGTGCCGGCTGGTAGAGGACTTCCGTTTTCTTCAGACTGACTTCCAGTCCAAAGAGCTCTGCAGCAGTAACAAAGCAAGATGTGAGGCGCTGCAGAGCTGCTTCCGTATGGACAACGAGGGCAGTATCGTCAGCAAAAAGCAGCTCACGGACTAGATAGTTTAGAGTCTTAGTGCGGGCCCTCAGGCGGCTTAAGTTAAACAGGCTACCATCAGTACGGTAGCGTATATAAATGCCGTCTTCTTCTTTGAGATCTGCCATAGCCCTTTGGAGCATCATGCTGAAGAAGATTGTAAATAGAGTTGGAGCGAGAACACAACCTTGTTTCACAACATTAGTTAGAAAGGGCTCCAAGAAAGCATCATAGTCTGACTGACCTTGCTGGCCTTCATGTAGCAGGATGACATTTTGAGGAATTTGGGGGGGCATCCTAGTTGTTCCAGATCTGCCACAGACCTTTTCTACCACAGTGTGAAGGCTGGGGAGGTCGAAATGTTACATAGAGTCCTTTGTTCTGCTCTCTACATTTCTCTTGCAGTTGTCTAAGGGCAAAACCAGGTCTGTAGTGCTCCTATAGCGCTAAAGCCACATTGGTTCAGAGGGGAGAGCTCTTCTGCAATAGCAGGACTAATCGGTCGCCGTACCTTGCAAGGATTTTTCCAGTGATGGAGAGCAGTGTTATACCTCGATAGTTGAGCAATCTGATTTTGCTCCTTTTTTCTTGTGCAGGGTGATGATGACTGCAATCTCGGATCTGATGGCAGTTCGCCTTTTTCACCAAAACTCACAAGGAGCTCGTGGATTTAGCATGGAGTACATGCCTCCATGTTTCCAACTTCAGGTGGAATTCCATCAATCCCGGCAGCCTTGCCGTTTTTCATCTGTTAGGCCTTAACCGTTTCTTCTCTGCCAAAGTGGGAGCTATGTCCAATTCCTTCTTCATCGGATGTTGTGTCATATGTTGAATAGCTGAATCTTGGACTACTCGGCTGGCACTAAAGAGGCTTTGGAAATGTTCTGCCCATCGGTTCAGAATGGAAGCTTTATCTGTGATTAGTGTTTGACCATCTGTACTGTATAAGGAGCTATGGTCTGATATGTAGGTCCAAACACTGCTTTAAGTGCTTCATAAAATCCTCTGGAATCACCCAGATCTGCACAACGTTGTGTCTTTTCTGCTAAATTGGCCCACCACTTGTTCTGAATGTCTCTGAGTTTTTGTTGGAGTTGACTACATGCGAGGCGAAAGGCTGCTTTTTTTACATGGCAAGATGGCTGGGCGAGGTGTGCCTGGTGAGCAGTTCTCTTCTTTGCCAACAGCTCCTGGATCTCTTGGTTGTTTTCATCAAACCAGTCTTGGTTTTTCTTGAGGGAGAACCCTAAGGATCCTTCCGCAGACTGCAGGATGCTGTTTTTGATATGTTGCCAAAGCACTGTAGGAGAAGAGTCTACAGGATGGTCTTCAAGTTTTGTTTGCAAATTTGCCTGGAAGTTGTCTCTTATGGCAGCTTGTTGAAGATTGTTAACTTGGAGTCTCCTCTTTAGGATGCCACCCCTCTTAGGTTTGAACTGAAAATGAAGATTTAGTTTGCATCTTAAGAGGCGATGATCTGTTTGACATTCTGCACTGGGCATCACTCGGGTATGACGGACATCGCGAATATTTCTCTGGCGCATAGCATATAGTCAATGAGGTGCCAGTGTTTGGATTGGGGATGCAAAATTGTAAAGCAGTACAAAATAACCAGGAATGACCTGGTTAATGGAGTGAAAGTGGTGGGATCCTTAGGTGGGAGTGATGTTCTCCTGGAGTTTGTTAAACAATGGAAATGAGAATCCAAGCATAGTCAGACACACATTTTAGACTTTAGGAAAGCTGATTTCAGTAAACTTGGGGAAATACTGTGGGTGGTACCATGGTCAGGAATAGTCAAAGAGAAGGGAGTTCAGGATGGATGGGAGTTTCTCAAAAGGGAGATACTGAAGGCACAATTGCAAACATTTCCAATGAGGAGGAAAAATGGGAGTGTCTCAAGAAACCAGGATGGATGATTTAAAAACTTTCAACTGAGTTAGGTTTTAAAGGGGACATGTATAAGATATAGAAATGGGGGAAAGTAACCAAAGACAAATTCAAACAAATAGCTAGCATGTGTAGGGGTAAAGTCAGAAAAGCTAAAGCACAGAAAGAGCTCAGGTTTGCTACAGAGGTTAAGAACAATAAAAAGCACAGCAAAAGGAAGAATAAGATGGGAAAATGCTACCATGGGACAGAGAAAAGGCTGAACTACTCAACACTTTCTTTGCCTCAGGGGCTGGACATAGAGTCCCTAAGGGACAGCGAGACGCCTTCCCTTTCCTAGCTAGATTGTGGCTGTGGCAACCTCACGGGAGATAGGGAATTGGATTTTTTTATGCTTTGCTATATTTTTACTTGTGGTTTGTTGTGTTCTATTTATATTGTTCTTATGTTTGTTGTTACCTGCCTTGATCCAATACAGCGAGAGGCGGGATACAAATTATTATTATTATTATTATTATTATTATTATTATTATTATTATTATTATTA
>NC_056522.1:27070723-27089819 GCF_019175285.1 Sceloporus undulatus | reverse complement strand
CATAGCCATGCCAAATGAGAGAGACTACTCCACACCACTGCATTTAATACAAAGTTGTGAGTCATATGCTCTGTAGCTTTAAAAGATCACCATGCTGCAGATGGAGCAGAAGTGGACATGAGATGCTCTTAGCCAATCCTGTTTAGCTGATGGTAAAGATGATCTATTGCTGCCCTGGAACAATTCATTAACAAAAGTTGCTGCAGGGTTTCATTTAGCTGCAGCCTCCCAAATGACAGCTCTTTCAAGACACACATTGTGCTCTGCAATGGCTGATTTCATAATACTTAATTGCTGGCCATTATGAATGAGTTCAGGCAGCCACAAAATTTTCCAGTACTTTCAAAACAGCAATCACCAACTCAACAAAATCCTAAGCTCATGATCTGATGGCAGCTGTAGGCATTAGTTCAAAGGTTGTGTGCTGAATAACATAGCCTCCAACATTTCATAGACAAATGCACCTAGATTGCAACTTCCATCAGTCCAAGCCAGCATAGCTAATGGTAAAGTATGACTAGAGTTGCATTCTAGCAACATTTGGAAAGCCATGACCTAAACCTTATTCACTGTATCAATTGGATTTACCTGTGTGTTACCATTCAACAACTGCTTTAATGGGTCTATTTTAAATGGAACGAACCAACAGGATTTCATCCCACATATTCCCATCATTCATACTGCATGCAGTTTTGCCTTTTCCTTGTTACTGTCAAACTGCCAAAGTATTCCTTCATTATCTAGCATAAGCAAGTTCTCACTATTTTCCAGGGACCCTTGACTATGCAATGAAACTATGTTGTTCTTATATGCTGTCAAGTCTACTCCGATTTATGGCAATCCTATCATAGGATTATCTTGACAAGATTACTTCAGAGGAAGTTTGCCATTGCCTTTCTCTTGGGCTGAGAGACTGTAATTTGCCCAAAGTTACTCTTTCAGTTTCCATAGCTGGGTGGAGCTTCAAACTCTGGTCTCCTGGAGTCCTAGGCGGCTCCCACAGTTCAGAATTAATGCAGTTTGACACTATTTTAACTCTCGTGTTTTCATGCGATGCAATCCTGGGATTTGTAATTTGTTGTGGCACCAGAGCTCTCTAATAGAGAATGCTAAATATATCACAAAACAATAAATCCTGGAAATCCATAGCATTGAACCATGGCAGTTAAAGAGGTATCAAACTGCATTAATTCATTGTAATACATTGGTCTGACCCAGCATCTCATGCCATACATTCTTATCCTACCCAAGCCTCTCTCCTTTCTCCAGATTATTCTGCACAGCAAAGGGGAAGTCCCTACCATCTGCATGAGCAGCGTTGCCTAGTAATAAGGCCAACCCTTGGCTGATGTTCCATTCAAAGGGAGATGGTGACATTACACTGCTCTTCTCTGAAAGCAGATTCCGGGTGAGACTGAGGCGCTTTACAGATGGGCCTAAGCGGTGCCATTGTTGTGCCAGGAATACGCGCGAGGGGCGGTGCTTCCAGACACGCCTTGCCCCTCGCGCGTATTCCGTACGGCAAGATGGCAGCGCCCTATACAGACGGGCGTGGCCATCTTGACATAACGGACGCACAGCGTCCAGACGTCTAAACCCGGAAGAGCAGTCGCGAGTGCGCGCTTTGGCACTTGCGGCGGCTCTTCTGGGTTGCCGGAAGGAGTGCGATTTCTACACTCCTTTTTTGCAGCATGGAGGAGTCGCGCGGTTTGGCTGCTGCGGCTCCTCCGCGCTGCAACCGGCAGCGGCCCAAGACCACCCCTTTTGGGCGGTCTGTAACGGGCCTGAATTTCCACTGCTGTTAACTACAAGATTTGAAGACTCGTGTCTCAGGTCTCCTGCCCACCAGGAGACACACATTTACTATCTGAGGACTGTAAATACAATATCCAGAGTTTTTGCCATTTGTGAATGCATTTCCGCCTCTGAATGAATTAAAATGAGAGCAAGAAGAAGGATAGGATACATTGGCCTCTTGGGACAGCAAACTCATTCATGATTAATTTTGCAAAGTGTCTTCAGCCCTCAGAAACAGTTGATTTGAGAGAGAAAGGAAAATAGAAATTGCTGGCATTCTTCTGCATGTCACCCTCACAAAAAGAAGTGTTGCAATTAAGAGAAACAGATTTCCCAAAGCAAGTGGCCACCTAATAAGTTATTACAGAGCCAGGCTTTAGAATATAATAAATAATAATAAAAATTTTATTTTTATACTGCCCTTCCAAAGATCAGGGCGGTTAACAACATAATAAAAACAATGCAACATACAAATTATACATTACAGATTAAAAACAGATACAACAAAACAGAATAAAAGCCCTGTTAGCCAGTCCTCTTGCCCCCCCATGGAACATGCCACTTTGGAAACTTTAAAAAAGAGCCTTGATCGAGATGCTAATGGGTGTTCTCTGCTTTACCAGCCCCCCCCCCCCCCCAACTTGGCTTTGAAAGCTGGCTTCCAAACACAACGTAGGAAGCCATCCACTTTGTGTTCTGACTATGCGGACGACCCACAATGAGTGAAAGAAGCTACTCATTCAGCCCCGTCATCTTCTGTCACAGATGCTCAGTGACGAAAAACCACGGGGATCTTTGAAATCATTTCAAAGGAGATCTTTCCAAGCAAGAGTGGGGGAGAAGTACTAACATCAAATACCTGGCCTGTTGCCTATAGCTGTCGTGACTTTTGATCAGTCCTCATCCCTGGATGCTGAATATACTGGTGTCTTCAAATAAAAGGGTACTCTTCCAAACTTGACTGAAAGTCAAGAAACTACTATTGCAAATTGAAAAGCATCACAGCTCCAATTTCAGTTTTCAGCAAGTGAAGATTTCCAGAACAGGCAGGCATGCAAACAGACACACCATGTAGGACTATAGAGTCCTTGATTAGTTTTATTATTTTAAAGGGGCACCTCCGAGGATTCATTGCAAGCATTGATCCACAGCATTCTCCTTTAATACTAAAGTATCTGCAAACCATACTAAACCATGAGTGCCAGCATGCACAGAGCACATTTGGATAAAGAGAGTACTTATACAGAAGTGATATTTTCACAGTTTTGAATGAAAGATGTGCATCCTGGCAAACCATTAGTATTGCCCTTGTCCTATGCTCCTAGAAAGCTTCCTATCTATAACCTCTGTATGTTCAGTATATTTCAGTCTCTCACACTGAACCACACCGAAGTACACCTATAATGTAGGCATTCTGCAGCATTGTCACTGGAATTGTTATAAACTATTTCTTACATTTCAGCCAGTTGCCATTTGAAAGATGAAAAACAAAACCAAGGGAAAGCTTTCAGGAACAAAATTATCCTGACAAGCCTTTTCTTTCTTTCTTTCTTTCTTTCTTTCTTTCTTTGTGTGGGGGTGTGGGGTGGGTGGGTGTCCCAGCCAATGTAATGTTTTGGAACAAAATAAACTCCCAATAGTGTTTTCCAAGTGAACCATGATGCTGAGGGATATATGTGATGTGCTCTATTTGTCTTAACCATACATACATTCTAGCCTTGTCATTTGCAGGGAGAGACACTGGAATTCTCATTGGAAACTGGTGTATTTATTTACTTACTTACTTACTTACTTATAAAAAATTATATACATTGACATACAACAAAAAAAAACCAACATATCACATACAAAATATATCAAAATAAATAAACTAATAAATCTAAACAACATTCTACAATACAAAACAATTAACAAACAAAACCTCCTCTCCTTTACTGTGACTATTCATTTCATCTCTAACTATGGCGGTTTACAGACCGCCAAATAGTACGTCATCAATACGTACTAGGGTTAGGAAGGGGCGGTGCTTCCGCACCCCCCTAACCCTAGTACGTATTGAATACGTACAAGATGGCGGGGCCCTGTTCATACGGGCGCCGCCATCTTTACGTATCGGACGCTGAGCATCCGTACGCGTCGCGGGCGTTGTGACGTAGTGAGTGCGCCCCTGCCGCCTCACTACGTCGCAAACGCGACTTAAAAAGAAGCTCCATTTTGGAGCTTCTTTTTCGGTCCGCGCGGGAGTCGGGCCGTGTGAAGGCTCCGGCTCCCCCGCGGACCTACTGGCGGCGGCGGCAGAGCGCCTATATTGGCTATTATGACCTTCTACATCTTTCTTTTCATCAAAAAATCTCGTTATTCATATTTTCATCCTTCATTTTCAGTTTCCTTTAAATGGTCATTTTTCAAACCTCTTTAACAAAATATGAACTTATTTTCTTTAATCCTACTGTCCTCACACCATATTAAATCTTCTCAAACTTTCTTTTTCCTTTCTTCTCTCACAACATTTATTCTATCTTCTTAACAGGAGTATAGAGTTTATTTTTCAAATGCTATTACACCATTTCTACCTTTTTCATTCTTTAAATAATTAATCACTGGGAGCCATTCATTTTTATATTGATTATCTCTCAATAAACACGTCAATTTGTCTAATTCCATTATCTCATAAATTTTCAATAACCATTCCTGTATTGTCAGTTCATCATTACCTTTCCATTTTTAAGTTATTACAGATCTTGCTGCAGTTATTAAATAAGATATAATTTCCTCATATTTTACTTCTAGGTCGTCTTTCAACATTCCTAATAAATATAATTTGGGTTCCATAGTTATCTTTATGTTCAACATTCTCTCTAATTCATTATTTATTTTAATCCAAAAATTTTTACTTCGAGGTCATTCCCACCACCTATGCATCATCATACCAATATTTTTATAGCAATTCCAATAGTCACCTTTATTGTTTTTATATATTTTAGATATTTTTTCAGGTGTCAGGTACCACCTAAATTGTATTTTATAGTGACTTTTCTTGATGCCATAACTTAACATGTACTTTATTCTTTTTTCCAATTTTTCCCCCATTCTTCCAATTCTATAGGTTGACCGAAATCGTTTGCCCAATTTATCATATATTGTTTGATGGGTTATTGTTCCATTTCCAAACTTAATAATTTGTACAATTTAGAGATAATATGTTGATTTTAACTTTATCATACATCATATATCCATGCCAACCATAAACTAAATCAAAACCTTCCAATTGTAACACTTTTTCTTCTTTAATTCTAATCCATTGTTCAACCCAATCCAAACAACATGCATGGTAGTAAATTTTCAAATTTACTCAATTCTCCCTTTTCTTTCGTTTCCTGCAGAGTTCTCATCTTTATCCTAGGTTTTTTCTTGCTCCAAATGAAACTGGCTAGATCCTTTCCCCACTCTTTAAAGGGCACGTCATTCGATATAATCGGAAGTGATTGAAATAAATATAATATTTTGGGTAAGACATTCATCTTTATGGTTGAAATTCTTACCATCCACGATATGTTCAATTTCGACCATCTTTCTAAGTCCTTTTTAATTTCTTGCCACATTATTCCATAATTATTTTTAAATAATTCTGACTTCTTTGTCATTATATTTATTCCTAAACATTTTACTTTTTTCTTTATATTGAAGCCTGATATTAACATAAATTCTTCTTGTTGTTTTTCATATTAATTGCTAATATATTAGTTTTCTTTTCATTAATTTTAAACCTGCATATTTTCCAAATTCTGTTATAGTTGTTATCAATGTTGTAATGCTTTCCAGAGGATTAGACAGGGTTATGACCATGTCATCAGCATATGATTTTAGCTTATGTTCATATTTCTTAACTTTTATTCCTGTGATATCTTTCTTTGATTTGATTATATTATTTAGTATCTCTGTGACTGTGTTGTATAATAAGGGGGAAAGAGGGCAATCTTGCCTGGTTCCTTTTTGAATTGGGCAATTATCAGTTTTGCTTCCATTTATCAGTATTTTGGCATTCTGTGATTTATATATTTCCAAAATCCATTTAATAAAATTAAAGCGTAATTGAATTCTTCCCAGTGTTTTGATCAAAAAGTCCCAATTAATGGTGTCGAATGCTTTTTCAGAATCAAGAAATATCAAAGCTGCTTGGCAGTTGGGTTTTTTATCAAGGTATTCCACTAGATCTATGATATTTCTTACATTTTGTTTTAAATGTCTACTTGGGAGAAAGTCTACCTGATCATCGTTAATCCATCCATTTAATTTTTTCCAGTCTTTCTGCAAGTATCATTGTAAAAATTTTATAGTCGTTGTTAAGAAGTGCAATTAGTCTGAAATTCTTGATTTCATGTATTTCCGATTCAGTTTTGGGGGTTAATGTAATATAAGACAATTTCCATGTTTCTGGTATTCCTTCTGTTAATATTGCGTTCATTGTATTTTGTAGTGGCTTGACAATGACATGCTCCATTTTTTAATAATATATTGCAGTGAATCCATCTGGACCTGATGTTTTGCCCAGTTTCATTTTTTTAATTGCCATTGAAATTTCATTAACTGTGATTTCCTTATTTAATTCAGTTCTTTGTTCTTTGTTTATTGGAATTATTTCTTGCTTATCCAGAAATTATTTCTTCCTTCTTTATTTTGAGTTGTGAAAATAATTCTTTAAAGTATTTTGCAAAGGCCTTTTAAATTTCATTTTGATCATTTTATATTTCATTGCCCTCTTTTCCCCCCCAAATTATCTTCTTTTCTGTGTTTTTCCTAAGTTTCCATGCCAGGAATTTCCCTGGTTTATTAGCTAATTCAAAGTACTTTTGTTTGACACATCTTTTTTTTCCAGTCTCCTCCACTAGAATTAGGGATAGTTGTTTCTGTATTAATTTGATTTCTTCTAACAAATCTACTTCCCCCAGGTCTTTTTTCAGTTGGTTTTCCTTCTTTTTGATTTCTTGTAATAGTAAATTTAATTTGTTTCCTTGTTTTTTTCTCCTCTCAGTGCTTTTCTGAATAAAAATCCCCTCATTACTGCTTTTGAAGTATCCCATACAGTCTGAATTTTCACCTCGTTATCTAAATTTTCTTTAAAATAATATTGTAATTGTTCTTGAACTTGAACTAGTATCATCTTTTAAAAGTGATTCATCCAATCACCAATTATATTCTTTGGGGGTATTTTTGATTTCTAATGTGATTGGGTGATGGTCCGAGATGATTTTTGGCAATATATCTAATTTATTGATTTTAGGTGCCAAAGATGTTGAAGTCAAAAATAGGTCTATTCTAGACCATGACTTGTGAATTTCAGAATAGTATGTGTATTCTTTTGCATTTCCATTTCTCTCTCTCCATGCATCCATCAAAGAAATAGTGTCCTTTAATTCAAAAAAAGATTTAGGGAGTTTCCCTTGTTTCTTTCTAATTATTTTTGTAGATTTCCTATCCATCTGTGGGTCTATAACTCCGTTAAACTCCCCCATTAAGATTGTATGTTCGTGATCATATTGACTTAATATTTTAGTTAATTTCAAGTAAAATTGGTCTTTATTCTCTGTCGGTGTGTATATCCCTACCAATAACACTTTGCCAATTTGCCATTCCGTTTCTATTCCTATATAATGTCCTTTAGGATCATTAAATAGTTCTTTCGTTTTCAGTCCTTCCTTTACATATATCACCACTCCTTTCTTTCTTTTGTTGCTTGCAGAAATATATTCCTTCCCCATTTTTGGATGAATTAAATATTTTTTTCAGTATTTTTGATGTGTGTTTCCTGCAGACAAACAATATCGAATTTTAGCTAAGTTAAGTAATGATAGACTATTTTTTGCTTTTGTGGACTATTCAGTCCTTTCACGTTCCAAGATAAGCATTTAATATTTTTGTAGGTCATTCTTTACAGAGTCTGTTTCTTATAACTCTAGTGGTGTACTCTCTTGTGGGTCCTCCACCTCACCATCCTCTTCTTCGTTTTCCTCTCCTGATGATTTATCGTTATCATTTTTCAGGATATCTTCTTTGTCTGGTTTGTTATTGTTATTGTCTTGAAGTTTTAATCTCAGTTTCTCTAATTTTTCTTCTGTATATTGTTCATTGTCTTTGATTAATTCATCAAAAAAACTCCTTAGCTATTTGAACAGTTATAAGTTTGATCCTTTTTTGTTTGTAATAGAAGGAAAGGCCTTCTGAATTTTCCCATCTATATCTTATGTTTAAGTCCCTTAGTTTTCTCGTTAGAAATGCATATTCTTTTCTTTTCCTCTAAAATGTTCCTGGAATATCCTTCAGTAGTTGTAATTCCAATCCTTCTACAGTCAGTTTGGTGTCATAATGTTGAAGTAAAATTTGTTCTTTTAAGTGAGTCCTGACAAAGTAAATTATCACGTCTCTTGGAAGTTTCTTTTGTCTTGCGACCCAAGCATTAATCCAGAACATTTTATCTATCTGCAATTCCATCGCTGTTTTGTCCTTTCCTATAAATTCAGCTAAAATATGAATCCTCATCTTCTTCCTCGCCTTGTATTTTAGACACCTTTCTCTGCTTTTTTGTTCTTGATTTAATCTTTCTTCTTGAAGTTCCTTTCTTTTCTAAATTTCTTCTTTTAGTTTTTCTTCTAGTTCTGTTTTTCTTTTCCAGATCTCTCACTTTAGATTTTACTTGTTTAACATCTGTTACTATTTTTATCAATTTTGTTGTTTCTTGAAGATCCGCTCTTGCTTATTTTCTCCTTTCATCCTTTCCATGTCTTGTTTTGTATCTTTAATGATGGGGTAGAAGAGGGAATTTCAGCAGGCGTTGCTTGTCACCTGGTTACATGACAAGCAACATCTACTGAAATGCTCTCTTTTGTCAGGGATGATGGGAGTTGTAGCTCTTCACCTCTGGCTTGAACTCACCACCTGGTTGTGCACCGCGCTGACCAGTTTTGGCCAGTAGTTATAGCTTAGCAGAGTTACAGAGAATAGGCTGAAGACCCCGACAAACTCTCCAAGCCTTCTCACTCTTGCTTCCACAGAAGTCTTCACCCTTCTTCAGGATCCAGCTGGCTCTTGTAGCTTCACCCAAGACACCAGACAACTCAGTAGTCTTAAATAAAAGATCTACTTTATTCTACTATATACAGCTCCAATACTATCCAACACAACAATACTCAACTCCTCACTATCCACTCTACAACCCACTACTACAACCCACAAAATACATTGGGATGCATAGTCATTATTATAGTCAATGCATGGTACCACCCACTGTTGTCTGTTTCCACCCAGTAGGCGTGTACATCATTCTCATTGGTTCTCTTGGTTCATCCCACAATTAATGGTTTCATCATCTCAGCCTTGACCACTTAACAATTGTCAGGTGTGTCCAATTATCCACTTTACATTTCTTGTCCTTGGCAGTTAGGACTTGTTAATTGTATTACCATTTACACCTGTGTGGTTCTCAATTGGCTTCTGCTGAGTCACCCTGACTCTCATGTTGCTTTTTCCTTAACATCTTTTACACATTAAAGACACAGTAGTATGCTCAGCTTTCACTGTGGCAACCCTTGGCATGACGTAGATGACAAATACATATGGGACTGGGGAAAGTCTGAGCCACACATCGCATTTGGGTGATCCTAGGGCAGTAAATCTCTTTCAGCCTAACCTAGCTCACAGAGTCTATGTAACCATGGGGGGAGGAGAACCCTATACATTATCTTGAGCTCACAGGAAGAGGGGAAGGAATATAAATGTGACAAAGAAACAAATGAATCTGTTATTCCATCTGGATCACTGTCTTCTCAGGAAAAGGACCTGCAATAGTCCACTACTGTAACAAAATTGCATGATATTTTCAAAGGTCAGTGGTCCAAAGAGTGTCCTTTAACCCAGTGCTGCTCAGGCTATCTGATGTGTGGGGTGGGCAATATATATATATATATATATATATATATATATATATAATGTTTTGGAAAATGGTACCGTATTTATCCTCATTGGCTACAGCAGTTTCTTTTCTGGAAACCTGTCATGGACCATCACAGACTGGCATTAGTCCACAGACCACAACTTTGAATAAAACTGCTTTACCTGATGTTTGGTCTAATGTGATGTGGAAAGAAAGAGTAAAAGTCCATCTACATTGTACAAATAATGCAGTTGGACACCACTTTAAGTGCCATGGTTCCATCCTATAGAATCCTGGGAATTGTAGTTTTGTGAGGCAACAGCACTCTATGGACAGGAAGGGTAAAGACCTTGTAAAACTACAAATTGCAGGATTCCATAGGATGGAGTTACCACACTTAAAGTGATGTCAAACTGCACTATTTCTACAATGTAGATGAACCCCAATTTTAACACTGTATATGAGGGAAAAATTAAATATGACAAATTATGTTTTTGTTTACACATCTCCAGTGCTAAAAAGGTTAAATCTAGGACATGTGTGGCCAAGTAACAGCAGAGTGTAATCAAGTGGCAAAAATTATTCATGACAAAGAATACATAAGCTTGGAAGGACTGCAGCAGTTTGCTTTTTCCTAACGGTAAGGGAAACTTTCTACCTCCTGCTCTCCTCTTCCCCATTGTTGAGTTGAGTGCAAACTGCTTTTGTATTTTGAACACAGTTTGCAACAATTGAAGTAAGCCAGGGACAAAGAAGGAAAGTGGGAGGAGAAGACAAACTGGGACATTGTAAAAACATCTGAAAAAGTAGGACGCTAGAGAATTAATTGGGACTATTCCTGCCAAATCAGTTGAAGAGTATGGTTGGACAAATCATAGGAATGTAGATATGGAGAATAGAAGCCAAATGAGGACGCTGGCTCACAAATAAAAATTAATCTCCCCCCAAAATGGAATTTTCCTTCAATCCCCAAATTTCTAGCATTGCAGTAATTTAAAACTTCGCTGAGCACTTAGAAACACAGTTTAGACACCAAAAGCAAAAGGACAAACAAAAGTTTCAGGGACTGCAAACACATCAATTATAAGAGTTCTAGATGTGAATAATTTTTAATGTCTCACTTTCTTCAGTGCTAGAAATTTGGGGATTAAATAAAAATTCATGGGGGGGGGAGAATTCTTATTCAGAGAAGCAAGGCCATCATTTCACCCTCCATCCCCACTCTATCCCTCATACCTACGCACCTGCAATCTGTCCTTTCTCAGAGTGTTTCCGACTGCAGAAATAATCCAGTTTGACACCACTTTAACTTCCATGGATCAATGCATCATTTAACCTTCTTGTCAGAGAGCTCTGGTGCCACAATAAACTACAGTTCCCAGAATTCCACAGCTGTGAGCCATGGCAGCTAAAGTGGTGTCAAACTGGAGCCCTGATGGCACAGTGGTTAAATGCTGTACTGCAGCCACTCACTTACAAACCATAAGGTTGTGGGTTTAATACCACCAAGGGACTCAGGCTCAACTCAGCCTGGCATCCTTCCATAGGTTGCTAAAATGAGTACTCAGCTTGTTGGGGGCAACTAGCTTACACATTGTAAACTGCTTAGGGAGTGCTTAAGTGCACTGATAAGCAGTATAGAAATGTATTTGCTATTGCTATTGCTAAACTGGATTATTTCTGTAGTGCAGATGCAGCCTCTGTCTCTGATGTGTTTCCTTTGATAATAAGCACTCTCCTTTATTAAAACATGACAGTACTAAGGAATATTAACAGTGAAAAACTGGTGGTTAAAATAAACCTAAAAGCTGAGGAAACTCTGTCTGACATTCCCCTCAAGGCTTATGAACCTTGGAGATAGTTTCTTTGGCCCCTGAGGAATGTAAGATGGAATGCTATGAGCAGAAGGCGTCTCTAAGGCTGTGAAACTGGGCCTGAAAAGCAAGATAGACCAGGAGATGGAACATCAGTAACTGACTCTGTCTCCAGAAGGCAAGAAGGCCTGGATCATTTGTTCTTCCATTCCTTAGCTTAGACTGCCTACCATTTATTTGAGAAAAATGATAGATTCTAAAATGGGTTAAGTAATCTCTGAACACTTAAATGCTGGGGGCATACTTGAAGAAAAGGAGAAAGTGGAGGGCAGGGAATAGAAAGATGAACATTCTTTGGCAGTATGATGAAGTTTATTTCTCAACAGATAATGACTTGGACAAGGATTTTTGTTGCCATGTTGTGCTTCTTTCCTGCTGTCATGATAGGATTCCCTTTCTTTCTCTAATAAATCATTGCTCTGCTTGCAAAGTCTTGGAAGTCTGTAGGAGACGTGAAAATGAAAAAAGTTAAAGGGGTATCTTGGGACACATTGAAAACTTTTATATTTACGATGGAAAGCTACCTCTGGTAAAGACATGGTGAGTGAGGGAGACTAATTTTGATTTAAAAGAACTAAATTATTAGCCCACACTCTGTTGATTTGGGCCTGAATAGATAGTCCCAATGGCAGTTGATCCATCAAATCACTGGTTGAATGATAAATCCTCATAGAGGTGGAAGAGACTACAAGGACCTTCCATTCCAACCCCCTGCCATGCAGGAAGCCACAGTCAACAAAGCACTCCAAACAGATGGCTATACTGGCACTGTTTAAAAACCTCCAAAGAAAAAGACTACCACACTCCAAGGTAGCATGTTACACTCTTGAACAGCTCTTACCATCAAGAAGTTCTTCCTAATGTTTAGGTGGATTCTCTTTTCCTACAGTTTGAATCCATTGCTCCGTGGCCTAGTCTCTGGAGCAGCAGAAAACAAGCTTGCTCCACCTTTAATATGACATCCTTTCAAATATTTAAACATGGATATTACATCACCTCTTAACCTTCTTTTCTCCAACCTAAGCATACCTAGCTCCCTCAGCTACTCCTCATAGGGCATGGTTTCCAATCTTTTTACCATTTTGGTTGACTTCCCTGGAAACGTTCCAGCTTCTGAGCCCACACTAAATCAATATATTGAATGATTGGTCAACAGTTAGGAGAAATCCCATTTATTCAGTGAGTATACTCTGGTTGGGACTAACAGGGATTTGAGCCAGTCTATGTTAAATGGGCTTTCCATGGGCCTGTGGGAAATATACAAATGTTCCCAAGTTTTTAGGTGGAATTGTTAGAATGGAATGTGGCCAGAGGAAGGTGACTCTGGGATTTGTAGTTTTGTGAGATGTTTAGCCTTCCCTGTAAGAGCACTCTGACACCCCACAAAACTACAGATCCCAGAATTCCATAGCAGTGAGCCATGGAAGTAAAAATGGTGTCAAAATGATTTATTTGTGCAATGTTGCAGTATCATAGCAGCTTTAAGCAAGGGGATTGTCCGTATGGACCAAATAAAATGTGTCCTTCCCTCTCGTTGATGGGTCCAGATGATATAGGACCCAGTTCCCAGTTCTGGTGTGAACTGTCCATACGATGTCCAACCAGTGATATGATAGCCCTGTTTAAATATTTGAAGGGATGTCATATTGAGGAGGGAGCAAGCTTGTTTTCTGATGCTCCAGAGACTAGGACTCAGAACAATGGATGCAAGCTCCAGCAAAAGAGAGTCCGCCTCAACATTAGGAAGAACTTCCTGACAGTAAAGGCTGTCCGACAGTGGAACACACTCCCTTGGAGTGTAGTGGAGTCTCCCTCTTTGGAGGTCTTTAAACAGAGGCTGGATGGCCATCTGTCGGGGATGCTTTGATCTGGGCTGGGAACCGTTGGCTGCTGGTCTGCAGGAACTTTCCAGGGGGGGGAAAAAAAGAAAGAGTTGTAGCCAAATAGGGTACCAGTCTGTTGTACGCTGAGGGAAATGTCTGCCACTCCACCATATCAAATAAGTAAAGAAGCACTGCCTTACAGGCTTCCCAGGCTCTGACAGCTGTCCACCCCTGTTATAAAGGCTGGAACAAGCTCTTCAGACAAATACTGCTGCAAACTAAAAGTCTCACTTTCCCAGACAGTCATTTCATGTTGAAAAACGTGATCATGTCAATAAAATCTGAGTTCCAAAGTCTGCTTGGCCAAGAAGTACTATATTGACGTCTGGCCTTTTGTTTGGCCTAGTATGAGTCAAATTAGGTTTCACCAAGGTTGCTTCCGAGCACTGTACTGAACTGTAGCAGAGTACTGGGGATGGTTGAGACTCACTTGACTTATAGTTGCTTTGTGCTTTAGTGGTGTCTGTCCTTAAAAAATTGTTTTAGGATGGAGTAATAGTATTGGATGATTGATCATTCACCTGCTCACTCATTCTGTTCTTCTTTTCAAATGTATAGTTCATCTTGAATGACATTCTTAACTGTGAAGTATCTCCTCTGCTAAAGGGGTTTTACCTGAGGATAATGGAGCAGAGGACAGAATAGGGGAATTTCAGCACAGAATAAGTAAAGAGATAGTACAAGAATATCTTGTTAATCTAAATGAATTTAAGTCTCCAGGACCAGATGAACTACATCCAAGGGTATTGAACTGGCAAATGTAATATCGGAGCCAATGGTAATAATCTTTGAAAACTCCTGGAGAATAAGAGAAATCCCAGCCAACTGGAGGAGGGCAAACGTTGTCCCCATCTTCAAAAAGGGGGGAAAAAGAGGATCCCAACAATTATCGTCCAGTTAGTCTGACATCAATACCAGGAAAGATTCTGGAGCAGATAATTAAACAGAGAGTCTGTGAACATCTAGAAGGCAATGCCATAATCACAAAAAGTCAACATGGGTTTCAGAGAAACAAGTCATGCCAGACAAATCTAATCTCTTTCTCTGATAAAATTACGAGCTTGGTAGATGAAGGGAATGGTGTGGATATAGTATATCTTGCTTTCAGTAAGGCCTTTGACAAGGTTTCCCATGACATTCTTGCAAACAAGCTTGTAAAATGTGGGCTAGATGAAGTAACTGCTACATGGATTTGTAACTGGTTGACCGGCAAAACCCAAAGGGTGCTCAACAATGGCTCCCTTTCATCCTGGAGAGAAGTGACCAGTGTGATCCCATAGGGGTCTGTCCTGGGGCCAGTGCTATTCAACATCTTTATCAATGACTTGGATGACAGAATTGGAGGCATACTTATCAAATTTTCAGATGATGCCAAATTAGGAGGAATAGCTAATACTCCAGAAGACAGGATCAAAATTCAAAATGACCTGAAGAGACTAGAAAGCTGGGCCACAGCTAACAAAATGAAATTCAACACGGAGAAATGTAAGGTACTGCACTTAGGGCGGAAAAATGAAATGCACAGATATACAATGGGGGACACCTGGCTGAACGAGACTACATGTGAAAGGGATCTAGGAGTCCAAGTAGACCACAAGTTGAACATGAGTCAACAGTGTGATGCAGCAGCTAAAAAGGCCAATGCAATTTTAGTCTGCATAAATACAAGTATAGTGTCTAGATCAAGAGAAGTAATATGCCACTATATTCTGCTTTGGTCAGGCCCCACCTGGAATATTGTGTCCAGTTCTGGGCACCACAATTCAAAAAGGACATTGAGAAACTGGAGCGTGTCCAAAGGAGGGCGACTAAAATGGTGAAGGGTCTGGAAACCATGACCTATGAGGAACGACTAGGGAGCTGGAGATGTTTAGCCTGGAGAAGAAAAGGTTAAGAGGTGATATGATGGCTCTGTTTAAATATTTGAAGGGATGTCATACTGAGGAGGGAGCAAGTTTGTTTTCTGCTGCTCCAGAGAACAGGACCCGGAGAAATGGATGCAAGCTGCGAGAAAAGAGATTCCACCTCAATATTAGAAGTAACTTCCTGACAGTGAGGGCTGTTTGACAGTGGAACACACTCCCTTGGAGTGTAGTGGAATCCCCCTCCTTGGAGGTCTTTAAGCAAAGGCTGGATGGCCATCTGTCGGGGATGCTTTGATTGAGATTTCCTGCATGGCAGAATGGGGTTGGACTGGATGGCCCTTGTGGTCTCTTCCAACTCTACGATTCTATGATTCATTCTTTCTTCTTCCATTTGCTGGTTTAAGCCACACATTGGCTGATCAATTTGACATTACAGCCTATGATGTCCTTTGTGTCAAACACTATTGGAAAGATTTTTATGGTCCTAGCACAGGGAGGGACAACTGTAGATGGCTGGGAGCCACCTTAGCCATCCAGGAGACCTGGCAAGGGCACACTCCCAACACACCACTTATGCAAAAGCCACAAATTTTGCCCCCCCCCCAAACCCTCTAGTGGGCATGGCAGTATGTTTGCCATGCAAGCAAGGTCAGCCCTGGTTAGTACTTGAATGGGAGAGTGCCAACGAATACTAGGTGCTGTAGGCTAGGAAGGAACTGGCAAAGCCACCTCTGAGTATTCCTTGCCGAGGAAAAGTGAAATTCATGGGGCCACTGTAAGTAGACAGGCGAAGGGATCTACGTCCACACAGCCAGGTTAGACAATTGTTCCAAATAGGCCAGTGGTCGACTGGCTAATAACAAACAGATGCCTCAAACAGATACCTTTCCCATCACCTGTTCCTTTTGTCTGGAAGATAGTGAGGGTTGAACTTCAGACTTTCTGCATGTAAAATGTGTGCTCTGTCACTCAGTTGTGATCTCCTGATGAAAGACCAGCTGAGTTACTCTCTCTCTCTCATTCATTCTTTTAATAAAATAGCTTTTAAACTCTTTCTTCTCTACTAAATTCACTGATAGACCAACAATGGTGTATTGTAGTCATTCCAGAGAAGTTCTTTCTCACATTTTGCAGACTGCTCCATGGTTTCAAAAAGAACTAATTCCCAGTCTTAACTGGAGATATCAAAGATGTCTGAAACCAAACCTGGGACCTTCTGCATGCAAACTCTTCACTTTATGACCAAGCTACCAAGTCAGCAATCCAAACCTTAGCCATAGTCCAGTTCTCAAACCACTACGCTACACTAGCTCTGATATTGATTTCAATGCTCCCTCAGAGTGTGGTGGAATCTCCTTTGGAGGTTTTTTGTAACAGAGGCTGGATTGATTGTGTATTCCTGCATGGCAAGGGGTTGGACTAAATGGCCTTTGTGGTCTCTTCTAGCTCTATGATTTTATGAATCAATTATCTCCTCTATGTATAGAATTCTAGAATCCTAGAGTTGGAAGAGACCACAAGGGCCACCCAGTCCAGCCCCCTGCCATGCAGGAATACACAGTCAAAGCAACCCTGACAGATGGCCATCCAGGGAAAGACACAATACAAATTTGGATTTGGATCCTTTTGTTGTCATAGGCCATCATTTTCCTGGGACTTTATTCATATCTGAGGAGACTGAAGGAAAAACGTATTAATACTGAGCTTCATATTTTGAAGATGCCATACTGATCCAAAAGCATGTCTATCTGATCTCCCTTACATCTACTGTCCATTTATCTACCACCTGCCTTCCCTCCTAATGCTGACACTGTAAGCAGTGTGTGTATTAAAGTAATGATTATAATTATGCCCCATCTTTCACCATCAGCCAAGGTTTGGAACTCCTCACCTGTCGCCTCAAGGGCAGTTCCTGTGCAATTTCTTAATCCCCCCCCCCCAAACAGGCTGGCTCTGGGTGGGGTAAGAGGTCTGCAGGAATGTGTATGTGTATTGCAGATAAAGGGGGTCACACTTTGCCCTCCCAATCAGCACTGCAAATCTCTCCCTATCTTGGCTAGCTGAAGTTAAACTCCTGACAGGTACCAGCAGCCAGTGCCGCTTATGCAACGTCTGACGTCTTCTGCAGTCTCCACAAAATGAGGCTCCTGAGATTAATGAATTGATAGCATTTGGGTAATAACATGTTCTCCCCTGTTAGGCGATCTACAAGACCTGGAGAGGAGAAGGAACCACACCTTTCATTTGGATCAGACAGATTCTATCACATGAATCACATTCAGCATGGCTAACGCTCTGGAACTCCTCGTCCTTTTCATGCCCTGCTCTGAAAATGGAAAGTTTGACAAATAATACTCCATTCTGAAAAGGCATTTTCATAGGCATATTAGCACCAAAGGCTGGAATCCTAAACATACTTACCTGGGAATAATTCCCATTCAGCTCAATGGGAGCAATAGATCCTAGGATTGCCATAAAGTTAACAGTGATATGGGATTGACCCCACCAGATTTTAATGGATTTTTAAAAAATCTAGCATGAGCAAAGCATCACCCGCAGGTTTCTTGTAGCCCTCTAGGCCATTTTAAAGCCCTGAGTGGCCCCTAGTTTTCTAAGAAAATGAACAAACATTGCAAGCATTTTCACTATGTATTTCTGGTTGACATCTTGCTTCTCCTGGCTCCAAACCAGCAAAATTAGCCCCTATGCCTCTAGGAGATTTGGCCTCATTTTTAGCAAAACAAAGTTAAAAAAAATAATAAACATTCAGGGAGTGAGGCATAGGGAGAAGCTCTCTGAGGCTTCATGGGCGTTTATCAAACGGGGGTTTACCAGCTCAGATCTGGGGTGTCTGCAAATCCAATGATGCGGATTCACGTTATAACGTTAATGTATTTTCACACCTGGTTCCTTTCAATGGGAGCTCCTTCCGTGGTGCTTCCATGGTGCTGCCAGAGTGAACCCTTACTGGCTCATTTTGGAGAATTCGCTAAAAAAAAGTGAGTTCACAGGATTCGCATTCAAGCTCACTTCGAATTCACTGCAAATTGGTCTGGTGTGGAATGACACTTTGCTTGTGCTCTGGTACACCACCGCAAAACCACTGGGTTGAAAATTTCCCATGATGCCATGCTGCAATTTTGCCTCATTTGTTTCCGGTGCTCTCCCCTGAATGAATGCATTCACATTTTAATGTGGACAGGAGACATGCTGGCGAGGAGGGGGGAGATCAGGGGGGGAGAGAAAGGGAAAAGAGGGGGGCAAAGAAAGAGAGTGGGAGGACGTCCTCCAAAGTGGGGCCAAGGTGGAGGCAGACTTACTTCCAAGTAGAACTGCAGTTTCTACATTGATTATTTTGCAGTGAAAGACATTTATTATTATTATTATTATTATTATTATTATTAATCATTTCACTGCAAAATAATAATAACAGTAACAATAATTTTGCCAGTGGGTGATACATTCAGATGAAGCAGAGGACATTTAGAGATAGGTGACATTCCCTATCATTCACGTGAGGCTAGGGATGGAGGGTAGATCCAGATGACAGATGTAAAGGAAATGAAACAAGAGGCTGGAGGGAGAGATGGAACTCCCAGAATTCCATAGCCTCAAGCCAAGGACCCCACAACAAACTTCAACTCCCATAATAATAATAATAATAATTTATTTTTAAAATAATAATAATTTATTATTTTAAAATAATAATAATAATAATAATAATAATAATAATAATAATAATAATAATAA
>NC_056522.1:27035211-27070713 GCF_019175285.1 Sceloporus undulatus | reverse complement strand
TAATAATAATAGAAGTTATTAGTTTGCTGAGGCACCAGAGCTCTCTGGCAGAGAAGGCTCAATGTCTCAGGACACTACAGTTCCCAGAATTCCATAGCACTGAGCCAGGACAGTTAAAGTGGAGTGAAACCGGATTATCTCCCCAGTGTGGATGCAACCTAAGAAAAGGCAACTGTTCAAAGGGAAAGAGAGATGTAGATGAAATAGATGAGGAGAATGACAAGAGGATAGATGTAGATGTGGATGAATCATAGAATCATAGAATCATAGAATCGTAGAGTTGGAAGAGACCACTAGGGCCATCCAGTCCAACCCCCTGCCATGCAGGAAATCCAATTCAAAGCATCCCTGACAGATGGCCATCCAGCCTCTGTTTAAAGACCTCCAAGGAAGGAGACTCTATCACCTTCCGAGGAAGTGCATTCCACTGTCGAACAGCCCTTACTGTCAGGAAGTTCCTCCTAATGTTCAGGTGGAATCTCTTTTCCTGTAGCTTGCATCCATTGTTCCGGGTCCTGTTCTCTGGAGCAGTAGAAAACAAGCTTGCTCCCTCTTCAATATGACATCCTTTCAAATATTTAAACAGGGCTATCATATCACCTTTTAACCTTCTTTTCTCCAGGCTAAACATCCCCAGCTCCCTAAGTCGTTCCTCATAGGGCATGGTTTCCAGACCCTTCACCATTTTTGTCGCCCTCCTTTGGACACGCTCCAGTTTCTCAATGTCCGTTCTGAATTGTGGTGCCCAGAACTGGACACAATATTCTAGGTGGGGCCTGAACAGAGCAGAATACAGTGGCACTATTACTTCTCTTGATCCAGACACTATACTTCTATTGATGCAGCCTAAAATAGCATTGGCCTTTTTAGCTGCCGCATCACACTGTTGACTCATGTTCAACTTGTGGTCTACTTGGACTCCCAGATCCCTTTCACACGTAGTTTCATTCAGCCAGGTGTCACCCATCCTATATCTGTGCATTTTATTTTTCCGCCCTAAGTGCAATACCTTACATTTCTCTGTGTTGAATTTCATTTTGTTAGCTTTGGCCCAGCTTTCTAGTCTATTCAGGTCATTTTGAATCTTGATCCTGTCCTCTGGGATATTAGCTATTCCCCCTAATGAAATGGATGGGGGCTCTGACACGGAGGACCCCTTTGAATTTGGCTGCCAGGGATGGGAAAATAGAAGGGAGGAATAAAGGTGAAGCTGTCATTCACGTGAAAGTGGAACCAGGCTCCCTCCTTAACCCCGGAAGTGCAAAGGTTCAGGATGCTTTCAGGGCCCCACTGAGTATGCGCAAGGATCCCAATTCGAATCATTGACTCCACATGGTATGCACTGGTACGGTAATACAATTTGCACTCACTCCGCTTTGCCTGAATCCAATCAAGTGACTTGCCTTGGATTCGATTCCCCCTCGAGTCGGAAGGGCAACAGAAGGGCAACCAGATGTGATAAAACACTCACGTTATAACGTCAATTCGCATCCTTCGACCCGCAGTCAACCCTGATCTTAGCTCCAATAACCTCCGTGTGATAAATGCCATAAAATGCACTCCTCCTTCATCAACTGTCCTGATTTGACACGTTAAAGTCCCAATTAATTATCTTTTGTCCCACTTTTTCAGCTGCTTTTAAGTTTCTCTCTCTTTCTCTCACTTCCCCCCCCCCCCTTGTCCTCAGCTTACTTCCATTGCTACAAACTGAATTCAAAGTGCAAAAGTAATTTGCATGCAGTTAACTGAGCAGGTGGGAGAGGAGAGGAGTGAGTGGAATTGTTCCCTTCCCAGGAAGCTCAGGCAACAGCAAACTGCTGCAGCCTCTCCAAGCTTACATGCTATTCCACATGGGAGAGGAGAGGAGTGAGTGGAATTTTGCCCTCTTCCTCATACTCTCATGTTCCTTGAGCACATGTTTCCTATTTTTCATCTATGAAAACCATGTTGGTGGGTATGTTTTTCTGGCAATTGTCCAGTCCACTCCTGTTTTTCAATGACCAAATAAATTGATTTATTTATTTTATTTATATATCTCTTTTTTCTATATACGTGACCCAAGCCGCTTACTGTGTAGGTTAAAAAAGAATGCTGTTAAACTAATATACAAAAGTCAGAAATCGGATTAATCTTGGATTAAGGATTGGATAAATCTAAAAGAAAAAAGACTTCTTGCTCTAGAAAGTGATGGTTTGGAAAGAGGGTGGCACGCTTACCTGTGTTACGATGAGGTCACAAACTGTAAAAATGTTAATGAACATGTAATAAGGAAAGCTCTATTCAAAATATGGAACAAAAATAAGAAATATATATATAATAAAATTCTGAGGTGGACCTCTCCTCTAGAGGCTATCTACAAAACAGGGAAATCTTGCAAAGGGAGATGGATTACCTATAATGATATTCTAGCTAAAAATGAAGAAGAAAGAATAAAAACAATAAAGGAACTACAGGAAGAAGGAATAGAATTATGATAGTTAACATATTATCAAATTAGAGGAAGACTCCAAAAAGATATTAAGAATATAGGAGTGGAAAGAGAAACAAATGAATTAGACAAAATTATATCTCAAGATAAAAAAATGATAACTAAAATATACAAGATACTCTTCGATATAGAACTGAAAGAAGAGACAGTAAAAGTAAACATGGTAAAATGGATGCAGGATACGGGCTATCGAATAACATTAGAAAGTTGGGGGAAAGTTTGGATGAAAAATTTAAGATTTACTAAAAGTGCTCACCTAATAGAGAACTATTATAAATTGTTTTATAGATGGCATCTATCGCCATTAAAATTGGCTAAGATAAGAGGAAGCAAACATAGCAGTTGCTGAAAATGTAAACAACCCAGTGCCTCTTATTATCATATGTGGTGGGAGTGTAGTGAAGCACTCACACCTTGAGCACATGTTTCCTATTTTTCATCTATGAAAACCATGTTGGTAGGTATGTTGGTCTGATTCATGCCAAAATTCAGGATATTATGCAAATTGAATTTGAATTACATCCTAAACTATTTTTACTAAATATTACAGAAAACATAAAAGGAAAACTAAATCAAGAAGAAGAAGGTGTTATTTTGTATTTGGTTACGGCAGCTCACCTGATATTTGCTAGATAATTGGAAGATAATAAGCACAGATTTATTTGAAGAATGGATTATGATAGTATATGATTTATCTATAATGAACGAGCTGAAAACATTAAGTTAAGAAAAAGTTATGGGATTTAAAGCCCTCAGATTTAAGATAGAATGTTATATCTCTTTACTGTTATTAATAATGGAATATATTAATGGCAATATAGGTGAACTGCAAAATTTGAGAAATAAAGAAAAGATGTTTCTGTATATAATTCATTGTGATACACTGCCTCTCACAATGTAATTATAACCAAGCTGTTATTTTAAACATATATATATATAAACAGTCCTATTAAAATATTTTTAAAAAATATTTATTTTTCTTGTTAACACACATTAACGCATAGCCCTTAACATACTAAGACACACATTAAAACATGTAAACACAAAGCACATAAAAAGCAATTACTTTCCATTAACATTCATAGCTATCTACATACTATATATACTCACGTATAAGTCTAGAAATTTTAGTCAAAAAATTGGCCCCCAAAAACAGAGTCAACTTATCCATGGGTCAATGTAGGTACTGTACTTTAATTCCTATATAAAAAAAGGAACCATCCTCTGTGAAAGGCAAAAATATAACTTGTCTTGGAAGCATTAACTCCCCTCTACTCTCTCACACATCCCACCTTTATTGTGAGCAATAACAGTTATGCCTTTTTGTGTAAGGTGGGCTTTTTTTATTTTTTATTTTTTTTTTGCATCATTTTCCTTTTCCTTGAAATCCTCTATTTAGTTTTACTTATCTATGGGTCATATTAAAATCCATAATTTTGGCCCCAGAATCTACCTTCGTATTTAGGGTTGCCATAAGTCTGGACCTCCAAACCGGGACAAATGTAGGCCAAATGTAGGACAAAATTTTCAAATGTAGGGCACGTTTTTAAAAAAAAGGAGGACACACGAAAAAAATTGATGGTTTTAAAAAAATGTTAATATAAATTCATGTTTCTTAGGCATGATCAAAATGGAGGACATTTGGGCATTATTCCTAGACAGATGACAGAAATGTACTTTCCTTTTTGGCCAACCTCCCCTCCCCCCATTCCAAACAGCACATTTGGGCATTGAACATGGCTTTACTTAACATGGCCTCTTGAATATTTCAGAGGCTTATTTGATAAACAAACTCTTTGGGTTTCACACTGAACATGCTATGCATACTGAATATGTCAAGGTGGTTTAACAAGAAGTGGATTTGCCCTCGGATTCAACTGTACTTCTCAGAAGTGTGTATTTGGTCAAGGGACTTTGTTTTTTTTCTCACTGCGCATGAGTTTGTAAAAATCAGAGCAACTTACATTGGTAGTGCCTCAGAAGCTGGCTCATTTCATCATCATCATCATCATCATCATCATCATCATCATCATCATCATCAATCACTATCCTCTTCCTCCTCCTCTTCTTCCTCCTTGTCTTTCTTCCTTCTTCCCTCCTTTCTCCTTCCTTCCTTCCTCCCTCCCTCCTTCCTTCCTCCTTCCTCCTTCCTTCCTTCCTCCCTCCCTTTCTCCCTCCCTTCCTCCCTCCTCCTCCTTCCTTCCTCCTTCCTTCCTCCTTCCTTCTTCCCTCCTCCTTCCTTCCTTCCTCCCTTCTCCTCCTTCCTTCCTTCTCCTCCTTCCTTCCTTCCTCTCTCCTCCCTCCCTCCCTCCTTCCTCCCTCCTTCCTCCTTCCTTCCTTCCTTCCTTCCTCCCTCCCTCCCTCCCTCCCTCCCTCCTTCCTTTTTCCTCCCTCCTCCTCCTCTGCCTCCCAGGCCCAAGCGGAGGAGGAGGTGGGTGGCTGCCTTGGCGCGCTCCCCCTCGCCCGCGCACCAAGGCAGCAGGCAGGCAGCCACCCACCTCCGCGCGACCGCGCTAGGCGCTTGCCTTGAGCCTGGCAGGCGGAGGCAGAGGCAGAAGCAGAGGAGGAGGCAGAAGTGCCTGCCTGGCTTGGTGCTCCCCGCCCGTGCATGCGCGCCAAGGCAGCAGGCAGGCAGCCACCCACCTCCGCCTCAGCCTCCTCCTCTGCCTCCACCTCCCGGGCCCAAGGAAGTGCCCAGCGCGGAGGTGTGCCAGGCGGAGGAGGCGGTGGGTGGCTGCCTGCCTGCTGTTTTGGTACGTGCGCGTGGGCGGGCAGAGAGGCGAAGCCAGGCAGGCACCTCTGCCTCCTCCTCCTCTTGGCGCGGCCTGGAACGGAGGAGGAGGAGGAGGAGAAGGAGGTGTGCCTCCTGCGTGCGCCTGCGCCCCCCTCCCCCCCTCCCTGCCTCCCTGCCACCCTCCTCCTTCTCCCTGCACGGCTGCGCCACCAACCTCCTCCTCCGTTCCAGGCCACGCGGCCGCGCACAGGAAGCACACCGCCTCCTCCTTCGCCTCCTCCTTCGCTTCCTCCACGCGGCCGTGCAGCCAGGAACGGAGGAGGAGGTGGGTGGCGCAGCCGCGCGGGGAGGCAGGGGAAGGTGGGTTGGCACTGCGCGGGCCCCAAATCGGGAGCTGGGGGCCAAACCGGACCGGGACCAGGAGGGGGACCCAAAAGCAGATTTGTCCCGGGGGCCATCGGGATATGGCACCCCTACTCGTATTATACATGAAATCGACTTATAGTCGGGTATATAGGGTACTTACATCGCTCTTTCCACAACAACATACATTCTCTAATATAAAATGACTTCCTCTTGGTTGCATATAATTGCCAAAAACAAATTTATATTTTTCACTTGTATTGTTAATCTAGTGAAACTCTATATTATTATTATTATTATTATTATTATTATTATTATTATTATTATGTTACTATTCATCTCTGTCTTACATCCATTTATATAATAATATATTTTTCAACCTTTTCCTATTCCTCTTAATCCTCTGTTACTAATGTTGCTGCATGTTCCTGGTTGTGTTTTAAATAGTCTATCAACTATTTAAAATATTTCAAACAGTTTAATGAACATAAAAACATAAAACATAGTTCTTTTTGTGGTCAATGTTATCTTATGTTACTTTTTAATGTTCAAACACAGCATAAAAGTACCGCATATCCCATTAAAAAAAAAAAACTTCTACCACACCTAGTGAAAGACCAAAGACCTGTTTAAATAAAAGGTCCTTTGCATGACAGCAAAAAAAATAAATTAAAGAGGGGCCAAAATAGCCTCCAGTGCAAGCAAGTTCTACAGAGCAAAAGCAAAGTGACGGTGCTGCAACAGACAGAAAGTCCTCCCCTGAAGATCTTAAGATATGGGGGTTGTCCACATGGGCCAAAAGGCCTGGATCCCCCCCCCCCCCCCCAGCCTCATGTCATCTACTTCAGATGATGCAGGCCAAAACCCCTGGGGCCGGATCAAATCTACTCCTGCCTGTCCAGACATGGATCTGGAGAATCTGGAGTGACCTTGGGGTAAGCACCCTTTACTTTGCTGTAATTTACTCCTGGTTTTCCACAGAGTTTCTGAGCAACTCTTGGAAACTTCTGGGCAAATCCTGGCTGTTCACACTACCTCCTCTATCCCTGTTACTTTCACTAAAAAGCTCAAATTGCTGCATCTGATGCAGAAATGGGGCACATGGCTGCACCCATGTGACCAGGCACCCTGTTCCCAAGTCAGACGCAGTGACAGGGGGGCTTCTCAGTCAGAACGATGGCATGACAAGATAAGGAAGGCATACTGGTTCTGGGACCCAGGTCAATGTGCGGATGCATGTGTGAACAGCAATAGCAATAGCAAGTACATTTCTATACCACTCATCAGTGAGCTAGCACTCCAAGCAGTTAACAATGTGTAAGACAATTGCCCTCAACAAGCTGGGTACTCATTTTCCTGACCTGCAAAAGGATGGAAGGCTGAGCGGACCATGGAGCCCTCCTTGGGATTGAATTCACAATGCTGTGGCTGCAATAAAGGCCTTTAATCACTGCACCACCAGGGCTCCTTGGTGAATATCCACCAGTCTCCTGCACCGACCCAGTGACCAACCAGGGTAAGTAGCAGGGCCAGGAAAGCACAGCCTCAGTGCCCTGGTCTTCAAACAGTCTGCCCCAAAACAGTATTTATTCATTCATCCATTTCATTTCTATGGCATCTTTTTCCCAGAGTGGGATCTGGGGCAACTTCCAAAAATAGGAAAACAAACTTAAATATAGTTCTTTAAAGGTTTGAATTGTGCCCAGAAGCAGACTGTTGTTTTGACAAGGGAGTGGTACCTTCCTTATAGCATGCTGATTCCTGCCCCCCCCCACCACCCCACACACACACCAACATTACATCAAATAAAACTGAAAAGTCTTTTCTTTTTAAGATGTCAATGTTCAGGCCTGTGACAAAAGATGCCAAATTGTGCAATTGGGTTGTAGTCCTTAGGATTAAGAAACCTGTATCACTTCATGCAACTTGTGTTATCTCACAAAACTATTTATGTCCAGGGTCATAATTTACACCTTTCAGTGTCCTAATATGTGTTATCTGCCCCCCCACAATTCCATAATTTTATATGTTGTTAGCCACTTTGAAATGCATAGATATAGGATGGGGGACACCTGGCTTAATGAGACTTCGCGTGAAAGGGATCTAGGAGTCCAAGTAGACCACAAGTAGAACATGAGTCAATAGTGTGATGTGGCAGCTAAAAAGACCAATGCGATATTAGGCTACATCAATAGAAGTATAGTGTCTAGATCAAGACAAGTAATAGTGCTACTCTATTCTGCATTGGTCAGGCCTTACCTGGAATACTGTATCCTGTTCTGGGCACCACCATTCAAAAGGGATGTTGACAAATTGGAGCGCGTCCAGGGAAGGCAACCAAAATGATTAAGAGCCTGGAAACCATGCCTTATGAGGAAAGACTTAGGGAGCTGGGTATGTTTAGCCTGGAGTAGAGATGGTTAAGGGGTGATATGATAGTCCTATTTAAGTATTTGAAGGGGTGTCACATTGAGGATTGTTTTCTGCTGCTCCAGATACTAGAACATGGAACAGTGGATGCAAGCTACAGGAAAAGAGATTCCAGCTCAACATTAGTAGGAACGTCCTGACAGTAAGAGCTGTTTGACAGTGGAACACGCTCCCTTGGCGTGTGGTGGAGTCTCCTTCTTTGGAGATCTTTAAACAGAGGCTGGATGGCCATCTGTTGGGGATGCTTTGATTGTGATCTTCTGCATGGCAGGGGTTTGGACTGGATAGCCCTTGTGGTCTCTTCCAACTCTATGATTCTATATAAAAGCTAGTATAAAAACCCTCTTTAAAACTTCAAAAAACAGGCTAGGTTTTTAAAAACAAACTAACAAACAATTAAAACAGAGCAGTTTCACATTCCCAAGGCCATGTGGGACACAATTTTAGCTGCCTGTTGGAAACTCAAAACAGACAAAACCACGCTAACTTCCCTTGGCAAGGAATTCCACAGTTGGGTTGCAGCTTATTTTTATTATTGTTGCTGTTGTTGTTGTTATTTCTTACCCATCCCTCCCCATGGATCAAAGCGGGGAACAACAACAATTAACAAATAACATCAGTTAAAAAGACAACAGTTAAAACACGCATCAGTTTAAAAAGACAAATCCGATGTACACGTATTAAGACAATCCACATTTAACATTCATCATTTAAAATTCATCTAGACAAGTCTTCCGGAAGAGACTGGTCTTTAATGCTCTTTTAAATTCAGACAGCGTTTCCAGCTGTCGAATCTCTTCCGGCAGAGATTCAGAGATGCTACAGAGAAAGCCCTGTCATGTGTATATAACATCATGCTGGCTCCAAAATTGACTTCTGTTTTCAAAGAAAACTGAAGTTGTTTAAATATTGAAACATTCTTTAAATATTGAAGCATATTTAAACAAATAGATTTGTTGACTGGCTTGCAAGAAGCATAGGATTCGTAGCTGATTCTCACTTACTTGATATATTTGGTATAAGGGATATCTGGGTACAGATGGCATACGGATAAAGAAAGTCTCTCTCTTCCCCCTGTTGTTAAATGTTACTTTCATTATGCTGTGACTCCACCCTACATTATGTCCAGAGGCTACAGACCAATAAAGTGCCTTTTGAGCATCTTCTCGCTGAGATCTTTTCTACGGGTCTTTTGGTAACACATCAAATAAGAAGAAGAAAGTTTGGCTTCCTCTGTCTTAGGGCTTGAGCCTTCTTTTAATGTTCATAATTGGCATCATTACTATAGAACACACACATACTCCTTTGTAGCTTCAAAGCTTTGCAAAAATATTAATTTACCCAAATAATGAGCCTTCATTTTGTGGACATCAGCCCCACCTGAAAATATGAATCCTCTCAAGTTATACCAACTAGATATTGCATCACATGGTAAAGAGTAAAACATTGAACATACCAGAATCTTTAACTTCGGGGCTGAAACATTTAATCAGTTCACCCCTAGGTTGGGAAGAATGGATGGATGAAGGAGGTGGATCTGTTCCACACTATCCTTATTACCATCCTTTATACAGCAGTTAGGTGCTAGTGCCAAGTTCAAACTGTTTTAACTTTGTCCTTTTAACAGAATTGTTAATTTAATTGTGTGTGTGTCTGTGTGTGCGCGCGTGCATTTTTTATTTAATTTTTAGCTTTTGCATTAGTAATATTTTAGCAGTACTTTGTTTTAATTTGTTGTAAACCTCTTTGAATCCCATGTTGGGAGAAAGCATGTGGTCCAAAGTCATTCATAAACTGAATGAATGAATGAAGTGTAGAAAAGCTGCAGAAAGGACTATGCCAGGCAAAACTAGTAAGCATGAAAAGTGTTAAGCTCCACCAACAGCTCTTCCTGTTCCAGATTTATACACTGTGTGAGTGAGCTACAATCTTTTCCCCTCCAACTGCCCTGATTTGGCAGGGACATCCCTGATCAATCCTCTGTCATCCCACTTTTTCTATTGCTTTTAAAATATCCCAGTTTCTCTCTTCTCCTCCCACTTTCCCCTTTTGTCCTCAGTTTACTTCAATTGCTGCAAACTGGGTTCAAGAGTAGTTTCCATTCAATTAACTCAGCAAGGGAAAGAGGGGAGGAGGAGGCAGAATCTTACTTTTCCCAGTAGGCTCAAGAAAAAACAAACTGATGCAGCTTCTCCTAGCTTGTGTGTTTTTCCTCATTAATAACTTTTGCCTTCTTGACTACATTCTGATGTTGCTTGTCCACATATGTTCCAGTCTTCATCTGTGAAACATTGGAGGGTATTGTGAGATCCAACAACCTTCACCAATAATCTCCAACAGCAACTTGCTTAAAAGCAGTGAAGTTTATTGAGATATGAATGAAAGTGATCAGACAGACTTTTTAGTGAACTCTGAAACACAAATCTCAAGCCTCAAGTTAAAAGCACTCTTGGCTGGCCCCCACCTTTTTTTTACTCTCCCGCCTTCTACTCCCCACCTCTCTCCCTCCTGTTTGCTTCCCAGGCTAGAGAAAGCAGGTTGACCTTGAAGAAGCTCTGCAGATGTCTCCTACTAATTAAACAGTGCATTCCAAACCTATTCAGCTATCCCACCAAAACCTCCCAACCCCCCTTAGCAAAGCAAGCTGGCAGAACTACAGTCTAAAGCCATTGCAATAATATGAACAGTAACTATAGTGGATGAGAATATTGATTAGCAATTGGCTTTGGAGTTCTGACAGGTATGAGTTAGCTCACTGTTCTTGGGAACTATCTTATCCATTTGGAATTTGCTCAAAAGTCTGCCCTGGCAACAACATTGCCAGTGCTATGATTTACCGGATCAATATTAGCTTCTGAACACTTAGATCAGCCGGGTCCAGGGTTGTAATTTGTCCGGGAAACATGGCTCACCTTTGCCTCTGCTACAATTTCTTCTGCAATTTTTTTTAAAACCCGTAATTTTGCTTACTGAGTAATCTAGACTCTTGAAGGAGAATTTATATTAGAAGTGCTGACATAACTGTAGCCAAATCATTGCTAGCAGCAATCCTCCTCACACACTAAGCTAATTATATTCCCAAAAAAGCATTTCATTATGCCCATTATAATAATGATTATGACATAACAATAATAACATGTTTCATTTTTATACCGTCTTTCATCCTAAACAGAATTCTATGCTCCTTAAAAATTAAGACTTCAATTTCAGTTCTGTCAAAACCTGCATTGCACACACATTTTTAAATGATATTAAGCATTTTAGTTTGAAACTACGTTCCTGTTTGTGATGGCGTTGGGGGGAAGCAAGATAAAGTTGCAAAATGTAAAATATAAAGTGGAAACTTTGTTTTCAAAAACACAAAGTCTAATGTTTAAAATAACAATTTTTAAAAATATTTGGCTTAGCCATGAAACCCGCTGGGTGACTTGGGCAAGTCACATGCTGTCAGCCTCAGGGGAAGGCAATGGCAAACCTCTGAACAAAACTTGCCAAGAAATCCCCATGGTAGGCTTGCCTTTGGGGTTGCCATAAATCAGAAACAACAGAGATGGTTTTATTCCCACACTATGTGTAGGATGTAAATACACAGGGACGGATCCTATTGCATAGCCCCATCCCCAGAAAGTACTCATCTCATGTGCATCCTGGCTTCTCCCAGACCTTTTAAGGAACAGGAAATCCCATTCTTTAAAAGGTCTGGGAGAAATAGTTTGGTAATATTGGTAATATTGGTCATGGACCATTGTTTACCTTAACGGTCTGGGATGAATGTTGTTTCTACATTTTGTGTTGTGTTTTGATTTCTTCTTCTGATGTGGAATCTGAAGAAGTGCAAAACTAGTTTTACCAGAGTCTTGTTATTCCATTCCTGGTTATTTTAATGACCTGTTTATCATTCACATTATATATTGCATACAACCTTTCCTGAGCTGGCTTCTATTTGTGCTACATTCATCTTATCCTAAGTATGTATAGTTAGGCCCAGTACAGAGGGGCAGGAAGAGACAGCGAAACGTCGCCCCTTTCTGCCCCGAATTGTTGCCGTAGCAACTGCACGGGCACGGCAATGATCCGCTCCAAAAAGGAGCTGCAAAATGCAGCTTCTTTCCACACTGCTGCCAAAATGCCATTAGCACCCTGGAGCAGCGTGGTGACATCTCTTGTGCTGTTTGGACGTGGTGCATATGGCATGGTATCGGCTCGCGCAAAATGGCACTGGGAGAGCACGGAACATGCAGATGCTCCGCTCTCCTGAGCCCTAATTTTGGCCTCAGGTGTTTTGGGCCTTAGTATCCTTCTTTGAAGGTCTTTAAACAGATGGCTGGATGGCCATCTGTCAGGTGTACTTTGATAGTGAGTTTCTCCATGGCAAGGAGCTGGACTGGATGGCCCTTGTGGTCTCTTCCAACTCTATGATTCTATGTATAGGGGAGGGCAGGCTACATGCTTTTTTTTGTTTCTGTGACTGGTCTGTACACTACCATTTCACCTTATGTTCTTGAGCACAGGTGAAAACATAATTGAACTTGACCATGATGTTGGGCAGAGGTTTAGGTCCCCAATAGTGGTTTGTACACAGAAAACTCTCTGAAAAATCATAAGTCATCTAAGGGGAATAACAAACATGCACAAAAATGTAAATATATCCAGAGCATTGACAAACCAAAAAGGGGTATGTGGGGTCCACCCCAGGTGCAAAACATAAGGGGGTACAATGGTAGCTTCTCACTCTCCCCTTCCTCACTGAGGCACCAGAAAAGGGAAGAAAGGCTCAGCTGTGAGGAACATGCATTGAGCAGCATGTACTTGCGTCCTGCCTCCAGGCAAGGTGATCTCCTCTTTTTCCTGTTCCTCTTGGAATTTCCTTGAGTAAGGCAGAAAAGAAGGGACAGTTTGACACTATTTTAACTACCATTGTTTCATCCCATGGAATCCTGGGATTTGTAGTTTGGTGAGGCACCAGAGCCAAGGCTGAACACCTTACCAAACTGCAAATCCCCAGATTCCACAAAATGGAACCATTACAGTTAAAGTGGTGTCAAACTGCTTTATTTCTGCAGTGTGAAAAGCAGGGACTTTTTAAAAAAAAGAATCCAGAAGTCTCTTTAATGCAATAATAAAACAAGACCAGGGGCAGATTGTGGCACAGACCATGAACTGCTAATATCAAAAAAGTCTAAAGCTAAGGAAGAACGCTGTCCAAAATGCAGCCTAAAAAACACTCCTGTGGAATGTTAAAATAATATAAAAACATATTTGCACTATTAAACGTACTTGACTGGGAGACAGAACTCTGGACTGAAGTCAGGAACAGTGTGAAAGGAGAATGCAAAAAGAGACTATCTGCAACCAAAGAGAAAGAAATGCCTCACTGGATGACAGATTGTGAAGAGTAGACAAGAAGCAAAAGTAAATGGCAATAGAAATGGGATCAGAATCCTAAAAGCAACTGTTCAGTAACTTCTGCACAGGGATAAAAAGAACTAGGATAACAATCAATGTAGAAAAATAGAAGATAACAAAACAGTATAACAAGAGGCTTCTTCTGCAAGATATGAAACCAAGAGTAGGAATACTGTATGACCAACCATAAATAAAAAGATGATGGAAACAATACACAGAAGAACTATATAAAAGAGATGAAAGACTGATGGATTAATTCAGGGAAGAGCCATCTGAAGATGAACCTACAATTTTAAAAAGTGAAGTAGAAGCTGCACTCAGAGCACTTGGGGAAAAATAAATCAGCAGGAACAAATGGGCATATCAGTAGAGCTGTTTCATACTACAGAGATAGAATCCACTCAAATTCTAACTAAAATCTGCCAACATATATGGAAAACAAAGCCCACATAGAGGAAACATTCAATATACATTCCAATCCCCAAGAAAGGGGACACCAGGGATTGCAGTAACCATGAGGACATTGCATTAATCTCCAATACAAGCAAAGTGATGCTCAAAATTTTACAGCAAAGACCCTCTTTGCCATATATTGCCATATAAGGAGTGAGAAATGCCAGCCGGCCAAGATAGGTTTAGAAAAGGAAGAGGCACTAGTGATCATATTGAAACATATGTTGGATAAATGGAGTGTATCAAAAAAATTCAGAAGAAAATTATCCAGTGTTTTATCAGTTATAACAAAGGCCCCATACAGACAGGCCAAAATAAAGCTGCTTCGGGTCACTTTGGTGGTATGCTGTTTAAATGTTGCATGTGCCCTAAGAGTCTGGAAGCCGCGCCGAAGCCACAACCTAGTTCTTAGGACTGGAGCACAGCTTTGGCGCAGCTTCCGGACTCTTAGGACGCAAGCAACATTTAAACAGCATACCTCCAAAGTGACCCAAAGCAGCTTTATTTTGGCAATCTGTATGGGGCCAAAGATTTTGATTGTGTAGCTCATTAAAACTATTGATTGCTCTTGAAGAAATTGGTGTGCCATAACATTTTTTAATTGTTCTAGTTGTAAAACATATGCAGGACTGTTAAGTAAAAAATGTAGATATAACAGAACAGTTTGCCATTAGCAAGGAGTTCAGGCAAGGCTGAAATTTGTCACCCTATCTAATTTATATGCTACACATACCACACAGAAAGCTAGATTAGATTTGGGGGGAGGAGACATGAAAACTGGAGCAAGCAACATCAAGATATGCAGATGACATCATACTACTAGAAAAAATATCATAGTCTTGGAACAACTATTGAAGAAATGGAAGGAAGGAAGTGCAAAGGCAAATTTACAGTTTCTTTCTTTATGTTTACTCACATGATTGTATATACAAAATTCTATAAAAGAGAATTTTCATTATTTACATTTTTTTTCCTGGCCATTATTATTATCCATTTCATTTCATGATTAGTACAGGAAATAAATTTGTTGTATTAAAAATTTATCCAAAACAGGTGTCAAATATAGTAGCTACACCACTGGTCCAGAGTTCTCATGCTTTGTATGCTTTCATGCTTCCTCTTAATTTGATTACAGCAGGTGACATTGAAATAATTTAAGAATTTCAAAACCTTGGTTCATTCATTAATCAGAACAGAAACTGCAGCCAAGAAATCAAAAGAATAGGTGTTGGAAGGGCAGCAAAGTTAGGACTGGACATGCCATTGTACTTCTGATTTCTAGCAGGTGAAAGCTGGAACAGTGAAGAAAGCTAACAGGAAGAAAGTCCTCTGTGTTGCTGGAGAAGAGTTTCATGGATGCCATAGACTGCTAAGAATAGGTCAAAGATGGGATCTGGAGCAAATAACACCAGAACTATCCCTGAAAGTCAAAACAACTAACACCAAAACTATCCCTGGAAGAATTGTGATACTTAGGTCATATCATGAAAAGGCAGGACTTGCTAGAAAAAACATTAATGCTGGGAAAAGTGGAGGACAGCAGAAAAAGACCACATTCCAGGTGGATAGAATCAATCAAAGAAGCCACAGCCCTGAGTCTGCAAGACCTGAGCAGGGATGTTGGTGATAGGTGACTTGGAGGTCTCTCATTTATAGGGTTGCCATGTGTCAGAAGGGCAATTAACAACAACCAAGAAGGTGACACTTCAGTTTCAAATGCTGATTATGTTAGCCTACACACTGCCTACTGGAACCTTCTCCTCTGGGCTGCCCACAAATCTCTGGTATAAACAGCGTCCTGGAACAAGACAAGTACTTTAGACAAGCCACTAAGGAGATGTCCACAAAGAACTAGGGGCAGCTGGGCTGGTGGTACTGCTGTCAATGGGGGTGGTGAATCCATTCCTGATTTTAGTTTGAACTGTAAAGTTTGAACTACCTGGAAGAAAGGTCAGGTGGAAACATAATAAAATAAATAACAACCGAATAAATAAGTGTACCCTCCAACTTTCTCCATTTGGCAGAAACAGTCCCTGTTAATCTTCTATCAACCCACTTGTTCAACTGGTTTTAAAATGTCCCAGTTTCTCTTGCTTCCTCCCACTTTCCTTGTTTATCCTCAGATTACTTCCATTGTTGCAAACTGAGTTCAATGTGCAAAAGTAGTTTGCACTTAGTTAACTCATAGAATCATAGAATTGTTGAGTTGGAAGAGCCCACAAGGGCCATCCAGTCCAACCTCCTGCCATGCAAGAACTCTCAATCAAAGCATCCCGAGTCCGACAGATGGCCATCCAGCCTCTATTTAAAGACCTCAAAGGAAGGAGACTCCACCACTCTCTGAGGGAGTGTGTTCCGCTGTTGAACAGCTCTTACTGTCAGGAAGTTCTTCCTAATGTAGAGATGGACTCTCTTTTCCTGTAGCTTGCATGCATTGTCCTATTCTCTGGAGCAGCAAAAAACAAGCTTGTTCCCTCCTCAAAGTGACATCCCTTCAAATATTTAAACAGCGCTACCATATCACCTCTTAACCTTCTCTTCTCCAGGCTAAACCTCCCCAGCTCTCTAAGTCGTGTTTCCAGACCCTTCACCATTTTAGTCACCCTCCTTTAGACATGCTCCAGTTTCTCAACATCCTTTTTGAACTCAACGGGGGGGGGGGGGGCAAAGGGGGCAAAATCTTGCCTTTCCCAGTAGACACAGGCAAAAGCAAACTGCTACAGTCTATCCTTGCTTGTGTGCTTATGCTCATTAATAACTATAGCCATCTGGACCACACTGATAGTCATTAGCTATATGTGTCCTGCTTTTCATCTGTGAAATATTGGAGGATATGAATAAACAAACAAGCAGACAAACAGTACATTTGTTGAATATCACAGGCCATGACTGAGGGTCAGAGAGAGCAAGGTTGGTGTGATATATTATTGCTTGCAACTCCTGTCATAATAACAACTGTGTCCAATCTCGGTTTCCATGCCGGCTTTTTTGATGTCTTGATTTCATCCAGAACATTCCTGCTGGTGTTGACAGATTTTTTGCAAACACAAATCTGACCCTTAGTCTTCCTTGCTGCAGACTTGTTTTCAGGCATTTGGTGTAAAATTTCTACAAGCCTGGGACATTTTTACATTACCCTCAGGCTTGGTGAAACAGTTAAAGGGGGAAAGAAACCTGCCAAGCCTGCCAAACTTGTCAGTGTTGTTGTGGACCGTACAGGCCAAACAACTTGACAACTATTTGAAAAATGTAATTGAAGGCTTCACTGCGGTGGCCAAAGGCTCCTTGTCTATATTATTATTATTATTATTATTATTATTATTATTATTATTCATGTCTTTCTCCCTTCATTTCCCTACATTTCAGTATTTTGGGCAGATACGGCCTACATGTGCAACAAAATTCAAGATTAGAATAAACTTGAACATCTCAAGCTTCCAGAATTTCAGGATGCACTTGTACATAGAAATCTCTCTAAAATTAAAAGATCAACAAACCCAACAAAACCTGGCACTACAGTGGTCACTTATATAATAACATCAAAGAGGAAATACATTGGCAAAAAGGAGGTAAGAAATAAGGGCCAAATTTCCAAAAAATAAAAAATTTTTTACAAAATTGCATAGGCTCATTTATTTGTAGAAAGGTACATTTAGAAATGTTGACTATAATTTAAATAGAAAGATAATGCATCTTGTCATCGTGTTATTGTGATCAGCTGACCTGTGTATCTCTTGTTCAGATGCTAAAGGGCCATGTTTTCTGTTCTAATATGGGGTTACTATTGACTGATTGATTGACTGATTGATTGATTGATTGATTGTGTTTCCGTATGGCCTCCCAGACAACAAGGGCATCCAAGGTGATGAACAAATAAAAACCAATTAAAATAATAGAGATAAAAACAATTTAAAAACACATTAAAATATTATTTTAAAACTCCTAAATGCAGTCAAAAACAATTCTAGAATCCAGTTTTAAAATAGTTTAAAAAGTAATGTCAAACATTGGCCTGGTACATACCTGTTGGTAACTCCAGGCTGGCGCTGGCCTAATTTCCTCCAGAGGGAAGCTGCAGCTGCCAAACCTTGCAGCTTCCCTCCGGAGGAAACAGGTTCTTTTTCCACCGCCATAGTTACATCGCAAGTGTGCCAATGATGCACTCATGACGTAACTGGCACTGCGCAACATGCAGATGCTATGCATTTGTTATGTCATAATGGTGGCGCCTGTGTACACGGGGCACCACCATTATACCGCTGCCAGTACATGCTAGGGTTAGGGACCGTGTGGTTGCTTCACAGTCCCTAACCCTAGTTGCACTGCCACCACACCACAAAGGGCCCATCTGTCCTGGGCCATTGAATGCCATGTGAAACAGCATTGTTTTGGCTGCCAGTGCAAAGCTTAAAAGAGTTTGGGCCAGCCTAACTTCCTTAGTTAGGAAGTCCCACCATCAAGGCACTGCTACGAAGAAAGACCTGTTATGTGTACCCACCAACCTAACTTCACAAGGTGTTGGAATAGGCAAAAAGGCCTCCTCTGAAGATCTCAAACCTCTTGCAGGTTCATATGGGAGGAGGTAGACCTTTCAGATAACCTGATCTCAAATCATTTAGGGCTTTGTAGATCAACATCAGTCTCCTGAATTAAGCTTTGAAACTAATTGGGAGCCAGTGCAGTTCTTGCAATGTTATATGGTCTTTAAAATGCGCACTGGACAACAGTTTAGCATTTTGCATTTTACATTAGCTTCAGCTTCTAAACAGTTTTCAAGAGCAGTCCTACAAAGAGTGCATTACAGTAGTATCACTGGGAGGCAACTAAAGCATGAACCACTGTGGCCAGATCTGCCTTCATCTAGAAAGGGTGCAAGTGGTGCTTCAGACAAAGCTGGCCACCACAGCAACCTGGCATCTTCAAGCTATGAGCCTGATCTTTCAGAGGGAGTGCAACACCATTCAGAACAGGCTATGATCCCAGGTTTGGTTCTTCTTGTTGACCAACAGCACTTGTCTGGATTAAGCCTCAGTCTGTTCACCCGCATCGAGTCTTTCCCTGCAAATCAGGTCTCCTCCAATCCATTATGAAGTGATATAGCTCTTTGAGAGAGGACTCTATCATGTCTGGTAGCTGTACACACTTAGAACCTCAAAGTATAAGGGAAGGAAACTCATAAAAATGTAAAAACTAATTTAAAATCGTTATACAGTCCTCCCTCAGTTCTTGCAGTCTTCAGACTCAAGTGCCTCGCTTATGCACGAGGGATGAACCGAGGGGGAATGAATGGGACACGTGCCCGCAGCACCCACCCATGTGCCCCTGCGTGCCCATGCCTATATTCAAGCCAATTATCCATTCTATTATCAACATGCAAAAGGAGCTGAACTATGTCCTGTGAAAATTATACATTTTAATTGTTCCAAGGTTTTTTTCACTAAGTGATAATAGTATTTCACCAACTGAAATCAGTCCAGTAAACATCTGACTTTATGAAGGATTACTAAATACTGTTTATTGCATTCTAATGATATGTTAAGCACTGGACAAAGTTGATATTCAGTCTTTTTCCAGAGGGCTTAACCAATCTAATCTCTAAACCTGGACTGGAGAATTAGATGTTTTGACTGACAATTGCAATGATTCCTTTGGCTAGACAGAGCTGATGGAAGCTGTAAGCCATCAGAAAGATCAAAGGTTTCAGAGACATCAGAGCTTGGAACACTTGGTTTTTGGAATAGAACTCTCAGAATTCCCCCTAAAGCATTGCCAGTTGTGAGAGTTGTGGTTCAGAGAATAACATTTCCACCCTCTTCACCCTGCTTTAAACTAAAACATAGAGGTAGACATGTTTCAAAAGACAACACAGGTCCCTTTCTGCTGAGTGTGGAGATACAGTACTCATGAACAACTGAAGACACACAACAACAAGAAGCATCAATGCTTTTGCTGAGGAGACAAGCAATTACTGGGCAGGAGCAGCAGGAGCAGCAGCACTAACAGAGGGTGACATTGACAGAGGATCTCTCAGAGACAATGGCAGTGGTGCTATACCTAACGCTTAATACAGTCAGCCCTCCATATTTATGGGACTGCAAGTCCCATTGCCTTTAATGGACACCAATGTGCACATAATTGTGTCAGCACGACTGCATTCACATGCCATCATTGATGATAATGGGGCAGGGGTATTTGTGGATGCTTCAATATGTGGGTGGCTAGCCCACCAGTACAGAGGGCTGACTGTACTGCACAGAGGGAAGCAGGGTATCTCTCCTTTTGAAGATTTGTTACCATGGAAATCCATGATGAGACAATCCAACATGAAACAAGTTATAGTGCCAGATGTACTCAACAAGCTACTGGGAAAGAGCAGAGGGCAACTAATAGTAGTAGTAGTAATAATAATAACAGCAATATATTTATTTATTTCTATTCTGCCTCTTCAATAAGATCGAGGCAGCTTACATCCATAAAAGCCATGTAGCACAATAAAATAAATCCTAATATCTCTTCCCTCCTTAAAACAACTCCACAATACAAGAAAACTATAATAAATACAATAAAATCATTAAAACAGTAGTCACAAGAACAGGACATCATGGGGCAGTCCTTAGAACAAGTGGTGGTAACTGTTTCAGTCATTCAGGGAAGACCTGTCGGAAAAGATCCATCTTGACAGCCTTTTTTAAAGCTGTCCTGGTTAGCGATGTGTCGGATCTCCTCCGGCAGGCCATTCCATAATTTTGGAGCAGCAGATAAAAAGGTTCTCTGGGGTGAATGTAACCAGCCTGGTCTTTATTGACTGTACAGTTTGCCCTTGGCTTACGCAGGGGATCCGTTCCGTACAAGTGCATGGGGCTTGTGCATGTGGTGGCGCGGTGGCACACACCTGCCATGGGCACGCACCTCATTCATCCAAATGAGACACGCCGCCTCTTGCGCCCCACTCAAAGCTCAAAGCCACGTATAGCGTGCCTGCGTATAATGCGGGCGCACTGTAATACGTTTTTCCCCGAGTGGCCCCTTTCTCCTTAGCATCGCTGGTGTGGACATGTAGAAGCCACACCAGTGATGTGTGTGCACAGAAGGAGCTCTGTTCTGGAGCTCCTCCCAGCGATGCTGAAAGAATGCCCCAAGTGCCCTGCAGCGCCGTGGTGGTGTCATGCATGCACCAGTCCGTGTGGAGGTGGCGTGTGCGTGATACCGTTGTCGTGCAAGCTGTATCGATGGCGCGCTTCCTAAATGGCACCGTCCATATGAACTAGGGCTGGGGAGTGTGCAGATGCTGCGCGCTCCCCAGCCCTAGTTTTGGCCTGAGGACGCCGCTTTTGCGCCATCTGTATTGGGCCTTAGATTGTAGGAAAGTTTGGACTAGAATCAAGAAATGGAGCAGAAAATTAACTGAAGAATTTTGTGAGTCCAACAATTTGTTCATTGTAAACACATTCTTCAAACAACCCAAGAAGCAACTACAGTGGTACCTCGGGTTACGAAATTAATTCGTTCCGCGGCTAATTTCGTAACCCGAAAAACCTTCGTAACCTGAATTGCCATAGGCGCTAATGGAAAAAATAGCTCTCTGCTGCCCTCCGGTGGCGGAAAATAGCGCCGAGGTTTTTTCGTAACCCGAAAAAACCTTCGTAAGCCGAAACAATAAATCCCTATGGGATTTTTTCGTATCCCGAAAAATTCGTAAGCTGGGTAATTCGTATCCCGGGGTACCACTGTATATACATGGGTTTCATCTGATGATCAATATAAAAATCAAATAGACAACATATTTGGAAGCAAAAGATGGAGAAGCTTCATTTTTTCTGCAAAAACAAGACTGGAACAGATTGTACAGACCATGAATTACTAACAGCAAAAGTTAGAGTAAAGCTAAAGAAGAACACCAAACCAACCATTGTGCCAAAATACAACCTGGAGAAATCCCCATAGAATTAAAAGATAATGTAAAAATAGATTGGCACTTGTACAGATCATTAAAAACTATGGATCCTTCTTAGGGAAATGGGAACGCCACAACATTTGATTGTCCTGATGCATAACCTATACTCTGGACAAGAGAGTATTGTTAGGACAGAATACAGAAAAATTATTGGCAAGGGGGTAAGGCAAGCAGCATCTTATCCTTCTGTTTATTTAATTTGTGTGCTGAGCATATCATATGTAAAGCAGAATTAGACTCAGAGGAAGGAGGAGTGAAGACTGGAGGAAGGAACACCAGCAATTTAAGGTATTCAGATGACAGCATACTACTAGCAGAAAATAGCAAAGACTAGGGAGTTTATCACACAGGAAAAAATTCTCTTAATTTCAAATGAAAAGAAAGGGGGGCCAGAACGCATTCATGCAAATTCGCTAGTTCAGTGAATTTCCGTGAATTTGAATTGCATTTGAACTGACTTCCCATTGCCGAAAAATAGCTTGCCATTGCCCGAAATTGCATGTGATAACGTGAAACCCCATGATTGCGTTCAGATTGCCATTGGATTATTCTTCCAATTTCCCTTGTCTGATAACGTCCTTGGAATAATTACAGAAGAAAGTCAAGGATGAAAGTGCGAAGACAAGTGTACAGATGAACATTAAGAAAATAAAAAGAATGACCACAGATGACTTATAGAAAGACAACTCATTCGAAATGTGATCAACATCCTATCAATCCCATTGAGATTTAATGGGATTCTCTCCTAGATGAGATTGACAATAGAATTTAGTTTTTGGACCCCTGGCAAGGTGCCACTTGATGACCTCCCCTTAACCTGAGGACAACCCTCCCAAGTATTGTGATACATTTACTGCTGGCAAACAGCAGATGCAGCACAGGGCAAGGGGGTAGCCATGCCATAGAGTTGGAAGAGACCACAAGGACTATCTAGTCCAACCCCCTGCCATGCAGTAAAACACAGTCAAAGCACTCATGAGTCACGGCAGATGACCATCCAGACACAGTTTAAAAGCCTGCAAAGAAGGAGATTCCATCACACTCCCAGCCAGCATATTCCACTGTGAAACAGCTAACCCACTTAAGAGAATATGGGCCAGCCCTATCATTAAGCAAAGGACTCTCCCCTAAGAGTCCTGATTGGCACCAATGCTGCTGTCCTTCCTGCACCAAGTAAAAACATGGTTGCTTCCTACAACTTTTGCAGCCTAACTGGTTTTGTACAAATCTGCATACATGCATTGTTTTCAATAGTTTTAAATTATCTTAATTTGTTTTAATTTGTCTTTTTAATGTGATTTTTAAAAAATGTTTTTAGCCTTTTAAAGTAATTTCATTGCTTATATTATTTCAAATTGTTCAAGGTGGCTTACTGCATGGTGCCCTAAGATCTTTAGATAGAGGGTGGGATAGAAATATGTTAATCAATCAATCAATCAATCAATTGGTCAGTCAGTCAATTAAAATGTGACATGTCATGAATAGGCAGCAATTGTTATTAATTTATTACTTTCTGTAATAAGGGACAAATGCTTGTGAGATTGATTGCTGTTTTTTGTGATAAAATTACTTTGTGCTATCTGTGCCTTGACTTGTGTGAGGAGGAAGACATCACTTGCTGTTTTGCCTCAGGCAGCAAAATATATTGGGCTTGTCCTGAGAAGAACATTATATATAAAGCAGCCTTAGTGTCAGTGGCATTAGTGTCAGACCCATAGGCCTTATATATGCCATATCAATGTATTGGACTTTGTTCATTGGCTTTTGATTACCCCTAGGAAGAAGGCAACCTAAGATAGAGATGCATTAACTGTGAGTGTCTTTTTCCTAATCCCTTTAAACCAGTGAGTACATTTGGAGGCTCTATCTTCCACTACTGACGTAGGTGGTCTAGACTTTGGACCTGTGAAGGACATAGCGAGAGCAATAACAAGGGAATGTCTAGTAGGCTTAATTTGCAAGACAGCTTTCAAAAGTGTAGATGAAGTTGTTTTTCCAGGCTTAAACCAAATGGCATCTGCAAATAAAAAAACCCCACTGCATTCTTACCCAAATACGTGTCAGTAAGCCTTGGAAATATCAACCCTGGGATTTTACAAATTTCATCCAAATGGTGTAATTTAAGGAATGTTCTCTTGGATTACAATTCCCAGTACCCTTAGCTAGTCCAAAATAAACTTTTCTAAACCCTGTCAAATTAATAATAATAATAATAATAATAATAATAATAATAATCGTTTATATTTTCCCGCCTATCCCAGATGGATTGAGGTGGGATTACAGAAGCGGCTTTATCCCAATAGCTTTCATGGTGTGCCTTCAAGTCAACTCCAACCTATGGTGACCCCATTATTGGGTTTTCTTGGCAAAAATTCTTGCCATTGCTTTCCTTAGGCTGACAGAGTGTAACTTGCCTACAGTTACCCAAGGATCTCCATGGCTGAGTTGGGATCCATGCCCTAGTCCAACACCACACCACTCTGGCATGTGTGTACATGTGTGTGTATCAGCCCTATCTTTTGCAATGTAGAAGTCTTTGGGATGACTCCTTGGAGCTGCCACATAGGAGAAATAGAAGAGCTCTGTATTGGTATAGTGAATCCAGGGCACACAAGGTCAAAAACCTGATCAGTAGGGCTGATGAGATCATCTTCCACTCACCTTAACTTTCCCTGCTTACTCTGGAGTTTATCACATGGGAAGAATTTCTCTTAATTTTGAATGAAAAGAAAGTGGGGCCAGAATGCATTCACGTGAATTTGCTAGTTCAGTGAATTTCCATGAATTTGAATTGGATTCGAACTGACTTCCCATTGCCCAAAAATAGCTTGCCAGTGATTACCTCTCACGCAATAATGTGAAACCCCATGATTGCGTTCGGATTGCCTTTGAATTATACTTCCAACTTCCCTTGTCTGATAACATCCTCTGACTCCATTTCAGCCCCTCGAGTAGCTGGATTTTCCCAGCAACAATATCTTTTTGTGGACTATCCCTCTTTTTATGCAAAGTATCTTGGACAGAGCTGGTCCAGAATGAGCAATAAAACCCCATTAGCTTTACAAAAGCCTTGTCCCCTGGTAGAGATGAAAAAAGGTAGAACTGGTTTGTTGATATGCATCAACAGAGCTTGTGTGCAGTTTTGGATTTGCCTGGGGATACAACTATAGAGATTGTCATGATAAAGATTTCCTATGACAACACTGAAGATTTAGATCCAAAGGAAACCCTCCTAAAGCAATAAACAAATCAGGATTATTTGTGAGTTTTTCAGCTTTTGACTTCAGAGATCTGGATTAGATGAGTCAATGTTTTTCTCCTCCCATAATAATAAATAATAAATAAAATAAAATAAATAGTACAGTATATGGTTTCATGCAACAAAACTAACTGGCAGAAGTTTCAAGGCACTTGCAAAATTTTATTGTTGTGTGCCTTCAAGCCATTTCCCATTTATGGCAACCAAAAGCCAACCGTATCACAGGGTTTTCTGGGGCTGAATGTATCGAACTTGCCCAAGGTCACCCAATGCATTTCCATGGCCAAGTGGGAATCAAATCCTGCTCTCCAGAGTCATAGCCCAACACTCAAACTACTGTACAATGGTGGCTCACTTTGAAGGTACTTCTTGATAAAGCATAATTAATTTGAGGACTTTCTGGCCCTAGAATTTGGTGATGGCTACTAATTTAAGTGGTTTTAAAGGATGATTAGATAACATGAAGGATATCACTGTCAGCAGCTACCTACTAGTCATGATTAAGTTAGCACACTTTAGAATATAAGGCAAATACTTTTGGGAAACTTAAAAGAAAAGCAGGAGGGGGATTACCTTCTTCTGTTGTTTCCCAGTGATCAGAGGCCGTTCTGAACAGAATTCATCAGAGCACAATTCAGGGAAACAGCATGGTTTCCAGTAAGCAAAGGGATCAGGCAAGGCTGCATCCTATCACCCTACTTGTTTCACTTATATGCTGAAAATATCATTAGAAAAGCAGAATTAGAATCAGAAAAAGGGGTAGCGAGGACAGGAGGAAGCAACATTAACATCCTAAGACATGCAGACAACACCATAATATTAACAAAAGACATTCAGGAATTGGAACAGTTAATAAGGAACATCAAAGATGAAAGTGCACAGGCAGGTCTGATGCTGAACATAAAGAAAACAAAAACAATGGCCACAGAAGAAATACACAAATTCAATTTAAGCAATGAGGAAATTGAAATAGTTAAAGAATTCCCATATCTAGGATCAAACATTGCCCAGAATGGAGACTGAAGTCAAGAAATAAGAAGAAGACTAGGAATGGGAAGGGCAGTGATGAAAGAACTGGACAAGATACTGAAGTGGAAAGACATACAACTGAACACTAAAGTCAAAATCGTTCAGGCCATTGTATTCCCATCACCATGTATGGATGCGAGAGCAGGACAGTGAAGGAAGCAGACAGAAAGAAAATCGACTCATTCCACATGTGAAGCTGGAGAAGAGTACTTAGGATACCATGGACAGCCAAGAAGACAAACAAATGGGTTCTTGAACAGGTCAGACCAGAGCTCTCCTTGGAAGTTAAGATGATCAAGCTGAGACTATTGTACTTTGGCCACATAATGAGAAGACACGGATCACTATTAAAAACAGTAATACTAGTAAAGTTAGAGGGTAGAAGAAAGAGAGGAAGACAACAAACCAGATGGATAGACTCAATCAGGGGAGTTAGGGGCAAGGGATTGCAGGATCTGGGCAGGGCATGGAGGATAGAGATTCTTGGAGATGTCTCATCCACAGGGTCACCATGAGTTAGAGCCAACTCGAGGATAGCTGACAACAACGAAAGGGCCCTTTCACATGATGCAATTAAAGTGCTATGATTTCACTTTAACTGCCATGCCAACCACTGACTGAACCCAGAAATTCAGTTTAGACTCTAGAGAGAGAGAGAGATTTAGATATCTCTACCAGAGAGCACTAATGTATCACTAAATTACAAAGCCCGGGATTGCATAGGATGAAGCTGTAGCAGTTAAAGTAGAATTATCATGTTATATTTGTGTTGTGTGAAAGGGCCCCTATCTACACTATAGAAATAATGCAACAAACCTCTGAACCCTCTGAACAAACCTTGCCAAGAAAAACACCATGACAGAGTCTCCTTAGGGTTTCCGTAAATTGGGAATTACTTAAGAGCACACAATACACGCGCCTGGAGATGCTGAGGGCTGAAACTGGGAATCTCTACTTCCAAACTATGTGGGCTTGCCACTGTGTTATGACCCCTGTGGGATGATTCATCATGTGGAGATTGACTCAAGTACACCATGTAAAAACACAAAGGGATCTTATAGCACCTTTGAAACTGAGTGAAAGAAGTTGTAATATAAGCTTTTGTTAACCCATGCACCGAGGAAGTAGAATCAGTCTTTAAGCATATCCTACAATTTCTTTCACTCAGTTAGTCTCAAATGTGCTACAAGATCCCTTAGCATACTGATATTCCAGACTAACACAGTTATGTTTCTGAATTCTACCACTATGTAGAAATACAAAGACTTTCTTGCTTGGAGGCCTACATCATGCCAACTGTCCTTTTTTCAATACCAAGTTAAAATTTCACTGTTCAGTCTAGGTATTAAGAGGTCTAAAGAGATCATAGTTTCATTTCATACAAATGAAATAAATAATAAAATAATAAGCAGAAGAATTTTTGTACTATCAGATTGCATGTTCTGTTTTATTGAATTTGTTTTAAATTGCATTTTAAAATGATTTTCTTGACAGTATATCATCCTGAGATCATCCGCTGACAGAAGGTGATTTATAAAATAGAAATAAATGAATAAATGCTACTAAGGTTCCTTATCTCTTTGTCCTAGAACTACCATGTATGGATGGGTGCTACATATCAGCATGGTCTCTGGATCTTTTCAAGTCAGCCCAGGCCTTTGGTGACACCATGTTGACATGCTTAAGAGAGCTAAGAAAAGGACTTTGATGAAAAGTCACACTTATTATCCTGCTCCTAGTATTCTTCACTCATAGAGAAGTTGTTTTATTTAGACTTGGGTCTTGACTACACAGCTTAGGAACAAGCTTATTGACAAATTTGAAATTAGATGGTACCTTTGCCATTGAGTTGTTCCATCTGGAGTTCTTCTGCCTGAAACCTTTTTACTCAGAAAGGAAGGGCTGGATCCAATTATGATTTTTTCCTGAGGCATCAGGTGCTTTGTTTAATAGGTCTGGCATTGGGGAAAAGGCAGGGCATTGGAAGGAGGGAGGGAGGAATCCATACATGGATGCATAAATGTGGATGGATAAAATCTTGCCCTCATACATGGAGGTACCAAAGAAGTGGTTCAATCTCTCTGTCTACCTACTGTGCCTTTTCCTACCTCCAAACTTCACATGGTGACATAACAATAAAAAGGAAGTATGCACATAGTTACAATCAAATACACACATGCCAAGATCACGGTTGATATTCTTAATAAAATGGAGTACCCAAAACCACTATTTTGACCTCTACAGGAGAGGAAATTGTGGTTTCCATGTCAGTGGGGACAGGGGCATCATTAGGCAGTGTGGGGATGAAGGATGACATGCTAAGGTGGGGTGACACCACTGTTACCACTAAAGGGGGAGTAACACCACCCCTAAACATCTGCCTTTGGGCACAAATGGGTTGTGCTGTTTGCTCGAGTCCCTTTGAAACACTGACTGAGGCAAGGCTCAGTGGGAGGAGAAAAGAGAGGCCCCAGGTTTTCAAAAAACTAAACAAAATCTTTTAAAATTATCTTTAAAAACATCACATCTTACCAAAGTTTTACTTTAACCTCATGTACCTCTGTATACATAAATACATTTAGCCTGTGCATATGACATTGTAATTTAAAGATATAATGTTAATTTTGCTAGTTTGCTATATCAGAACTATTATCATTACATTAAGTGATATATGAGATATATGCTTTATGAATTATATTAATACAAAAAACATTACTAAGGATTTTTTTATATGTGGTATGAAAGGAGGTTGGAGGGGGTCAAACCATTACACCAGTCTAAAGTTTTTTGTTGGCTTTTCAGGAGCCCTGGTGGCGCAGTGGTTAAATGCCTGTACTGCAGCCACTCACTCAAAACTACAAGGTTGTGAGTTCAAGACCAGTGAAGGGTTTCAAGCTTGACTCAGGCTTGCATCCTTCCAAGGTCGCTAAAATGAGTACCCAGATCGTTGGGGGCAAATTAGCTTACAGTTGTAAAGCACTTAGGTGGTATGAAGTGGTATATAAGTGGTATATAAAGGAAGCTTGTTTATTATGTGGCTGTGCTCTGGAATAATTTATTTCTGACGTTTCAACTTCATCTGTGGCTGGCATCGTCAGAGAATGGTGGCATGGAGGTGTGTGGTGTATATATATTGTGTGATCCTTGGCTGAGAGGAAGTGATTTACATGTTAATCTGTGTGTCGGTCTGTTGGTGAATAGCAAGGCCTCAGGCTGAGAGGATATGTGAGGAGGGTATTATTACATTATATTGTATTATTTTCCACCTATCTCCCAGTGTTGATCATCATTATAAAAGACAATTTAAAATAAATTAAATAAAATATCATATTAAAACCAACATTGAATTTAAAAGTAAATAATAGTAATAATAATAATGCATTGGGAGCTGAATTTGGTTCATATGCACACTTGTTGACAGGATAATTTGTGCAACTGGCAAAGCTACATTTTTCTTGGCTCTGAATGTTATTTACCTTAGCACAGATGCCAAATTTCCAAGGGTGCGGGTGGCTTTTTAAAAAAAATCAGGGATGAAAAAGCTCTCGCCCATGCAGGTTCTTCATCCACCCACAGGCTTCTTTTGCTATTTTAAACCAAGGAAACTGTCATGTGGAGCTCTGTCATGCTTTGCAGCCTTGAAAACTGTTGCCCTGTAGCTTACTCCTGTGTAGACATGCATTGAGGTGTGCATTCGATGCTTTGTGGCATAGAACGCTCAAATTGACACCTGGCTCTGCCCACTTTGCTTGGGCCCTGTCTGGCATCCTTAGTTTAGGGAGGCGTATTTAGAATTTTCAGCCAGAGTCTAATGTCTCACCAAACTACAAACCCCAGGACTCCATAAGACACACCATAGCAATTAAAGTGGAATCTTAGTGCTATAATGGTGTGGTGTGAAAGGGGCCTGGTCATTGGAGAATCATAGACTCATAGAGCTGGAAGGGGATCCATAGGATATTGAGTCCAACCCCCAGCTCAGTGGAGGAACTAGCATTCCCAGGGGGTAGCAGTCCGGCTTCTTTTTGAATACATCCAGAGAAGTCCCCACCACCTCTCTAGGCAATTTGTTTCATTGCTGAACAGCCTTTACTGTCAAGAGGTTCCATCTAATGTTCAATTAAAACCAACCCCTATAATTTACAACCTTTAGACCTCTTCCTATCCCCTAGGATCAGGAAAGAATGAACTTTAACCCTCTTCTTTGTGATAACCCTTGTGGTAAAGAGTGCACTCATGTCACCCCAGTTTTTCACAAAGCTGAACATGCCTAGCTCTTTCCTCATATGTTTTGTTCTGCATAGCTCATACCATCCAGTGGCATCACTAGGTGGGTGTGGGGAGTGCAAAATGCACCAGGTGACACCCGAGAGGAGGGGTGCCACTCAGTGAAACCATTCTTTCGCTGTGGCAGATTGTCAAGTGTGCCTCTTAGGGAGGGAGCTGAGGTGATGGCAAGGGTGGCAGATGAGCAAGGCAGTGGAAGGGTAGGGTAGGATGTATCAGGCTGCTATAACCCCTCTTCGCAGCCCTCCACACACATCGGCTGTCACCACGCCTGGTGACGCCACTGGCACCGTCCTTGCTGCCCTTCTTTGAGCCTGCTCCAGCTTGTCTATATCCTTCTTAAAATGAGACACAATACTTCAGATGAGGCCTGACCAGTACAGATAAACAGTAGCATGAGAGTTCGATGCCCCTTATGCCCTTCCTAGATGCTTCCAAAAATGGGAAATCAAATGTTTTCATGCCCAGCATCCATAGTTTTTTGTGGATTTTTCAGAAAATGTGGCCATGTTCTAGAAGAATTTATTTCTGAAATTTCACCTGTATCTGTGGCTGGCATCTTCAGAGAATGGTGGCATAGAGGTGTCTGGGGTATATATACTGTATGACTCTTGGTTGAGAGGAAGTGATTTACATGTTGGTCTGTTGGTGAATAGCAAGGCCTCAGCGTGGGAGGATATGCAAGGGGGATTTGTGTCTGTTTGTGTCAATGGATTCATTGTCTGCTGGGAAACCCCCTGACCCTGGGTGATATTCATTTGCATGTGCTGAGTTTTGATTTTGGTGTTTTTCAGGACTGGTAACCAAACTTTGGGCCTGGACAGACTTTGCTTTGTTCCCGAGCAATGTCGCAGCAGCCAAACTGCGCAGCGTCCCTCCGCACCAAAAAGAACCCATAAAAAACAGATTCTTTTAAGTCCGCGTGTCAGATGTCACATGTGCGCCATTGGTGCACTGTGGCGCATCAGTGACGTAAGTAACGTGCAGCAATGTCTGTATGCTGCATGTCACTTACATCATGATGGTGGCCCCCATGTGGATGGGAGGCCGCCATCATGGTGCCGCTGTTATGTGCTAGGATTTGGGAGCGTGCGGTTGGTGTGCACTCCTGAATCCTACAACTGGCACCAGCACTCTGCTTCCCGCCTGTGAAGAAGGGGAGAAAGGGAGGGTTGAATGGGCGAAGGAAGAGGGAAGAGAGGACCCAGGGGTGGAGGCAGATTTGGAAATAGGGAGGACACCACAGCTGAGTACGGGGAGGAAAGAGTTGCAGCTGGCGCCAGGAAGGCGGCTGGAGGCTGGCCCTGGGGAGGAGGCTGATATAAGGCAGGGGGAGATAGAGGAGGGGAGGAGTGGAGCACACGGAAGAGGAGCTCGAGGAGGCAGTAGGAGACATAGCGAGGAGAGTGGCGGCCTGCCCCAGAAGACGCCGGACAAATTCCTTAGCACTCCCACGAGGACGTGGAAGGTGAGAGCAGGACCCTGCCACCCATCCATTCCAGTCAGCCCGAGGGCCCACGGGACGAGGCAGGGTGAGCCGTTCAACCCAGAGGCAGGGCGCAGTGTGGGAGCCGAAGGAAGGTCAGAACCCACGTGGTGGGAGTGGCGAAATAGGGGTCGCCCAGGAGTGACTAGGAGCCCCAGCCCTGGACCTGAGGAGGAAGAAGGACAAGCGGGACTGGCCTACCGTCCAGCGCGCTCCAGTGGAGTGGGCCCCGAGTAAAGCCGGCCGGTCAGTTTCGTTATAGGGAGAGCTGTGAGGACAACAGCAGCCCAAGTCCAGTGAAGTAACTCAGGTGAGGGCAGAAGACTCCCAGGAGCGTTTGAGGTTTATTTTGAGACTGTTATAATAAAGTTGAAGTGTTGTTGCAACTGCATCCAGACTAAGGTGTGCATCATTAAATAGAGACCCATAGCGGTGCCATGGACCCACAGAGGGTATTACCACCTATGGGACCCCCGGCCCCGCCCACACCGCCCATCTGTTTCAGACCTTTGTTTACTTTCAGGGTTTCTTCTTTCTTGTTGAAGTTGTCCAGGTCTTTGTGGATTTCAATGGGTTCCCTGTGAATTCTGACCTGATAGTTGTTGGCATGGTCCAGAAATTCAGTGTTTTCAAACAGCATTTTATGCCCAGGTTGGTGTATAACATGTTCTGCTACTGCTGATTTTTCTGGCTGGCCCATTCTTTTGCCTGGTCACTTGGGAAGCAGGACGGTAGATCAGAGAGGTCTCATCCGGTGGAGATGTTCTCTTGGGGTTTTTTTTTTGGTAAACTGAATTCTAAACATTGCTTTTTTTTCTTTTACTTCAAAAGAATGTTTTCCCAGTAAGCATGCCTACAATGATATTGTATCCAAAAATTGTTTCTATTGTTTTAAATGAAATGCAATCAAGAGATAAACTGCTGGTATAAGTTGCTGCTGAGAAAGATTCAGAGTTTGTAAGAATCACATAATGACACAACCATTTATTATTATTATTATTATTATTATTATTATTAACCTTTATTTATAAAGTGCTGTAAATTTACACAGCGCTGTACATACAATCTTTTTAATTAGACGGTTCCCTGCCCTCAGGCTTACAATCTAAAAAGACATGACACAAAAGGAGAAGGGAATGGTGGTGGGGAAGGGGATGAGGTCCAGCAGTCTTTTCTACCTCCGCCGCCTGGACCAAGGCAGATGGACTGGAGGGAGGACTTGGCTTCTTGGAGCTAGCCTGCCTCTCTCTCCCTCAAGATGGTGGCTGAAGGGAGGGCTTTTCTTCTTCCAGGCAGGCCTGGTGGAGCTAGCCTGCCTCTCTCTCCCTTTAAAAGCCCTTTGCAGTCGATTCATGAAAGTCTGTTGGAATCGGAAGGTTTTCACTTGCTGGCAGAAGGAGAGCAAAGAGCGAGCCATCCTAACTGTCCTAGGGAAGAAGTTTCAAAATCTGGAAGCAACTACCAACTTAGAAGCCCATCTCCCTTGTAAACAATAAATTGCCTGGGTGGGCAATGGGACTGAAGGAAGAGCCTCCCCTGAATAGCTTAAGGCAAGAATTTGAAACAGTGTAACTGTGTTTGGGCATTTATTTCTCATAATATACAATAACTTTAAGAGAAAGATAGAAGGATGAATACTCAATGGATCACATTTGTGTCCAGACTGTACAATTGCAGCAGCAGGATTTCACTTTAATCATCTTGGTGCCTTTCTGGAGAATCCTAGGGTTAGTAGTTTGTTGAGGTGCTTAGAGTTCTCCCCAAGAAAACTCTAGTGATGTAGGTCAAGGGGATAATGAACAAGAGATCTCTAGCACTTCATCAAATGACAAACCACAGGATTCCATATAATGGAGCCATGGCAGTTCAAGTGGTGTCAGACTGCTGTAACTGTACAGTGTGAGTATACCCAAGGGATGAATTTACTCTTTGCTGGCATAGCAGTTTGATGGACAATATTATTATCACAAGCATCACTTTTATGAAGGTCTCAGAAAATGTTCAAGTGTGCTGATTTTTGCCAGTGTTGGGATTGTTTCTGTTGCCCTGTTTATTGGGATGTGTGCGCGCGGATTCTTTTAAAATTATTATTATTGAATTGTTTTGTTTCATGTAATTTCTTGTCACATTTTTTCTCTCTGTGTGTGTGCGTGCCCTCAAGTCACTTGTCAACTAGATGCCTTGAAAAGGCATACAAACAAACAAATAACCCACGTCTTTGTTTTCTTAACTCATTAACATTTCCTTGACCATTGCAAAATCTCACTGGTGTATTAGCATCATTTTATGTAAAAGAGCCTAAATCCTCCTTAACCACTCTTCAAGGCTGAGTCCTTCAACTGATTTCCAATGATTTGGCTAATCTACTTCTTCTGTTTGTGCCTGGAAATGTCCTAACCTCCAGATATCATAAAGCTGTAAAGCATGGAAGTTTGATGGCCAAGGTGGGACCAAGGTGGACATAAATGAAATAGCCCAGGATGCCCCAGGATCATGCCCACTGACTACACCAGCCTGGCATAACAGTATTCTACCCCATTGGAAGCAATGGGGATGTGTTTGAAAAACAATGAGTCACACAGAGGGCGAGGCACCATCACTAACCCTAGGCATCTTAGCTATATGTTAGCATTCACCGACATGGGTCAATAATACTATAGTTGGTTTTCTGTATCTATGGATTTTGGTATTCATAGATTCAAGCCTCCACAGCTTGAAAATATTTTTAAAATATATTAAATTCCAAAAAGCAGATTTGATTTTGCCATTTCATATAAGGAACATCATTTTACCATGCCATTGTATTTAATGGGACTAGCGCATCCACAGATTTTGGTATTCATGAGGGATCCTGGAACCAAATCCCAGCAGATACCAACAGCTCACTGTATATACTTCTTTATCAGCCCTAAGGAACAGTGACTTTTAGATAAAACTATACACATCCAGTGTTTTAAAATAGGTCTAGGTCTAGGATATGTGGACAAGGCTAAATCCATATCCACCAACTGTCTCAATTTGACAGGGACAGTCCCAATTAATCCTCTGTCATTCACCCACTTTTTTGGTTGATTTTAAAAACTGTAAAACCAAAAGCAAAAAGTAAGGCAATATATCCTTACACGCAGAAGGTTTCTAAACCAAGTAGCGTAAAAGTCTAACAAGGAAAGTCTGGAATACTGTATAATAATAATAACTTTATTACGGCCAATTGGCCAGCACGATTACAAAATTCCAGTTTAAAACACAACATAGGTTCATGTACAGATTGGAGAGTATAAACAAATGACCGTCTATGAAAAGTAAGGATAAAAAGCAAGGATAGGACTGCACGATCAGGCAAACACACAACAATAAGTACTGTATATTCAATGTATTGTGTATTGAACTGATTTTTAGATGTAAGCCGCTTTGATTGTTTGGCCACAGAAAAGCGAGAGATAAATAAAAGTTTTATTTATTTATTTATAAATATTTTTGCAAATAATGCAAAAATTTTCTGAAGTGAATTTACAGTGAGCCCTCTGTATCCACGGATTCTTTCTCTACAGATTCAAGCATATATATATATATATATATATATATATATATATATATATATATATATATATAT
>NC_056522.1:27020799-27035201 GCF_019175285.1 Sceloporus undulatus | reverse complement strand
TCCCAAAGAGCAAACCCTGATTTTGCCATTTGGGACTTGAGCATCCACAGATTTTGCTATGCGCTGGTCCTGGTACAAAATCCTAGCAGATAGCAAGGGCCCACTGTCATTACAAATTGTACTATTTTTAGTTACAGCCTGCAATTTCCCCAAATGCAGGAAACTTGACTGCATAATTTGTGGCTCTGTTACCTTGCCAAACTACAAATCCTAGGATTCCACAGAATAGCATCAGGGTGTCAAGTGGTGTCAAATGTCTTTATTTCTGCAGCATGAATACACTTCTTATCTCCATTTTCAGTGGCTGCTTGCATTGTGTTCAATGTACTGATTATCTCATTGGTGAGAACATCCTAGTGTCATTGGGTGCACTGTGATACATACCAATAAAGCCAAACTTAAGAAAAAGCAACAAGCCAGCACCAGGTCACTTGTGATATTTGCTGCCTTACCTACTCATGTAGATGTTTACCATCTGTAATTGTTTGCTGATATTCCTTCCAGATAGGACACCTTTCAAAAGCCTTTTGTTTGTGGCCACCTGATAAACTCTCACCGTTACCTATTTTTAACACCTTTTTTCTTGGTTTGGTAACAGAAGTAGATCATTCTGTATCTCTTACTTATTTGTGCCATTTAGTCAGCATTTTCTGTGGAGGTCACAAAGCAGAGGTGAAAAATGTTCTGGGCTACCTACCATATCTCACAGTGCTCAGTTTCTGCATAACTAACAACTTTGGGATGATCAAACAATTACCAGCTGAAACTGAAAGGGGAACTAACTGGCAAGTAAGGAAGGTGGCTAATTGGGCCAAGTCAAGACATCCTGGGCCCTAACTATTGTAAGTCTTCTCCACTTGGGAAAAATATATCAGGAAGCTGTGGTATTTGCTGCTACAGCATAGGTTTCCCTTATCTAAAATACTTGGGACCAAACATGTTTTGGATTTTGGATTTTTTCAGATTTTGGAATAATTGCATTTACATAATAAGATATCTTGGAGATGAGACCCACATCTAAGTTTGTGTACACTGAACAATCAGAAAACAAATGTGTCACTATCTTGGTCACCCATGTGGACAATTTTCAATTTTTGTAGTATTTCAAATTTTAGAATTCCGGATAAGGGATACAGTGGTACCTCGGGATACGAAATACCCAGGTTACGAAATTTTCGGGATACGAAAAAATCCCATAGGGAATTATTGTTTCAGGTTACGAATGTTTTTTCGGGTTACGAAAAAACTTTTGGTGCTTTTTTCGGCTTTTTCGCACGGAATCGCGGCTTTTCCCCATTAGCGCCTATGGCAATTCGGCTTACGAAGGCTTTTCGGGTTACGAAAGCGGCCGCGTTACGAATTAATTTCGTAACCCGAGGCACCACTGTACTCAACATGTATTTTTCTCAAAGGCAGCATGGCATAGTGGTTTAAGCATTGGATTATGACTCTGGAGACAAGGGTTTTAATCTTGGCTTGACCCTAGAAACCCACTGGTGCTTGGCCAAGTCATACTCTCTCAGCCTCAGAGGATGACAGTGGCAAATCCCCTCTAAAGAAACTTGCCAATTTTTTCTGTTTTTATTTAAATATCCAGATTTTTTTTTTAATTGACATGGGGTCAATTCACGCTAAACAATAATGCTATTATTCCACTTTAACTGCCATTGGGCCCATACAGAGAGGCCAAAATAAAGCTGTGCCAAAACTGTGGTCCAGTCCTTAGGACTGGAGCGTGGCTTTGGCGTGGCTTCTGGCCTTTTAGGATGCATGCATCATTTAAACAACATACCTCCAAAGTGTCCGAAGCAGCTTTATTTTGGCCTGTCTGTACTGGCCCATTGTTGGAATTCTGCGGTTTGTAGTCTGGTGAGGAGCTTTCTGGTAGAGAATTCCAAATGTCTCTTCCTAACCTGCCAGCCCCATGATTCCATAGGACAAAACCAGGGGAATTAAAGCAGGATAATAGCACTGTGTTTCTGTATACAAATGGCTCCTGAACTGTTTTCAGTTAACTCAGGCACTCGCTGCAAATTTTATTCCCACCCTTGTAACAAAAGGAATCTTCTCAGATAATATTCAGAACCCAAGGAAGCTCACTTTTGGCAAGCAGGTTTGTTGTTTTCACACATGAACTTTTAACTGACCACTGTATAGTCTAACTACAGTATAGTTATAGTGTTATACTACAACAATATGACAGTCAATTTTATTTATTTAAAGTATTTCTGGATTGCCTCCCAGCTCACAAGGGACTTTGGATAGTTTGTTTTATGTTACATTTAAAACCCGGAACAGATTCATCACTCCACTGACATGGGATCCACCAGCCACCACTGCTTAAATCCCCACTCAGATGGAATTAAATCTGATGTGGTGTGTTGCAGCTTCCTATTCCTTCTACAAAAGAAGTCCATAAAGAGTTAGTTCAGTGAGTCACACTTAGAGGCTGGAGCTAGTCTTCACCTTTGGACTTTTTAGTTGAGGCTTCTACTTTCAGTTTTATATATAATGGCCATAAAACAGCATATTGCTTTGTCGCAAAATGTGCAGGATGCTTTGCTTTTACACAGGACTCCCAAATCATTAGAAACATATTGCCTGACACCAAAGGGGTGCGGATCTTGGTTGCTTGTAAAGTAACACAGGACAGGCCCTATTGTAGCAACTTCAAAATAATATGTTATATGTACATATGTATCCACAATGTAGATTTCTTGTACTACATCCTAAAATAATGGAGGCTGCACTGTGTTGATGGTCCAAGGACTCAGGCTAATGTTCCTATTACTTAGTGTTATTATTGCTGTGCGTCCTCCCATTTTTTCTGACTTATGGTGACCTGGCCCAAGGCAACTCTGTCACAGGGTTTTCTTGGGAAAATTTGTTCAGAGGTTTTGTCTTTGCCATCCTCATATATATGCACTAATTTTAGTTTGGACAGTGAGTTCTCTCTCTATACCCACCACCTTCTCATACCCTGCAACATTTCACAGACGAAAATCAGGACACATGTGGCCAGGCTACATCAGACTACAGTTAAGATGGCAAAAGTTATTAATGAGGAAGAGCCACACAAGCTAGGATTGGTTGTAGCAGTTTGCTTTTGACTGAGCTTACTGGGAAGGACAAGATTAATCCCTTTCCTCTCCTCTCTTTCCACTGCTGTGTTAACTGAGTGCAAACTATTTTTGTACTTTTAACTATGGCACTGGCTAGACGGGCCCTTTGGGGCGCCGTCGTGACGTGCAAGGGGCGGCGCTTTCAGACGCCCCTCACCCCTCACCCCCAACGAGGGCGTCAAAATGGTGGCGCCCTGTAGATACAGGTGCCGCCCTTTTGACATGATGGATGCCTAGCGCCCGCAAGTCTCAGCACCCTTGTGACACAGAAAGGACCCGCTTTTTGCGAGTTCTTTTTGCTGTATGAGGGAGCCGCATGGTTTGTCCGCTGTAGCTCCTTCGTGCAGCAAACCAGGGTGGCGGGAGACCGCCCTTTTTGGGTGGTCTGTATCCCGCCACTGTTTGCAGCAACCTGAAGGCAAAGGAGGGAAATGAGAAAAGGAGAGAGAAGCTGGGACATTTTATAAGCAGCTGAAAAAGTGGGATGAGAGAGGATTAATCAGGAGTGTCCCTGGCAAATAGAGACAGTTTGTCTGTCTATCAGTCTGTCTATTGTATATCCTCCCGCCCCCTCTACAGCGGACTCATGGCAGCTTGCAACATTAAAAGCCAAATACAAATTAGTATCTACTCATAATTTACAAAAGTTAGCATGGCATAGTTGTTTGAGTGTTGGACTATGACTCTGGAGACTAGGGTTCGTCTCCTACTTGGCCATAAAACCTACTGGGTGACCATGGACAACTCACATGCTCTCAGCCTCAGAGGCTGGCAATGGAAAAACCCCTCTGAAGAAACTTGCCAAGAAAACCCCCTGATAGGGTTGCCTTATGTCAGAAATGACTTGAAGGCACACATCAAAAACAACATTGTTTAAAAGTCATAATTATAGATATAAAATGCTATGCATACACTCTTTTCAAAAATCATTCTGCACACCCAATTAATTTCCAAATAACTCTTTAAATAAAAATGTATTTACCTGTGAGTAAAAGGAGAGCAAAAGTGTAGCCAGGCTTCCATAGCTTGAAAGCAGCTATCAAAAAGGCCTTCTCATGTGTCCTTGCTAGATGAGCCTGTGTCAATGGTTAGACTGTGAGAAAATTTTCCTCTGGTAATCTTCAGATTCGGCAGCTATTTATGTAGAAATTGCCTACTTTAACTGATATTACAGATATTAAACTTACCTCTTACTAAGGTTGCATCTACCCAGCACAATGAATACAGTTTGACATCATTTTAACTGCCATAGCTCAATGGGCTAGTCTATATGTAAGTGTATTATATGAATTGCTGCAGATACACTATTCATACATTCTCATGAATCTCCTTCACTTTCCTGTACAAATTCGCATCTACTCACCCCTCCCCTCCCAAAAACTTGCACCCATGCAAATCCATCCGAAGCAAGGGGATGACCAGATGTGTGATAATGCAGATTTCTGAGAATTTCCACTGATACTGCAGTAAAAACCTCAAAGCCTTTTTCTTCAGATTTTAGGATTTCCAGCCCCTGCCCCACAAAAAAGCCTGAACAAATTGCATGTGGCCAGATGCCAGATCACATTCTATTTGACTGGAATAAGGACTATTTTAATCCTGTAAACTAGCCAAATGTTATGGAACTTTGGGATTTGAAGGTTTGTGAAGATGTTTAGACTTCTCTGTCTACCGTTAGAGAGTTCTAGTGCCATGACAAGCTACATATCCCAGCATTCCATAGGATACAGCTGTAAAAGTTAAAGCAGTGTCAAACTGCATTAATTTTGCAGTGTGGCAGCAGCCAGAGAAGATGGGTACCTTAACTTCAAAGCCAAATCACTCAAAAATAGACTTTCTCCTTCTCTATTGCCACTTTCTCTGAGATTTGTTTCCCTTACCTGGAGACTTGGGCTGCATCCCAACTGCAGAAATAATGCACTTTGATACAACCTTAATAGCCATGGCTCAATGCTATGGAATCCTGGGATCTGTAGTTTGTTCTGGTACCTGAGCTGACAGAGATGCTAAGTGTCTCACAAAACTACAGTTCCCAGGATTCCATAGTATTGAGCCATGGCAGTTAAAGTGGTGTAAACTTGAATTATTTCTGCAGTGTGAATGAAGCCTTAGAGAATCATAGCAACTCCCTGAAATTTCAGCCAGTGTCCTGAGGTCTGGTGATCCTATGACCTATATTTCCCCCTCTAAGTATTGTTGAAACGTCTGAGGAATTATACTAGAGTTTTGCTTCAAAAACACAAGAGAGAGAGGAAGGGACTTTTGGTATTTTGAAGAGCAATAAATGGAAGCTTTTGTGAACTAGATCTGCCTCATCAGCTGAATCCAAGACACTGGGTTTTAGCCCAACAAGTTTAGTGCCATAAACAATGTCCATTTTTAAGGAACTGCAAGTCTTCCCAGTTTGCATGTGGGTTCCCCAGACAGCAGGTACTTTAAACACACAGTAGCACAGATAATTGTTTTACAACACCAGAAAGGCCAAACTAGACAATAAGCTAAATGTGCAATTGCATGCAATGTTTCTAGAGTGTTCTTTCTCCCAAGATCCATACATAACAAACACAGGGAGGGATGGTGGTAGAAATCAGAATCTAGACTGTGGGGCTTTACAATGGATATGTAACCATTCTCCTTCTTGATACAACAAAATTTCTCTTTCCACTAGCACCCTTTTCCTCCCAAAACTGCTTTTTGTTTTTCAAGAGAAGCCAATTGGTTGTTCGTTGTTTATACACTGCAGGTTTTAGTTTTTTATTTCTGGATGGCCTTGGCTTCTGGCTATTTGCAATAAAATCTGTAAAAAATTAAGAAGCAACAAAGTATCCCCATTTTCATACTCTGCCCGATGGTAGGGAATGAAACTCATTTAAAACTGATTCATGTACAGTATTTGCTGTGCAGGAGTTTGGTCGCAGCTCTTGCTCTGGAGAAGCTCCTGGGCTTTTGACCACCACCATATCAGGCAGAAATTGAACTGGTAAAACTTCCCCTGTATATGCTTTTGTGAATTCAAGGTAGGTGCCATTCCCTATAATGTGGATCAGGACGTGAGTCATGGGTGCATCATTTCCATTAGAGTGCGCATTTGACCCACATTGCTCCGATATCATTTCCATTGAGATTCGAATCTGAATCGAATTATCCTGAAAAATCTGAATTTTAGGTCAATAAACTGGTTTTTTTAAAAAAGTGGTTTTTCAGCTAATTTTCCTGTGCATCTGGAGTCTGATTCGGGGCAAATGAATGGGAACGAAAGGATGTCTGATTCGGGAACCTAGAGATGGGAGGAGCAGCGCTCAAGGGGCTGGCCTGGGGGTGTCACCCTCTTTGTCTCTTTTTGCATCGCCGGCGCCATTTTCTTAATAAATAATAATAATAAATTTTATTTATACCCCGCCTTTCCAAAAAAATGATCAAGGCGGCTTACAAGTGTTAAAAACAGTTAGAATAGCATTTACAATACAAATTAAATTACAATATAAAAAGTTAAAACATTACTACAAAAATAGGAACAGGAGTCAAAAAATACACATATCAGGGTACAAATAATCAATCACAAATATTTCGGAGTCAAAGGGCAGAGGAAAATCAATTAAACTAAAGAGGGAAGGCCAATCTAAATAAGTATGTTTTTAAATTCTTCTTAAAAGAATCTAGTGAGGCGGCAGAGCGAAGCTCTAAGGGGAGCTTATTCCAGGAAGACGGGGCAATGATGGCAAAAGCCCTCTGTGAGGTCCTTACAAGATGTGTTCTAGGAACCTCTAACAGGTTTGTCCCGGATGATCTAAGTGTGCGGGGCGGATTATGTGGGGAGAGGCGGTCCTCCAAGTACCCTGGGCCCAAGCCATTTAGGGCTTTATAGGTTAAAACCAACACCTTGTATTGAGCTTGGAAGCGAATAGGCAGCCAGTGAAGATCTTTTAAGATAGGTGTTATATGGTCCGACCTGGAAGTACCAGCGACCAGTCTAGCTGCCATATTCTGTACAATTTGCAGCTTCCGGGTTTGGTACAAGGGTTGCCCCATGTAGAGCGCATTGCAGAAGTCCAATCGAGAGGTTACTAAAGCATGTACAACAGTTTCAAGGGAATTTTCTTTCATTCGCATAGCCTTTACCCCAGTGGATTGGGAAGCAGGGTAAGGCGATTGCGCTACATTGAGCTCCAAATGCAGTAAACACATTAGTCCCCCTGCAACCTCCCCTCTGCTCCACATTCATAGACCAATGTGTGAGGAGAGCCCTTGAACACCATTTTAAACTATTATTTTTTCTTTTTTATTTATTTCTTTTTTGGCTCTGCCTGAGCGCCTGAGCAGCAGATGGGCTTTGCAGTACATGCCTGCTTGATCACCCCCCTGACAGCCCAGGCAGCAATGGGGGAGGCAAAGGGATTTGGGGTGATTAGAGGCTCCTCTTCTCTCTTTCCCAAAGGGAATCTGGGGAGACACAGAAGAGCCTGGACACCTAGGGATCTGAGGGGGAATAGAGGCTTCTCTTCTCTCCTTCCCAAAGGGAATCTGGGGAGACACAGATGAGCCTCGGATGCAGCCGCTATTCATTGGCTGCCCAAAAAAGCAACATCAAACAAACAAACAGAAATGGGAACGTGGAGCAAAATAAACCGTGTCAAAGTGTTTTGAATCAGGTGACGACACTTGTGACGTTTGAAGCCTATGCACTTGATTGACAGCTTGCAGACACAAATGAGAACGGGGAGCAAATTACTCCGCTTTAAAATACATCGATTTAAAATAAATGGGAACGAAAACAGGGTCTAAATAAATCGAGGTAATTTGCCTCCTTTCCTAATGGAAACGATGGAAAAAATTAGACTCGGAAAATAATCCAAGTCAGAATAGTGCCAATATAAGCCGTTTTATCTGCCAAGTGGGAATGGAGCAATTGAGTAACTAATTCCACACTTTATCCTCTGAATAACCCTTTGAGGTAAGTTAGGCTGAGAAACAGTGACTTGGTTCAGGGTCACCTGGAGAGTTTCATGTCTCAGTGGTGACCATAATCCAGGTCTCCCAGGTTTCAACTCTTCAGCAATGCTGTGTCTCAGGCAGAAAAATTTTAATGTTGAGAGATAGACACACACACACAGAGAGGGGTAGATTTTTTTACCTGTTGTGAAAAGTATTTCCAGTTTTTATATTTCTGATTTCTATCTATGGGTGTGAATGCTGGACAGTTAAGAAAGCTGAAAGGAAGAAAATCAATGCATTTGAAATGTAGTGCCAGAGATTAGTCCTACAGATTACTGTGGATTACCAAAAAGACAAATGAATGGGTCCCCAAGCAAATCAGGCCAGAACACTTTCTAGAAGGCAAGGTAAGAAAGCTTAGGCTGTCGTATGTTGGCCATATCATGAGACAGCAACTGCTGCTACACTGTACAATTAATGCAGTTTGACACTGCTTTAATTGTCATGGCTTCTTTCTGTGGAATCATGGGATTTGTAGTTTGTTGTTGCACCAGAGCTCTCTGACATAGAAGGCTAAATAGCCCACAGAACTACAAATCCCAGAATTCTATAGCATTGAGGCAGGAGCACCGCGGCGGGACTCTTGTAAGATTCTGGGCTTGGCTCCCAGCTCCAGTCTTGCTTGACTTTGGAAGCAAAAAATCAGGACTGATTCTGGGAGACCTCTAAGAAATATCAGGGATAATTTTCTGGTAGGGCTTTAAAATAATCCTGCCTGAAACTCTGGAGAGATACTGCTAGCTGATAATACTGAACTAAATGGACCAAGGTTTAATTCAGTATATGGCAATTTACTATCTTCTTATCATAATCAATGTATGATGAGGATGCTGTGTGAATGCAAGTTGCGTCCAACTGAGGGTGACCCTAAAGTGAATCTATCATGGGATTTTCTTGGCTCCAGAGGGGAGTTGCCCTTGCCTTTCTCTGAGGCTGAGAGAATGTGATGTGCCCAAGGTCAGCCAGTGGGTTTCCATGGCTAAGTGGGAGATTTGAATCCTGGTCTCCCAGAGACCAATACTCAAACCACTGCACCATATTATATTTGATCTTAATCAGCGATAAATAATAAAAAAAACAAGTTGGATTGATGGGTGTTATTTGTGTGATTATATAATTTCTGGAGAAGAATGTATGACCCGACATATTTTATTTTGTTGAACCTTTGACAAGGTTCTGTTTTGTATGATTGCTAAAGACTCCAGATGTTTAAATGTTAGCCAAAGGATTTCATGAAATTAGGATCAGCATGAAGACAAGCATTAAAGTGGAGCAATTTGTCCCTCTCCGTGGAACAGCACAAAAAAACCCCTAAAGGGTTTTGCTTCACCAGGAGACATCCAGTCTATGCCAACCTTGTTTTCTATCCTCTTATTGCAACAATGGCAGTTGTCATCAAGGACTCCTAGTTTTGTCTTGTATTTAACCTTATCAAGGTTTGCCACCTAAACATTATTTTACTCAGAGTTCCTGAAATGTCTACCTGGGAAGTCCGGTTTTACACTGAATTCCTCCTCCCTCATACAATACAATGTCATAAAAAGCTCCACCCACATCCCCTCAGCCACCTCAGCTGCTTCCTACAATGGCTTGTTGCCTCTCCCTTTGTGAACCATATCAGTAATGATCTCCCTAAAGGCACTGAGATAGGTTAATAAAAATAAATGTACCATAACCATTTTTATGGAAGGTGTGGGCTGATTATGGCCTTGTTACCTTAAATCAGATACATAATGTTGATGATGAGTTTTTGCCTTTTTCAGTTTTGCAAGAGCAGTTTGAAGTACCCCTATCAGCTAAATGGCAATCTCTACAACTGAAGCATGTTATAATTCTGATTTGACCCTGCAGCTTTAGGTTTGTGATGGTGTAGTGGTTTCAGTGCTGGACTACAACTCTGAAGATTCCCTTAATACTAGAAACATCAGTTGAGGCAAACCAAATATCCAAACCAACAATTTATATGGATACATTGCAAGGTTTACAGCAAGAATAGAATAAAGAACTGGAATATCCAATTCTATCTAACCAATGGCCATTGGTTTTAATGTCTAACTTATATGACTATAGATCTCCATCTGCATCTAATAGTGCAGATGTAGGGAGTATACACAAGGACAGCTTGTGTACAGTTTCATGTTTCTGCCTAGCAAGCATTGTCCTGTTTGGACAACACAGGTCATTAGCCCTGAGTGAGGATCGGGCAGACTGGACACAGATCCAGTGGATCTAAACTGATCTTGCCCCAAAGACCCTTAATCCAGTCTAAAAACACTGGCTCTTTGTAGTGGAGTTTCTTGAAAATATGTGCCATGACAGCTGGCAGATTGCATGGGCCTGTGCATCCCTTACCTGCTCCTGCAGTTGTATCCTCTCTGAAAGTCCCTGTTGCAGCCTATGATGTCAGAAAGGCACACTTAGCCACATGGATATTGCAAGACACCCTATTTCCACCCTTACAGGTCACAACAGGACTCTTCAGAGAAGATGCAAACGCAGCAGCAGATAAAGGGTGTGTGGTGGCGGCAGATTCTTGGTGCAGTGGTGTGCATGTGTGTAAACACTTGCCCATCACTGCACTGGCCTGGATACTCACCTGGGTCAGAAACACAGGCAGGATATCACAGGGTTGACTTGTGTTATCCTGCCCATCTATTTAGGCCCACAGTTGTTGGCTAGATAATCTAATGACACTTGAAACATTGGGGAGAAAATGGCGTATATTTACATCATTACATGATGAAATTTACAAACAGACTTATATTTGGACATGTGGTCAGTTTTCATAGAAACGTACAACTAACGTGATTCTCTGTTTCCCCTTCTTTTGTGTCCCCCCTACCCTGTTTTTGTTATACTGGAACATTGTCTGTAACTGATGTAAAAAACCATTGTATGTAACAAAAGTATGTAACTTTTGAATGTATATAAATTAAAATTAATATTTAAAACAAGATTTGTGCTCAACTGTATAGTAGTAAAGTTTGACTTGTGAGCATCATGGACAGTGGCATTGATCTGGAGCAACAACCACATTCTATCAGTTTTCATGTGCACTAGGAGTGGAATTTGGTTAAAGCTAATGTGTGTTCATTGCCTCTTCAAGACAAATCCATTGTAAAATATCTTGCATCACAGCAGAGATAGCTCACAAAAATGCCAATTGATAGTAAAAGTCATTCCTATCCCACTTCCTGCTATTCTAAAGATTGTACCCAAGTTCAGCAAGGACACTAAAATGTGGAATGTGGTGCTACAGACAGTCATCCTCACTAATGTCTACTAAAAATGGCAGTGCTTTTACCTTCAGCTGGAGATCCTGCATTGATCAGGGGGTTGGAAATGATGCCCAGGAGGCCTCTTCCAGGTCTATGATTCCGTGAGCCTGGGCTCCGTTTCACCATTCCTTTTAATGCTTGCATAGATTATAATTATAATTATATTTGTTCTCCATTTACTTGTTCTTTGTGTAATTATTTTTGTGTTTTCTGTGCACCTTTTAATACCTTCTCTCCTTTTGCTCTTGTGCATAGGAAAATAGTCTTCTCTCACCCAACCACACATCTCATCATGTAGCATTCTGAATAGGGGTGGAAAGAACATTTGAAAATATTTGGAAAATGTCGAAGGCTTTCATGGCCAGCATCCATAGTTTTTTGTGGGTTTTTCAGGCTATGTGGCCATGTTCTAGCAGAGTTTCCTTCCTGACGTTTCGCCAGCATCTGTGGCTGGCATCTATGAAAAACCCACAAAAAAAAATTGGGAAATGGCTGAAAAACAAGTTTCTTGAATATCTGGAAACCCTAAAGAGGAAAATCATAGATGGGTGAGACCCTTTGCAATTCAGGACTTGTTCTGCATGAAGAAGGCATGTGGGTTTCTTGCACCAAAAGAAGTTGGGGGGGGACACCAAAAACCAGCATTTTCTATGCCCTCCATTTGTAAAATTGTAAAATTATTATTCTTATCTGTGATAATGAAACTTACAACCTTATACATCTCAAGTTCTGAAAGACCCGAAGAGTTCTTTTTCAGTATTTTGTGCAATTCTGTTTGGTTCAAGATGACTAAAGGTATTGCCATCCTGTACATTTTCAGCATGGATTACAGCAAGTATGGGCAATTTTGGCATATCTGTTGGCAGTGATGTAGACTTAAGATGATTGACTCAGACTCAAGTTGCACTCAAGTCACTTCAAGGACTTGACTTGAACTTGATTAGGCAATAAATGATACACTGACTTGACTTGTAATTTGAATATTTTTGTAAACCAAACAGTAGAGACTTTTTTTGCAGTTGTTCCATGGCTCTGGCATTAAAATGAAATCCAAAAGTCTCTGCAAAATGTTTTCAGGTTCTTCAGAACTCTTTATCAGGATCCTGGAATAGGTAGGTAGGGGAGGGAAGATTTAAAAACAGCACTTTTATACTAACTGCTTTATTACACTAGGGGGCAAAAAAGATTTAAACGAGAGTTAAACTAGAGAAAACCAGGAAATGCCTGATGTTTATCACACAACATTTCCTGGTTTTCTCTAGTTTAACTCTAGTTTAAATCCTGTTTGCCCCCTAGTGTGATAAAGATATCGTTTAAATAATGTTGCCACCTTATTATCGTGTCGATTAAAGCGGCATATAATAGGCATTGGTCCAGCAAGCTGGGCAGCAGCTTTCCTGGGTTTCGACATAGTCTTTTCCAGTAAAGATAAGCTCTTTTCTGGAGGGGGAATTTGAAGGGGATCTTAGGTTGTTTCAGTGCAGATTGGGAGTGCTAATCCTGTTTCTGGATAGCCATGATTGGTGTAGTGGTTTCAGTGCTGGACTACAACTCTGAAGACCAGGGTTTGAACCTGGCTTTGTATCATGGAAAGCTGCAGGGTGATCTTGGATGAGTCAGAGACTGTCATCCCAGAAACCTTGTAATAGGATTGCCATAAATCAGAACACATGATAAAAATAATAGAATCATAGAGTTGGAAGAGGCACCCAAGTGGGCCATCCAGTCCAACCCCTTGCCCATGCAGGAAGACATAATCAAAGCACTCCGACAGATGGCCATCAGCTCTGTTTAAAAGCCCAAAGGTAGAATCACCCACATCCGAGGCGCAGCATATCCATTCTTGAACAGCTCTCATATCAGGACGTTCCTCCTTTATGTTTAGGTGGAATCTCTTTTTGTAGATTGAATCCATTGATCTATGTCTAGTTGTTGGAGAGCAGAAAAAAAAGTTGCCTGGGTAGCCCTAACTCAAGAACGACTTGAAGACACTCAACAAAAACAACAATCCTACCTAAGGGTTCTTTCCCTCACTAAACTGCCATATAGATGGTAGTTGTTAAGAAAAAAAATGCTGATAAACTTCTATAATTTAGTCCTACAAAACTGAAGTAGATATAACCATATAGAAGGGTGGTGATATTTATTTATTTTATTTTGCCCATTACTTGCCTTGCGCTTTTCCGTCACATAACAGCTCCAAGGGAAAAAATCAGTCGAGTGACAGACCATAACATTCTTCTTCATTCGTCATACATGGCCAAGGTCTAGTTCACGGGTCCCTGTGTTTGTTGTAACGCTGAGCTCCTTTGGTCATTTAGTTACATAAGTATCTGATGAGGACTGCAACCACTTGGGTGCTTGGGGAAACTTAAAACCAGCTGTCTCAAGGCTCTATTACTCAAAATATCAATCTATTATAATCTATATATAGTGGGATGTCTGTCATCTACTATTGATTTGCATATGTGCATAAAAAGAGACAAAGCAATTCTGTAGCTTCTTTGAGACTGAGAAAAATAAGTTTCTCGCAAGGTTTTGTGCACACAGTTCACCTGTCAGAAGTATGATTGAAAGCCTTTCTTGTTGTGTGCCTTCAAGACATTCTGACTTATGGAGATTTAAGGTGATTTTCATTGGGGTTTTTTTTGGAATGTGAATTATCATGGGGTTTCTTCAGAGAGGATTTGCCTTGCCCATCTCTAACGCTGCAGACGTGTGCTTTCAGGCTTGGAAGTAGGAGTCATTTCATAGTGTTGTAGTTGTGTTAACTGGGGTTTGTGTTTATTTGTATTGTTATAGTTGGGGAGTTGGGGGTTGCAGATAATCTAGTTAAGAGGCAGTACCGACAGGCAACTATGGCGCACACAATGGTAGGCCTACGTGGCGTGTAGCACCCAACAGCACTGGCACGAAGGGTGTCCCCATGGTGCATGAGCTGGCATGTGATGCCTTCCAGGACTGTACAGAGCAGCTTTTTTGGGGTCGGCCTGCGCGCAGGTGCGGCTGC
>NC_056522.1:27010093-27019509 GCF_019175285.1 Sceloporus undulatus | reverse complement strand
CCGATTAAATATCCTGTGGGCCTCCCTCCTCTGCCGTGGCCATGAGGATGGGCTAACGGGGCCTTTGTTATTGTTTTTAGATTGTGTATTGTGGATGTTTTATGTTTTTAACCTGTATTTGTTGCACTTGTTGCATATTGTAAGCCGCCCTGATCTTTCTGGAAGGGCGGGATATAAATAAAGATTTTATTTATTTTATTTATTATAATAGGCATTGGTCCAGCAAGCTGGCAGCAGCTTTCCCGGGTTTCAGACAGTAGTCTTTTCCAGTAAAGAGATAAGCTCTTTTCTGGAGGGGGAATTTGAAGTGGATCTTAGGTTGTTTCAGTGCAGATTGGGAGTGCTAATCCTGCCTCTGGATAGCCATGATGGTGTAGTGGTTTCAGTGCTGGACTACAACTCTGAAGACCAGGGTTTGATACCCTGATTGGTCATGGAAAGCTGCAGGGTGATCTTGGATGAGTCAGAGACTGTCATCCCCAGAAACCTTGTAATAGGATTGCCATAAATCAGAAACATGATAAAATAATAGAATCATAGAGTTGGAAGAGACCCCAAGGGGCCATCCAGTCCAACCCCTTGCCATGCAGGAAGACATAATCAAAGCACTCCTGACAGATGGCCATCCAGCCTCTGTTTAAAAGCCTCCAAACTGGTAGACTTCACCACACTCCGAGGCAGCATATCCCATTCTTGAACAGCTCTCACTATCAGGACGTTCCTCCTTATGTTTAGGTGGAATCTCTTTTCCTGTAGATTGAATCCATTGATCCATGTCCTAGTTGTTGGAGCAGCAGAAAAAAAAGTTTGCCTTAGGGTAGCCATAACTCAGAAACGACTTGAAGACACTCAACAAAAACAACAATCCTACCTAAGGGTTCTGTTCCTCACTAAACTGCCATATAGATGGATAGTTGTTTAAGAAAAAAAATGCTGATAAAACTTCTAATAATTTCAGTCCTACAAAACTGAAGTAGATATAACCATCTAGAAAGGCGTGGTGATATTTATTTATTTTATTTTATTTTGCCCATTACTTGCCTTGCGCTTTCTCTGTCACATAAATCCTAGCTACCACTTTTGTAAAACTCAGTCTGAGTGACAGACAATTAACATTCTTCTTCATTTCGTCATACATGGCCACAAGGTCATAAGTCACAGGGTCCCTGATGTTTGTTGTAACAGCTGGAGCTCCTTTGGTCATTTAGTTACATAAGTATCTGAGACTGCAACCACTTGGGTGCTTGGGGAAACTTAAAAACAGCTTTCTCAAGGCTCTAATTACTCAAAAATATCAATCTATATATTAATCTATATATAGTGGCATGTCTGTATCTACATCTGATTTGGCATATGTGCATAAAAAGAGACAAAGCAATTCTGTAGCTTCTTTGAGGCTGAGAAAAATAAGTTTCTAGCATAGGCTTTTGTGCACACCAGTCCACCTTGTCAGATGTATGAATTGAAAGCCTTTCTTGTTGTGTGCCTTCAAGACATTTCTGACTTATGGAGATTCTAAGGTGAATTTATCATGGGGTTTTCTTGGAAGTGAATTTATCATGGGGTTTTCTTCAGAGAGGATTTGCCTTTGCCATCCTCTAAAGCTGAGACAGTGTGACTTTCAGGCTTGGGAAGTAGGCAGTTAATCATAGTTTGTGTTAGTTGTGTTAACTGGGTTTGTGTTTATTTTGTTAATTGTTATAGTTGGAGGAGTTGGGGGGGTTGCAGATAATCTAGTTAAGAGGCAGTACAGACAGGCACATATGGCGCACATAATGACAGCATACGTGGCGTGTAGCACCCAAACAGCACTGGCCAGAAGGGGTTTCCTCATGGTGCATGAGCGTGCATGTGATGCCCCTTCCAGGAAGCTGTACAGAGCAGCTTCTTTTGGGGTACGGAACAATGCCGCAGGATGCGGCTGCTGTGGCACCGATCCAGGGCATACAGGGGTGGTGTTTAGCCACCCATCTGTATAGTCCCTAAGTTTGGTTTAGTTTAGATTTTGTTTAGTGTTTAGTGTTATAGCATAACCCTATACTAAACTACATGGTTATGATTTTGTATGTTGTGTGTGTAATTGAGTGTTTTTTAATTTATATGTTTCATGTTTTAAAATGTAATTAAAAAAAAAAGATTTTAAAAAGAAAAAGTGGATTGTGAATGAGTTAGACACTTAGGACTTTATCACACAAGGCTGCCAAAGTGGAATTACAGCAGGATAGTAGTGTCCATGGCTATACCTTACCACGAGATGTCATGTCTCTTCTGTAGCAGCTTTGTTTTCCGTCTGTTCCCAGATGTTCCTTTTTATTCATAGGTAAAACTCGTCAATGCCTCCCAATTGCACTGCTTTTCCACTACTGATTCACATGTGATAAGTTTCTCCTGCTGCAGTTCCGATATGCAGGCAGTTGTACTGTCGAGTAGGAGGGATTACGTTCCTCTTCCCCCTTCGCAAATCCTCTCACCATTCCCAAGCAGGCTGTTTTTCTTTTTTACTCATTTCTTTACTTTTTACTTTTACTTAATTAATTGCTGTGACTGCTCATTGAAACTATTTTTTAAAAAAAAAATACAGACTGAAAGGCATGCTGGTAAGGGCATAGTGCAGGTAGGCCAGAATACAGAAGACAGAACCCAGGACTATAGCAACACCATGGTATTTTTGAAGAGCTATAGAAAAATGACTGTGCCCCAACCAGTATGTTTACATTTCCTGCGCTAACACAATTGTAGTATTTTAGCTGCCTGGTGTGATTAAGCACTTACTTAGGAGCCTGCAAATACTATTAGAAGAAGCAATAACACTTGCTCTCACTATCTTACACACCAGGTGTCCCTCCTTCTTATTTATTCCCCAGAAATTCTGGGATTTATAGTTCTTTATACGATAGTTATTTTTAGTTGCTGTCAAGCTGACTTCAACTTATGGTGATCCTATGAATGACAAGATCACGATAACAGTTTGCCCAGTCCTGCAAACTCAAGACTGTGGCTTCTTTGAGTCTATCTATCTGTAATGTAGCCTTCTTCTATCCCTACTGCTTCCCTCCCACTTTACTAAGCACAGTCTTATTTTCTAATGAGCCATAGGTAGAAATCTGGAATACTGTTGCATGAACAATCCTGAATTTGATATTCAGTTACAGGGGGTCCTTCCCATTTGCTGTTTCAGGTCTCCCCACAGTTAGGGGGGAAATGTGGAAGCGCCAGACCATTTTAGTCAATGGGCAGTGATGTGTGTGCGCCCACATTAGTGTGCCACAAAAGCACATCACCATTAACTAATATGGGGTGGGGTGATCTGTAAGAGCTCCAATCCATAGTTGGTTATCCCTCTGATAAAGCAAGCCCACTGTATATATCTTTATACTTCAATATCTATTTAGTTTCTTCCAAATCTAGGCTAGCTTCTTCTGATTTCTTGACCAGAGTCTCTCGACAGGTTAGGTGGCGTCAAATAGAGAAAAACAAATATTTCTGTGTCTTGATCTCACATAGTCTTATTTTAACAACACAAGTACACGGTTTATATTTTAGAAACAGACATTAAGCTGGGGCCCATTTGGGAGGCTGAGTAGTTCAGAATGTTACTTGACCTTGTTCTTACACTGCTTCTAAATGGCTCTGGCAAATCTCACAAATTCTGGACAGCAGATACATAGATACATTTCTATAAATAAACTGTACAATCTACAGTTTATTCTCTCTCTTTTTTCCTTCTTGCTAGCAATGGGGATTGTGGCATGGGACAGGCTTCTCTGGAATTTTGGGACCCACTGGACCTCCAGGTACCAAAATTGTTATCTTTTCCCCAGTCCTGTGTAGGGCCAGTGCATATGCATGGATGGTGCCAGTTTGACTATGAGGCTACACAGATTGTCCCTAAGGGGCGGCTGCCGCCCCTTTCCTGGTCGGATTGGGCCTGCGGCCCTGATCTGGCCTTTGGAGAGCACAAAAAGGAGCCACAAAAAGCAGCTCCTTGTTGCGCTCTCCAAAGGATGCCATAGCTGCGGCAGCATGTCTCTATGGCGCTCCTTCAGCACTGTGCCATTTGGATGCAGCATCGGAGGTGCATCATGATGCCGTGTGCCATCTGGACTGGTGCATGCCAAAATGGCACCGTGGGGGCTGTGTCCTTACTCAGCCCACAGGCTGGTGCTTTTTGCCAGTCTGCATAGGGCCTAAGTAATTTGAGTTTGTGCCTAAGTATCAGTAACAAAAGTCAGTATGATGCCTTACCTTTCAGATAAGTCTCTAGGCTATTAACAAAAGTTTAATACATTACTGTTAATAATAATGGCCAAAACCCTGTATCATCTACTTAAGTTTATCACATTTTAAAAAACGTGATTTGTCCCTGACCGGATACAGTTCCTTTTCAGATTATTACCTGGTTTTATCGCACGTAATTTGCTGCCGATGCTGCCAGGGAGAGAAACCCGGCTCCATCTTGGGTCCCAGCCGCACTCAGTCAGCCACTTTTCAAAAATGGGAGCTTCCCGTTTTTGAAAGCAGCCGGCTGAGTGCAGATGGAACAAGCTAAGGACAAAGAGCGAAAGTGGAAGGAAGAGTGGGAAACTGGGAAATTGTAAAAACAACTGAAAGCATGGGATGACAAGAGGATTAATTAGGCCTGTCTCTGCTATAGGACAATTGGAGAGTATATAACTAGTTAGTGAATTGGTCTTAGTAGCAGTGGTCATTTTTAGAAAGAACTGAGCCACTGCTAGTTAAAAAGCCACCATTATCACCACCCTGCTGACTATAAGGAAACACAATTTAGGAGATAGTACAAGTAATGCTCCCCAACCCCCCCAGCCTGCAAAATTGGAACTGTTCTGTGGGTCATTCAGAACCAGTGCAGAAATATCTGGTTTACCTGCTTGTTTTCTTCAGCTCCTTTATGCTTGTTATGCATCACATAAGTACTCCCCCCCCAAAAAAAAAAACCCTAAGGAGATGTTGTTTGCAAAGCACCAGTGTTGCCCTTGAGTCTGGCTATTTCTGTTCCCCATTCAATATGAGCTTTGCTTGAAGCTGTAATTCAAACCTAAGAAGGCATAGCAAGATCTCTTAGGCTCAGGACAGGCTGATAGGACTGGCCTTTGGCTGCATACTTCCTGTTTAGCCAGTTGAAATACTTTTTTTACTTGTCTGATTCTGAAGCCTGAGTGTTTATCCTAGCATAATCAGATATAGAGAAAGGAGGTTTGAATTCAGCTGGTATCAGTGATGATCCTAAGAGTTTAGTTAATCTAGGGAATGAATGACCTGGTTCTTTGATCTTGCTATGTTCTTTCTATCATCTGTTAGCTAAATTTAGAGACCCTACACTGCCTGCACATGCATTGTGGTTAACTGAAGTTTCAAATATTTGAAGATTACCTTTGTTTAGATTCTATTACCCTACAATCAGATTGTTGCTTTGCTGGCATGTTTGACTCACTTCAGAAGAGAAGGCAGAGGAGACTAGTAGAATACGCTCTGGCTTGTCTCTGTTTAACAGGGAGAGTCTGCTCCTCTTTTGCCTTTGCAGACGATGTGGGAGACATTGTTCAGTTTTGGGGGGGATTAATTGTTAGATTGATTCTTCTTCAGGTTTTAGTTTCCCACTAGTTATGGTCTTTATAAATTAAATAAAATGCAGATTTGTATGAGTCCCATAAGATATTTTATATTTACTGATTCAGATTTAGAAATTATAATAGAAATTCAACATATTTCATTGTAGTGAGTAAGTGTGAATGAGGCCTAAATGCATTTGTTAAATCCAGCTAGAATAAACCAAATGACTCAATGGAATTTATACAAATGTTAATTTAGTCAGGTCCCTTGATTTAATAGGACCGGCAACTATATTTTTGCCAGGGACCAGTGTTACATTTGTGCCCACTGGCTACAATTGTTTGGTTTTTTTTCCTCTCCTTGAATTTTGCCAGGGACTGGCAGTGAATAGTTCAGGAGTTGGCACTTGGAGTGGCACCGAAGTAAGATCCATGGTCTCCATCTTGTAGTCCCAAAATTAATATCTAAACTCAGACCAAGTGTTTATGAGAAGCCCAAAACCAGCTCACGATTGGTCCTATGCCCTCCTATTCATGTATCCCAGGAACTAGTATTCAAAGACAACCTGCCTCTTGTACTGGAAATGATACTGGGATTAATACATAGATGGACCATTGTAAAATGTTTAAAATGTGAAGGAGAAGAACAGGCATAACTACAACAGTATAACATGCAACAGTAAAAGACAGTACAGTACAATATAAAGTAGTGATATGCAATAAATGACCATATATATCTGTAAGAGATAAAATGCTGGTAGGGAGTAGGCAGTGGTAGACTTTCTGGGAGATGGAAAATTGAGGCTCAGAACTGCACAGAAATGTTAGGCTTGTGCAGTGACAGGAACCCATGTGTTAATATTAACTGTGTTAAAGAATGCTTATGGGGAAAAAATTAAGCCAGAATGTAAAGTATGTTTTCTTCAAATGAATCTTAGGCCCAAAACAGATGGGCCAAAAGGAGCAGCTTTTGGCCACTTTGGGGGTGTGGCATGCAGATGATGCATGCCTCCAGAATGGCCGGAAGCCGCTCTGAGGCCACCTAAAATGGCCTGAAGCTGCCAGCAAAAGGAATGTCAAAAATTTACTCCTTGCCAATGGACCGCTTTGAGAGCAGGCTGTGTGGGTGCCGCAGTCCCCAGCCAATCATGGGGCAATGGCGGCAGAGCGGACATAGGCCTTTGTTTCATGCCCATCTGCTTTGCCCCTTAGTATAATTTTAGTGGAAGAGGGAACACCAAGAATTTCAGACATGCAGATGACACCATATTACTCTAGCAGAAAATAGCAAAGTCTTGGAATGATTACTAAAGAAAGTCAAGGAAGAAAGTGCATAGCAATTTTACAATTGAACAATAAGAAAACAAAATAATGATCACATATTATTTACAGCAGATAGTTAAGACACTGAAACAGTCCAAAATTTTCCATACCATGGCTCAGTCATTAATCAAAATGGAGACTGCCGTCAAGAAATCAAAAGAAGCCTAAGACATAGAAGGGCAGCTATGAAGGAACTAGACAAGATCCTGAAGTTTAAAGACATAGCATTGAATACCAAAGTCCATGCCATTGAATACCAAAGTCCATGCCAAGAATTTTCATGCACATCTTTTTTTAAACTGAACATGCTTTTTAAAAGGTCACAGTCATATTTCCAGTTTCTATGTATCATTATGAAAGATGTACAGTGAAGAAAACTGATAGGAAGAAATCAACTCATTTGAAATCTGGTGCTGGAAAAGAGTTCTGCAGATACTGTGGACTGCTAAAAAGTCAAATAAATGGGCCCTAGAGCAAATAAAGCTTGATGTCTCCCCAGAAGCCAAGATGACTAAACTTAGATGGTTGTACTTTGGACACATCATGACAAGACATGACTCACTAGAAGATACAATAACACTTGTTAAGACAGAAGGCAGTAGGAAAAGAGGAAGGCCATATTACAGATGGATGGACTCTATTGAGGAAGCCAAGGCCCTGAATCTGCAATACCTGAGCAGCGCTGTTGATGATAGGGTGACTTGGAGGCCTCTCATTCATAGGGTCACATAAGTCAAAGTTCACTTGACAGCAGTTAACAACAACAAATTTAACTTGCAAGTCAGAATTAATGGGATTAAAACAAATGTCCTCATGTTAGTAACCATTACATGCTCTTCCATTTATGTTCAGAATGGCATAAGTAGCTTATGATGTAGCTTTACTAAGACTGTACATTTATGTACATTTATTTGGGAGTAAGCCACATTGAATAAACTAGGCAAACCTATACTGAATTGATAGGCAAAGTCCTTCAGAGGAGTTACATTACTCAGTATATGGGAAATCATATTAGATTAGATTTACTTTTATCTGAAAAAACTTATAGACCGATTTTGTATGAACAGACAGTGAAGAAAATGAAAACAATGATACAACAGGAAAGAAAGTAAAGAGGAGTATAGTCTCAATCTTCACATAAGATATTTGGAAGCAGAGGGATGGCACTTTTTGATGGTAACACTGGCTTTTGATACTATGCACTTGAATTGGATGGATAGGGGGTGCATTTGATTGCTAAGGCCATAAAATGTCTTGGTCCATTCCTGTTGACTCGAATCAGTTTTGTCAAATAATATGTATTTTTGAAGCACTGAATTGATCTGAACAACAATAAAGATAACCAAATCAGCAACAGATGTGATAGTTGAGCTAACTGCAGAAACAAGCATGCTAATTATCATGGTACAATGTAAATGTAGGAGCGACTGAAAAGTTTCTAGACTGAAGTTCAGTAACTCATAGGAGCTTTACAGAGGAGAACACCAGATTGCATGGAGGAGAGAATGCTATCTGCAACAAACAAGATAGATTAGGGTGAGGTGGGGGAGCACCCTTGGCAGTGATGTTTGCCTAAGTGACTGTGCTTACTAGTAAATTGAGCACATGGCCTATAGGAGAAATTTTGCTATGCTGCTGATCTGCCACTGATGTATGCAGGACTATAGAGCCCTTGCTAACAAATAATTTAACAGTGTATGCTAGGGATATATCTTGGTAGAGTGGGGGCATGGTGACCGCCCACCAGCCGCCCTGACTCTGCCCCCAAAGTGGCATCACACCGCCTGCCCAACCAGATGGCAGGCAGCATCACCACATTTCTGCAGTGCAGCGTTTACACACACTGTGCTGAAGAAATGTGGAAGAGCAAGGGCAGCCTTTTTTTCTGCTCCCAAAAGGAGTGGCATTTTGCCACTTCTTTTGTGCCTGGAAAACTGCTGGATCAGAACTGCAGCGTGCAGTTGCCGCAGCCCTGATCCGGCCCACAAAGCAGCGGCATAATGCCGCCCCCTTAGGGCCTCTGTTTTTGGCCTAACACAGCTATGTTTTTGTATGTGTAAACATTCAGGTGAAGTTTTAAGTTACTGAAACTCTACAAATATGGGAAATGGAATTTTTTGTGTGTGGGGGGGGGAATTCTTATTTGGGAGCAGTGCCCTTATCACACATCCCCGTAGCTATATCTCTGTATGTTGTATGCCTAGCTGCATGAAATATTTGAAAGTATCAAAGTAAAGCAAAATAATCAGTTGTTTGTGCAATCAACATGATATGACAATTGATGGCATGCCACCTCTAGTGAAAAGCTCATTTATTTTTTACATTGTGCATGATTTCCATGCATGTGAGACACTAGCCCTCTAGAAAGGTCTCTGGTTTAACTTAAGAATATAAGAAGAACACTCTTGGATCAGACCAAAGACCTATCTTGTCCAGTATTTTGTTCACATAGGCCTGTTACAGACTGCCAAAATAAAGCTGCTTCGGGTCTCTTTGGAGGTATGCTACTTAAATGATGCATGG
>NC_056522.1:26999180-27007093 GCF_019175285.1 Sceloporus undulatus | reverse complement strand
TCCAGGCTCACACAGTATATATACACCCAATTTTTCCAGGCAAAGCACTCTCTGAAGATGCCAGCCACAGATGCTGGTGAAACGTCAGAAAGAAACTCTGTTAGAACATGGCCACATAGCCCAAAAAGCCCACAAAAAACTATGAAAGCCTTCGACTTTACATGTGTTCGGATTGCCATTGGATTATACAGTGGTACCCCGGGATACGAATGCGCCGCCTTACGAAATTTCCGGGTTACGAAAAAAATCCAATTAAAAAAACTGTTCCGGGTTACGAAGGTTTTTTTGGGTTACGAAAAATTTTTTGGTGCTTTTCGGCGCTATTTCACACGAAATCGCGGCTTTTCCCCATTAGCGCCAATGGGTTTTTCGGCTTGCGAAGTATTCCGGGTTACGAAAGCGGCGGCGGAACGAATTAATTTCGTAACCCGGGGTACCACTGTACTTCCAAATTCCCTTGTCTGATAAACTCCTTTGAAAGGGACACAGGAGAGTGCCACAGCCCGTTCTGCAAGACAAAAAACATGTTTGACAGTGGAATCACTAGGAGGCTGCAGGGGATGCAGACTGTACCAAGTGACACCTGAAAGGGGGGTGACAGCACTGCTCCTCAAAGGGGCTGCGGCATTCATCTGCTTCTCTTTAAAATACTTGAAGAGATGGTTACTTACTATCTGATGTTCTGTTGTTGGCTGTTTATTGATCCATTTCCTGTATTGCTATGTACTGTATATGTATTATCCTACTTGTGAGTATGTATTTTCCCTGGATAATGATTAACCTTCCATTTTGAAGCCAAGCCCTCCCTTCAGTCCATCTGCCTTGGTCCAGGCCTCGGAGGTTGAGAGGAACTGCTGGACCTCTTACCCTTTCCCGTCACCACCCCCTTCTCCTTCTGTGTCATGTCTTTTTAGATTGTAAGCCTGAGGGCAGGGAACCGTTTAACTAAAAAGATTGTATGTACAGCGCTGTGTAAACTTACAGCGCTTCATAAAGGTTAATAATAATAATAATAATAGGACTGGGGCAAAGCTCAATGGAAGGAGAAAGGAGAAGCCCTTGAATTACCTTTTTATTAAATCTACTCTATGTATATGTAAATACATTTGGGTTGTGTGTATGATATTGTAAATCAGGGGTCGGCAACCTCCGGCCCGCGGGCCGGATGCGGCCCGCGAAGGCCTGGCCGCCAGCCCCCGGCTGCTCTTGCCGCCACCGCCGCCGCCGCCCGTCGCGGCTTTTCGCCGCTCTGGGCGCCGCCATTTTGGGCGAAAAATGGCGCCGCCCATAGCGGCCTCTGGGGCTATGGGCGCCGCCATTTTTTCACCCAAAATGGCGGCGAAGTCTCACGCGACCTCGGGGGAGGTCGCGCGAGACGTCGCCGCCATTTTGCCGCCCAAAATGGCGGTGCCCAGAGTGGCCGCCGCAACAGCGGCGGCAACGGCGGCGGGCCTCTAGGAGGCCCGCTACCGTCTCTGGGACCCTCCAGGAGGGCTCCCAGGGCGGCAGGGGGCCTCTGCAGGGCCCGCTGCCGTCCCTGGGGCCCTGCAGGAGGGCTCCCAGGGCGGCAGGGGGCCTCTGCGGGGCCCGCTGCCGTCGCTGGGGCCCTGCAGGAGGGCTCACAGGGCGGCAGGGGGCCTCTGCGGGGCCCGGTGCCGTCTCTGGGGCCCTCCAGGCGGGCTCCCATGGTGGCTGGGGGCCTCTGGAAGGCCCGGTGCCGTCACTGGGGCCCTCCAGGGGGTCCTCCAGCACTGGCAGCCCCCCCCAGCTTTTTTGCTGGTCTCTGAAGGGGCCAAGGGCCCCGTCAGGGGCCAGCAAAAATGGGGAGGCCTGGCCCCCGGAGGGTGGAAGCTCCGCCCCCGGCATGCGGCCCCGCCCCTGGAGGGGGGGAGCTCCCCCCCCCCGCACACAGCCCCCCCCCGGAGGGGCGAAGCTCCCACCCACCACCTCCGGCCCCCCAGTCGCCTGAGGGACAGCAACCCGGCCCCCGGCTCAAAAAGGTTGCCTACCCCTGTTGTAAATGAAAGGTACAATTTTAATTTTGCTTGTTGTTTCTGTCACAACTATTAGCATAGCGTTCAGTGGAATATGGGAATGATGACTTATGAATAACCTTACACTGCTCCCTCGGGTTACGAAATTAATTCGTTCCGCGGCCGCTTTCGTAACCCGAAAAGCCTTCGTAAGCCGAAATGCCATAGGCGCTAATGGGGAAAAGCCGCGATTCCGTGTAAAATAGCGCCGAAAAGCACCAAAATTTTTTTCGTAACCCGAAAAAACATTCGTAACCCGGAACAATTATTTCCAATGGGATTTTTTCGTATCCCGGAAATTTCGTAACCTGGGTATTTCGTATCCCGAGGTACCACTGTAGTTCAAAAAGCATTCCTTTTTTTAAAAAAAAAATTATTTTTAATATAGTTTTATCTCTTCCATTAAAAAATACATAAAACAAAAATCTTCTACATTACAACATTATGCCATAGACTACCACTACCTACAATGCATACATACAACGCCTACATGTAATACACCCATTACAACGTTAACTCCATCATATCCAGCTTTCCCACCACCAGACTGAACCACCTCAACATAAACGATAACTTCCTCTTGTCACTTTTCTACTTAGTCTATTTCTATGTCGTGTTGTGAAGTATCCCCCTTTGTCATTTGTTGACCTGGGGTAAGTTAACCACCCTCTTGGGAAATGAAACAACTAGACATTTTGAAAAGGATTGGGAGAGTATTAGCTCTCTATAGGATTAAAGAGAGGGAAAGGAGTAGCAGGAATATTGTTACTCCAAAAGAAGGTAAAGGGGTGACATGGGGAAAGGAGAAGGAAAATAAAATTAAGACCCCTTACCCAGAAAGAAAAAGCATTGCTAAGGATTCTGTATGGAGTGAAACAGGGGAGAGAGAGGGTGACACCAATCCTAGTGACGCCACTGAGAAGGAGTGGTGTCACCCCCCCCCCCCCCTTGGGGGCCCCCCCGGGCGCCCCCCCCCCCCCCCCCCCCCCCCCCCCCAGTGATGGCACTGAACCCTCTCACTAGGTCCTGGGCCCATCAGCAGTGTCCCTTTGGGATGCGGGATCTGTGGTAAAATGGGAGGAGGCCAGTGGGGAGGGGGGTGTCCCTGTGATGTGCCGCTCTGAGTGACACTATTCCCAGGAGGCCACTGGAGGAAGGAGTCTGGGGCGCAAGATGAAGAAGTTAAAGAGGAGGAGGGGGTGACACTCTGAGGGACCTAGGGAGGCCAGCGGAGTCCCTCTGGGGCGCCCTGGGAGCAGGGCAATGGGGCTGACCCTGTGAGGCAGCAGAGCTCCGGGCGTCACTCGTTCTGGAGCCCCTGTCTCTGGCTGGGCGCCTCCTTGGGCCCTTGGCCCTCTCTGGCCTCTGCTCTCCAGACCAAGTCCCGGGAACTCGGGGGGCGGAGGCTGGCCTGGCGCCCTGGGCTCCCATTGGCCGGAGAGGCGTCTCTCTCTCTCGGGCCCCGGCTGGCCCTGCCCTTCTCCCGAGCCCAGAGCCCAGGGCCAGGGAGGAGGAGGAGGAGGAGGACTTGGCCGGACTCCGAGAGAGAGACCCCTGCGCCGGCGGCGGCGTTGCTGCGCAAAGGAGCGAGAGCGGCGCCCGAGGCGCTCCTTGGCTGCCTCCCTCCCTCCCTCCCCCGGAGCCGGCTGTACAATCCTCGGCAGTGTCCTGAGACTGTATAGCCGCCGCCTCGGGGGCTCGGGTCCGACTCTCAGCCCTCCTTCGGCCCCTCTGGCTTTCGGACGGCTGGCTCCCGGAGCTGCATCAGGAGAGCGGCAAAAGGGGCGGCAGCCTTGGCAGCAGAGCAGCCTCCAGGAGGGAGCTTCCCAGCCGCCTTTTCTGGGGGTTTTGGGGGCCCTTGGGAACCCCAAAAGTGGCGCTTAGGGACAGGAGCCGCCTTCGCCGGAGACGCCTCCCGAGGAGCCCTTAGGAAACTAGAAGGCTCCAGGATGACAGCCGAGAAGGAGAAGAAGAGGTAAGGGCTCTCTGGGGTCCGGGAGGGGGCCTCTGGGGCCGCAGGGCAAAGCCAGGAACCCCGGCAGCCAGGACGACGTTTCTCTGGACTAGCCTCCCCCAATGCGCCCTGAGCCCTTGCCAGCCTTCGGAGCCCCCTCGGCTTCTTCGTGGAAGGCGGGGAGCCTGGCTTTCCCTTCTTTGCCCGATGGAGAAGCCTGGGCTGCCCCCACGATGGAGAAACAACCCGCTTTGGCGCCGCTTTAACTCATTTTCTGGCTCAAGGCTATGGAATCCTGGGAGTATGTTGTTTGTGCTCAGCCCCTGCTTTCCCCCTGAGGCTGAGAGAGTGTGACCCGCCCAAGGTCCCCCATTAGTGGGGGTTTTAGGCTCAAGCTCCCTGGTCTCCAGAGAGCGGTAGCCCAATACTTCTGGTTTGTATTTTAATACATTATATTTTAATCTGCAACTGTGTTCATCCTTAAAATGGTTTAATTTTGTGTTTTTTAAAGTTACATTTATGTCTTTTAATATTTTGTACTGTTTTTAAGTGGTTTTATACTTGTTCGCCACCTTGAGTCCCAATATTGGGAGAAAGGCAGGATATGTGAAACTAATAATAGTAATAATAATAATAATAATAATAATACTGTAATAATAATAATAACCACTACGCACTTTCAGCCTCAGAGGGGAGGCAAAAGCCCGAACCAAAAAGAAACTACATCGCCCTCTCTGAAGAAATCTGGTGAAGAAAACCTCTGGAGAAAGCCGCCTGGTTGTAGTGGTTTGAGTGTTGGACTATGACTCTGGAGATCTGGGTTCAAGTCCTGCGCTTGAGCATCAATGCCCCGCTGGGTGCCCTGGTTGAGTCACACTCTCTTAGCCCCAGAGGATGGCAAGGGCAAAAGCTCGTCTGAAGAAATCTTGCCAAGAAAACCCTATCACAGGTCCGCCTTTAGGGTCGGAAAATGGCACGTAAGAACAGCTTGTATCTCTGGACCGACTGACTGACAATAATAGCAATAAAGTTGCCTGAGGATTGCCACAAGGAGAAAGTGGCAACAAGGAGAAGAAAAAGTGTCAGGAGGAGGGGATGATTCGAGAACAGAGGCATCCAAAACCCCAATTGTTTATTATTATTATTATTATTATTATTATTATTATTATTATTATTGATCATTATTGATTGCATGCCTTCTCCCAGAAAGGCACCTCACAGATCATTTAAAAGATTTTACAATATTTTAAAACAACAACCATTAAAACCAACTAGCTGAAAACAGTATAAAATGGCTGTAAAATGGCTCAGACTGGTGTTTCCTAGGATGCATCCACACTGGAGAAATAACCTGGTCTGGCACTGCTTTCACTGCCCTGACCCAGAGGGCCCCACAACAAACTCCAACTCCCAGAATTCCATAGCCTTGGGCCAGGGCAGTGAAAGCAGTGCCAAATCAGGTTATTTCTCCAGTGTGGATGCAGCCCTAGTGGCTCTCTCTTCCTGGCCAATTTTTTAAGGATGATGGTTGTTGTTGTTGTTGGTTATGATGGGGAGAATAGTATGGCTTGCTGCTTCTCTCCCTGAATTGGCGTTGGATGGATGGAAAGGCCTCAGTGGCTCTCAAAGATCATAGGTATCCATGCAGCTATAGTAAAATCCATTTTAGGTGTTCAGGGTAACTCAAGTTGAGCTCACTGACCATCTTACAAAACTACAGTTTCCAGAAATCCCTAGCCTTGAGCCAGGACAGTTTTGGACCGGAGTTTAAGGATAAGGATGTGGAGTCTGATCTGCCCAAAATTAAGTATTTGAAGGGTCCTTTGCTTTTTAACAACCATATTTAAGCATGTATTTGAGAATCAAAGGGGCCCAGAGGTGCGAAACCCATGGGGCATTTTGTACACACTAAGTCCAAAGTGTATACAATTCATATCCTATCCTGGGCATTTAGTCAAAATAGCTGAAAAAGGCTTTTGGGCCTTTTGGCAGAGCCTGAGGGTGCATCAACACTGTACAGATAATGCAGTTTGACACCACCTTAATCTGCCATGGCTCCATCCTCCAGAATCCTGGGATTTGTAGTGTGGTGAGGCACTAGCACTCTCTGGCAGAGAAGGCTAAAGACCTTGTAAAACTACAGATCCCCAGATTCCATAGGATGGAGTCACAGTGCTTAAAGAGGTGCAGATTTCATTATCTCTAAAGTGTAGATGCATCCTCAGTGTATTATCTGGTATCATGAAGTGTACCATCATTTTCTTTAAAAGCTCTGAAGCTGCAACTGCACTGCTGAAATAAAATCTGGTTCGACCCCTCTTTAAGCTTCCATGGCTCCATGCTGTGGGATCCTGGGATTTCTAGTTTGTTGTTGCATCTGAGTCTTCTGACAGAGGTGATGCAATCTCTCATAAAGCTACAAATCCCAGGATGCCATTGCACTGAGTCATAGCAGTTAAAGCGTTGTCAAACTGGATTATTTTTGCAATGTGGATGTTTATAATTGCCTCTGAAATCTGTGAGATGCTTATAGTTGCCTTTGAAATATGTAATTCTCCTCCATCGTCTTCTAATAACTAAAGTCCTCATTTTTAAATGAAGGAGAAAGGAGTGTATGATCTTTTTGCTGTCTCTGCTGGGGCGGCTTACAAAAGTTTACTTCCAGCTCTGGTTTGACTTTGAGGCTACATCTCCACTGCTGAAATAATCTGGTTTGACACCACTTTCTGACTGCCACAGCTCTGTGCTGTGGGATTCTGGGATTTGTAGTTTGTTGTGACACCTGACCAATATGATACTGACAGCTACAAACCCCAGAATTCCATAGCATTGCACCAGGGCGGTTAAAGAAGTTGTGTGTCAGATTGTTGCTGCAGGAAGAGACACCATCTGATGCTTTCTTCAGAAAGATCTTCAGGCTGCATCCACACTGGAGAAATAACCCAGTTTGGCAGCACTTTAACTCTTTTCTGGTTCAAGGCTGTGGAATTCTGAGAGTTGGAGTTTGTTGTAGGGCCCAGAATTCCAGAGCCTTGAGCCAGAAAAGAGTTAAAGCACTGCCAAACTGGGTTATTTCTCCAGTGTAGATGCAGCCACACCTGCGCCTCTGTCCCGCGTTTGAGCTCAGTCTAGCATCAGCTTCTTTACTCCCGAGTAGCCACACCGCATTTGGTGCTCAGTACAAGGGCAGAAGGGTCAGGGTGACCAGATGTCAATAACAAAAGAGGACAAGGAACCTTGAAATGCAAGACATTGAAGGAAAAAAAAGTAGGACATTACAAAATAAAAGCTAAAAACACTTGTTTAGAAACCCAAATGGGTTATTTATAGCTGTATTACACACACACACACACACACACACACACACACACACACACACTGTATTTTATTATGTTTGTTGTGTGCCTTCAAAGTCATCTCTGATTTACGGCGCTCCTAAGACGAACCTATCATGAGGTTTTCTTGGCAAGAGTTGTTCAGAGGAATCATAGAATCAAAGAGTTGGAGGAGACCACAAGGGCCATCAAGTCCAATCCCCTGCCATGCAGGGACTCTCAATCAAAGATTCCCCGACAGATGGCCCTCCAGTTTCTGCTTACAGACCTCCAAGTAAGGAGACTCCATTGCACTCTGAGGAAGGAGTGTGTTCCACTGTCGAACAGCCCTTACTGTCAGGAAGTCCCTCCTAATGTTGAGGTGGAATCTCTTTTCTTGTAGTTTGCATACATTGTTTCGGGTGCCATTGCCTTTCCCTGAGGCTGAGAGCATGTGGCTTGCCCAAGGGTCATCCAGGAGATTTCATGGCTGAGCTGGGAATTGAATCCTGGTCTCCTGAACTGTAGTCCAACGCTCAAACCACTACACCACACTGGTTATATTATTATTATTATTATTATTATTATTATTATTATTATTATTATTATTAT